>NW_022106189.1:494079-529012 GCF_000313985.2 Echinops telfairi | reverse complement strand
AAATGTTTTGAGAATGATGATGGCAACAAATATACAAATGTGCTTGACACAATGGATGGATGTATGGATTGTGATAAGAGTTGTATGAGCCCCCAGTAAAACGATTTTTTAAAAACCCCAATAATTTATAAATTATCAATGGTTTATGAGGGAGGGAGGTTGAGGTTGGGTGGTGGTAGGAAGAGGAGCTGATACTAAGGGCTCAAGTAGAAAGCAAATGTTTTGAAAATGATGATGGCAATTTATGTACTAATGTGCTTGACACAGTGGATATAGGTGTGGATTGTGATAAGAGCTATACAATCCCCCAATAAAATGATTTAAAAAAAAGAAATTCAAAATAAAAGAAAAAAAGAGAAAAGTACCATGGTTTGATTCAGGTGAATTTAAGTTCTCAAAGAGACTATTTGTTCTTTAATACTTTTAAAAAGACTTATACAGCAAATGTGGTGAAGAAAGCTGATGGTGCCCAGCTATCAAAAGATATAGCATCTGGGGTCTTAAAGGCTTGAAGGTAAACAAAACCCACATGGAAGAAGCACACCAGCCTGTGTGATCACGAGGTGTCAAAGGAATCAGGGATCAGGCATCAAAGAACAAAAAAATCAAATCATTGTGAATGAGGGAGAGTGTAGAGTGGGGACCCAAAGCCCATCTGTAGGCAACTGGACATTCCCTTACAGACGGGTTTCAGAGGACATGAGCCAGTAAGGATGCAGTGTAGCAACAATGAAACATACAACTTTCCTCTAGTTCTTAAATGCTTCTTCCACCCCATTATCATGACCCCAATTCTACCTTACAAATCCAGCTAGACCAGAGGATATACACTGGTACAGATAGGAACTGGAAACACAGGGAATCCAGGGTGGATGATCCCTTCAGGTCCAGTGGTGAGAGTGGCGATGCCTAGAGGGTGGAGGGAATGTGTGGTAGAAAGGGGGAACCGATTACAAGAATCTATGTATAATCTCCTCCCTGGGGGACGGCCAACAGAAAACTGGGCGAGGGGAGATGTCAGACAGTGTAACATATGACAAAATAATGATAATTTAGGAATTATGAAGGGTTCATGAGGGAGGGGGAAAAAATGAGGAGCCAATATTAAGGGTTCAAGTAGAAGGCAAATGTTTTGAGAATGATGATGGCAATAAATTGACAAAAGTGCTTGACACAATGGATGGATGTATGGATTGTTGGATTGTGATAAGAATTGTTCGTGCCCCCAGTAAAATGATTTAAAAAATTTTTAAAAAGACATGTAGATTTGCCAAATGCAATATGTGATTTGATGACTTTTATTGCTGCTTCCATGAGAATTGATTGTAAATCAAAGTAAAATAAAATCCTTGACAATTTCAAATAAAACGAAAGCAAAACGAAAAACAAAGGTAGAGGGAAAAAAAGAAAAAGTACAATAATGAAAACCAGGGAGAAGAATGGGGCAGTGACAGCCATTGGAGAGGGGGAAAACTGGAGAACTAGGATACCCTGTATGGGTCCTCTCCAGGCAAGGAGTGCATGCAGCATGGGGAGAAGGTGAGGGTGTGTGATGCTCTCCTTAGATGGATTCCTGGAAGCCTACCAAGGCCAAGGCCAAGGACCTGGCACCGAAGTAGTTCATGCAGGCTCAAATCTGACTGAGGTCTGGTGACTGTTCCAGAAAGAACTTTTTCTTTTAGCCTCTGAATGCAGCTGTGGGCAAGGCAGGGGGCCATGGAAGGAGTTCTTGCCCACCTTGAGGGGCTGGCAACAGGCTCCTTGTCTGGCACTGTGCCCTCTGATGAGGCACAGCTCAGGCACCTCCAGGAGTGTGGGTGGTACACCACCTCAAGCTGAGTAGGTGAGATTAGGGTCTGGGCACCCCTTTAGTCACCAGGAGGGTGGGAACACAGGGAACTCCCACCTCTCTCGTTGCCAGCCACTGGTGTAGGGACTTGTACTGGTCCTGACTAAGCCGAGCTGACTATGGCTGTGCCACAGCTGGCCATCTGTCTTCTCTCTGGCTGCCTCTTTTCAGCTCCTCTCAGGCATTATTCAGTCTGCTCTTTCCTCCAAAGCTCAGGTTTCCAGGATTACCGTTCACGTCAGTTTCACCTGGTCTCTCTTGTCTTCGGTGTACAGGGTGTGTCAGCACGCTTGCCTGCGCCGCCACCTCGTTGGAGGTCTTATAGAAACCTGCATTCAAAATGTGAAGAAAGCTGATGGTGCCCGGCTATTAAAAGATAGAGCGTCTGGGGTCTTAAAAGCTTGAAGGTAAACAAGCGGCCATCTAGCTCAGAAGCAACAAAGCCCACATGGAAGAACATATCAGCCTGTGTGATCGCGAGGTGTCGAAGGGATCACTGACGACAAATGGGTGCATAAGCAAATGTGGCGAAGAAAGCTGATGGTGCCCGGCTATCAAAAAGTATAGCATCTGGGGTCTTAAAGGCTTGAAGGTAATCAAGCGGCCATCAAGCTCAGAAGTAACAAAGCCCATATGGAAGAAGCACACCAGCCTATGCAATCATGAGGTGTAGAAGGGATCAGGTATAAGGCATCATCAGAACAAAAAATCTTACCATAGTGAATGATGGGGGGGAGTGCAGAGTGGAGACCCAAGGCCCATCAGTAGGCCACTGGAGATCCCATTGCAGAGGGGTCTCGGGGAGGAGATGAGCCAGTCAGGGTGTGATGTAACAATGATGAAAAATACAACTTCCCTCTAGTTCCTAAATGTTTCCTCCCCACTCCCACTACCATGACTCAAATTCTGCCTACAAAGTCTGGCTAGACCAGAGGATGTACACTGGTACAGATAGGAACTGGAAATCCAGGGAATCCAGGGCGGATGAGCCCTACAGGACCAGTGGTGTGAGTGGCGAAACAGGGAGGGTAGAGGGAGAGTGGGTTGGAAAGAGGGAACCGATTACAAGGAACTATACGTGACCTCCTCCCTGGGGGACAGACAACAGAAAAGTGGATGAAGGGAGACGTCGGATAGGGCAAGATATGACAAAAATAATAATTTATAAATTATCAAGGGCTCATGAGGGAGGGGGGAGCGGGGAGGGAGAGGAAAATGAGGACCTAATGCCGGGGGCTTGAGTGGAGAGGAAGTGTTTTGAGAATGATGAGGGCAATGAATGTACAAATACGCATTACACAATTGATGTGTGTATGGATTGTGATAGGAGTTGTATGAGCCCCTAATAAAATGATAAAAAATAAAAAAAGAAACCTGCATTCAGTCTATCAGTCACTTATGGATGATGTTTCTGGTGTTTTTTTGTGGTTTCTCTCTGTGTGTGTGTTTCTCAGCTTCCCTGCGATTTTTCTATGTATTTATTTTTATTTTTTCTGCTTGGAAGCTGATGGACTTCTTCAAATCTAGGGTTTTGGGTTCTCTTAACTTCCACAGCTTTCAGACTTCGGTTGTCCAGTTAGTGCTCTTCTCTGTTCTCAATGTGGCCCTTTGAAATGCCAGTCACACGCATGAAGGGCATTATAGCATCGGGGCCAAGAACATGGAGTCTGAAGCTGTAGAGAATACTCCACATCTCTGCGCCTCAGATGGTTGTTGTTGCTTTTAGTTTGTTGTTGATAGTGGTCGTCTCGCGACAGCTCTGACTCTTGGTGATCCCATGTACAACACAGCAAAATGTTGCCTGGTTCTCCACCATTTTCATAACCGTTGGTCTGTGAGAACGGTTACTGTGCCCCAGTGCATTTTGAGCCCCTTCCCACCCACGGGGAAGTGCCTTCCTTCTGAGGGCATGGTATCAGACAATAAGGGTCTACTCTGATCCCTAACCTTTTCATTGGCTGATTTTCAGAAACAGATCACCAGGCTTTTCTTAGTCTGGAGGCTCCTTAGAGACCTGTTCATGGGCGATCTTGCTAGTATTTGACTAGTGGTACAGCTCCCAGCAACATAGTCACTCACAGGTCTGCCGAACTGATGGATGGATGGGGGTGCCTCCGTTTACTTTTCTACACATTGTAGATATTATTTTACCAAATTCTTAGGTTGTTGTAGGAATTAACTGAGTTATTATATGTTAAAGTGCTTAAAATAGCACCTGGCAACGGTCAGCTCTTTGTAAAGCTTATTACTGCTCTCTGAGAGGCTCCAGAGACCGAGTGCTGATGCTAACAGGCTCACCACAGGGCTATTCTTATAAGTCTCTCGGATGGCCTCTGGATTTGCTTCCGTCCTTGGGAGAGCATCTCTGCCCGACTCTTCGTCATTATCAGGATTGCTTTGCATCGTCTCCTCCTGCTCTCTTCTCCTTGACTCCGGTTACGGTTCTTCATATCTGCATTCTGGGCTTTCATCTTATCTCTCCTAGGTCACTAAATCTCATCATTTTCCAATTATTCTGTTATTAAAACCTTCCATTGTGTTTCTAATTTCAAGTGCTATATTTCTAGAGATTCTAATAGAGAATGGTTGAATCAACGTGCTGGGTTTTGTAGTTTCCTGGTCTTTGATAATTCTTTCTTTTACTCCATGATTATTTCAGACCTAATTGTATTGTCCCGTTTTGGTGCCAGTCCCCAATCTCCAGGTCTTAGCATCCTTCTGTTTACTGATTAGCTGATTTTTCTCAAGGTGAACCATTTTCTTTGGTGGATTATAATTTCTGCATGCTATTCTAGAAAAGGAAAAAGCATCCACACTAATTTAAGATTGTGCCTGATTGACTGGTTCATTTATTTTTATGGTAGCTTTGTGTCTTTGGGTTCCTAAAAATGAGGAAGCATCAGAGTGTTTTTCTAGCATCGTTTCTTCTGAGGGCTTTCGTGGAAGCCCTGGCGTGCGACTGACTTTGTCCTGAGACTTTCGGATGTGGGGCCCCTGTTTCTAGTACCACATATCCACGGCCATCGCTGTAACCATCTCTGGGAGCAGACAGGCTCCTCTTCCTTAAGAGTGGTTGGTACGTTTCAACCACCAGACTGTGCTTAGCAACCTAAAGCCTAACCCACAGCGCCCCCAGGACTCCTTTAGCTCTGCATTTTAAAAAAACACCCAAACTCAAGCTTACTGCCACTGAGTTGATTCCAATCTCCAGTGACTCGATACGACAAAGTCGAACTGTCCCTGTGGGTTTCTGAGGCCAGAACTCTACTGGAGTAGAGAACTTCATGTGTCTCCTTCCCAGTGGCCACTCCACCAACCAGCTCTTCTAGCACCACGGTGGTGGTGGTGTTAGGTGCCACCTGGGTCCAATCCCCAGGGGCCCTGTGCGTAACAGAACGAAACACTGTCCAGTCCTGCGCCATCCTCACAATTGTCCTAGGCTTGAGCCCATGGCTGCAGCCACGGTGTCAGTCCATCTCCTTGAGGGCCTGCCTCTGTTTCTCTGCCCTTCCACCTTCCCTAGTGCGAGGGCCTTCGTCAGCACCATGGTGCGCGCCCGGCATTTTCTTTGTCTTCCTGGGAGACTTTCCTCCTCTCCTTCAGTGCCTCTTTATAGTTTGTTTAGGCAGGAGTTGAGTTTTCTAGCCTCAGTTCCATGGAGGGAGGAGTCCCCTGAAGACCAGCTCCCCATTCTCTTCCTTTAGAACTACTTGTCAGGTGCCCGGGGTGATTGTTTTTAGCGTTTGCACGGGATTCTGGTGTTTGGGTGGGCCAAAATTTATTGAAAGGCTCTTCTGCGTGTGGACAGTTCCATTTTTCTCAAATTGTGTTGGAGTTTGGTTCCAGTTCCGCATCTGCAGGGGACCCAGGGTATACCTGTCCTTGGAGGACACTAAAGCCTCCGGCTGGCCTTTGGGATCTGCCTTCTGGCCTCTGCGGCTCCAGCTGAGTGTGCTTGCTTCCGCTCTCCCGCCTGCCTTTGTTCTTTACACCCAGGACTTGTCTCTTCATCCGGCTCAGCTAGGTGCTGCAGTCTTCTGTGCTGCATGTATACCCAGCATGCTGTGAGCTCGGGCTGGTGCTGATGGGGCAGTGTGTGTCTGCAGACTCCGGTATTTGGGTCTCTGCATCTCGTTGCCCTGGGGGTCTAGTGGATTATGAGTTGGGCTGCTGCCCTCAAGGTTAACTGTTAGAAACCGCCAGCCACTCTATGAGAGAGAGGCGAGGCTCTCTACGCCTGTCAAGACTTACAGTCTCAGCAATCCCCAGGGACCGCTTTCCTCCGCCCTGTCTGGTTGCGTGCGTCAGAACCCATTCGATGGCAGTTGGTTTTGTTGCATTTGAGTGACAAGCAAGATGGTTCTGCAATTTTATTTATTTTTTTGTTTCGTCTTTGACAGGCTTAGCTGTCGGGCTTATGTGTTAGTCATCTGTCTTTCTCCCCTGCTTTGTGCTCTGAAACTCTCCGAGCCGCGTAGGGAAGTCTGCTCTTGAAGGTTGAACATTTCCAGTGACCACCTGTGTGAAGACAGTGACGCCTTTAGGGACGTGGAGCTGAGCTTTTCACACTCCTCTCCTCGTCACCTTTCCTACCTCTCCATTCCGTTTATATCACTTTTGCTTCCCTAGACGACCACACACGGTTTCCAGATCTTAATGTTTACTAGCGTGGGATTCGCTGTGGCATACTATTGCTTGTTTCTCCCTTCCTTCCTGGATGAAGCACGACCAGAACCTTTTCTAGTTTATTTATGTTCCTAACTAATAACTGGGAGCCCTGGCGGTAGGTTGGCTTTAGGTTGCTAATTGAATGGTCCGTAGTTCAAACCACCAGCCGCTCCGCAGGAGAAAAGTGGGGCTTTCTACTCCTGTCAAGAGTTAACAGCCCCAGAACTCCACAGGGGCAGTTCTACCCTGTCCTATAGGGTCGCTCTGAGTCAGCCTCGCTCCTGGCAGTGAGTTCGGGTTTGGGGGTGACTAATGACTGTTGGATTTACTTGTTCATTCTTTGATGGACCTCCTTTAAAATGAGGCCTTTCCAGGGTAGCAACGATGCAACATTCAACTTTCCTCTAGTTCGTTAAGGGTTCCCCCCACTATCATGATCCCAATTCTACCTTACAGATATGGCTAGACCAGAGGGTGTACACTGGTACAGATAGGAACTGGAAACACAGGGAATCCAGGGCGGATGAACCCTTCAGGACGAGTGGTGAGAGTGGTGATACCGGGAGGGTGGAGGGAGGGTGGGGTGGAAAGGGGGAACCAATTACAAGGTTCTACATATAACCTCCTCCCTTGAGGATGGACAACAGAAAAGTGGGTGAAAGGAGACGTTGAACAGTGTAAGACATGAGAAAATAATAATAATTTATAAATTATCAAGGGTTTGTGAGAGCAGGTGGGGAGGGAGGGGAAAATGAGGAGCTGATACCAAGGGCTCAAGTAGAAAGCAAATGTTTTGAGAATGATAATGGCAACAAATGTACAAACGTGCTTGACACAATGCATGTATATATGGATTGTGATCAGAGTTGTATGAGCCCCCAATAAAATGATTTTTAAAAAAAAAGAAAACTGGAAGAAAAAAAATGAGTCATTTCCTCCATTGATCTTGAGTCCCTTCTGAGGGGTTAGTTGAAAGGACCGCTGGTAGGACTTGAACCCACCAGCTGCTCTGTGGGAGGAAGGCGTGGCTGCAGGCTTCTGCTGGGAGTGATTGACAGACAGCCTGGGAAACCCCACAGAGCAGAGCGTTCCTCTGTCCTAAAGGGTCAGTGTGAGTCGGAATTGATTGGACAGATGTGTGTTTTGTTTGGCTTAAGGTTTATTGTCTTGTTCTGTTTCTGATTTCTTCCATTGAAAGCTTAGGTCATTTATTGCCCCGTATTTTTCCTTCCAGCATAAATTACTTAAAACCACTGAGTTTCCTTTAGAGTGCAGTATAATGGCCACATTCTACATGTTTGGCTAATGTGTAAATTGTTGTCGGAAGATTTTGTCATCTAGATTTTAATTTGTTTTCTCTTTGATACAGGAAAGGTGTCTGGGAAAGTGTTTCAAGCGTCTTTTTTTTCTTGTATTTTTAAAAAAATTAATCATTTTATTGGGGGCTCATACGACTCTTATCACAATCCACATATACAGTCCATGGAGTAGGTTATGTGTAGATCCTTGTAATTAGTTCCCCCTTTCCACCTCACCCTCCCTTCACCCTCCCGGTATCGCCACTCTCTCCGCTGGTCCTGAAGGGATCATCCGTCCTGGATTCCCTGTGTTTCCAGTTCCTATCTGTACCAGTGTACATCCTCTGGTCTAGCCAGATTTCTAAGGTAGAATTGGGATCATGATAATGGGGGTGGGGAGGAGGAAGCATTTAGGAAGTAGGGGACAGTTGTGTGTTTCATCATTGCTACACTGCACCCTGACTGGCTTGTCTCCTCCCGGAGACTCTTCTGTAAGGGGATGTCCAGTTGCCTACAGATGGGTCTTGGATCCCCAATCTGCACTCCCCCTCATACACAATGATTTGATTATTTGTTTTTTGATGCCTGATCCCTGATCCCTTCAGCACCTAGTGATCGCACAGGCCGGTGTGCTTTTTCCATGTGGGCTTTGTTGCTTCTGAGCCAGATGGCCTTTAAGACCCTAGATGCTATACCCTTTGATAGCCGGGCACCATCATCTTTCTTCACCACATTTGTTTATGCACACGCTTGTCTTCAGCGATCATATCGGGAAGGTGGGCACCCACTGATCTGATTTTTTGTTCTTTGATGGCTGATACCTGTGTGATCATGTGGTGTTCCAAGCTTCTTATCGACTTGTTTGTTTGGTGACTAATCTCTAGGTGTATCATGGCCTGCCCTGCCCCTGCATTCCCATCCACCCTCCGTGGCTGCCTGCAGTTTCTTGATGAATCTGGTGGGGGGGCCACACCTTGACCAGCCTCCTCCATGGGACAGGCCCCACCTCTCCCCCAGTTCCACATTTATTTGATCTTTGCCATCGGAAGAGAAAGGGATTCAGTCAATGACTGCCGTTGGGAGCTGCTTCTGACTCATAGCCAGCCCTTGGCCCGTGCTCAGTCCTGAGCAGCCCTCACAACTGCAGTCCTGTTTGAACTCCTGGTTGCAGGCGTCTGTCTGCATCCTCATAGTCCCTTTCCTTGCTGCACTCTAAGCTTTCTGAAACCAGGAAGTTCTTTTCCGTTTACTCCCCTAACTCCACATCCGTCTTCCCCTTGCTCAAGATGGAGGACCTTTATTTAGACATGCGTTCTTGGCACCCCCTATCTCCCTACGATGTTTCAAAGCTATGCGTAAGATTTTCAGTGGCTCCTTCCTTCGAAGTGGAGAGCCTAGGTCTTTGATGCATTTGAATTGTGGTAGAGAAGTATGCGGAAAGTACCAGGGACTGCTAAAAGGACAAACAAATTTGCCCTGGAAAAGTACCACAAGGGAGAGGCGAGGATAGCAAGACTTTGTCGTACATACTTTGGACATGCTACAAGGAGAGATCAGTCCCCGGAGAAGGGCATCATGCTTGGTCAAGTGGAGGGGCAGTGACAAGGAGGAAGGCCCTCAAGGAGATGGATTGACACCGTGGCTGCAGCCATGAGCTGAGGCCTAGGAACTGTTGGGTGGACTGGGCACAGGACTGGGCAGTGTTGCGTTCTGTTGTGCATGCGCTCACTATGAGTCGGAACCAACTTGATGGCACCTGACAACAACAACAACAACAACAACAACAACAACTCCCTCCAGTTGAGGCGGGACACAGAACCT
Source organism: Echinops telfairi (assembly GCF_000313985.2). Classification (NCBI taxonomy): domain Eukaryota; kingdom Metazoa; phylum Chordata; class Mammalia; order Afrosoricida; family Tenrecidae; genus Echinops; species Echinops telfairi. The sequence goes on along the minus strand of NW_022106189.1, from coordinate 519,376 downwards.
GTGCTAAGGCCTGTGGGTGTGGTGGCTGAGGCAGGAGCTTGGATTCTGGCAGGGAGGCTTTCTTCTTGTGCCTCCTTCTTGTCACAAGACATAGGCAAGTGTTCATCTGCCCACCCTGAAGTTGACTCACAGTGGGTGTTTACTGAGCTGCCAACAACTCACTGATAATATGAGAACTGTGCATATTATCTCAGTTCTCATCACAACCCCCCAAGTGGCGCTAATGAAGAGGAGCCCAAGGTTAAGGCCCAGGTTTGTTGTCATCTAGCTGGTCAGCAGCCCCTGGAGATGTTCGTCTCTGTGGTCCTCATGGACTTTAGCTGGAGGTGAACTTGGCTTCCTGCGGAAATGGCATGGCAGCTACGTCTGACCTCCTCTGGTGATACGAGGAGGAAGGAGAATTCAACTCCATATCTGACCCAGGATGAGTCATGTGAGACAGTGACCTGACATGCCTCCCTCCTCTTTCTTTACCCTGCCCTGGCCCTAATGGTCCCTCCCACAGTACTTACATGTCTGCTGCGCTTGATATTCCATTGCAATGGCCACAGAGAACTCCCAGACAATACTCATGATTATAGAGTTTATTAGGGAAGTCGACAGATTTCAAGTCAGGATCAGAAAGTGGTTAGTATACACGTCTTTTGTCCAAAGAAAGCTTCTTTGCTAGCCATATGTCTGATTCTTAGCCTCTCAGCAACTCTGCTCCTTGGCCTCTGCCCTGCTTGTGTAAATGTTACAAAACTTCTTACAAAAGAGCTGATGAATGTCCAGTGGACAATCTCCTCTGGAATCCAGCCTCCTGCCCCAAAGCTTTATTCCTTCTGTGGGCTGGGAAGCTCACTGCTCTGGCCCAAGGTCTGAATGCCGCGGCACCTGGTGCCGCTGCTGCAGCCTTGATCTCTTCTTGCAGAGCTCTTGGCTGCACTCTGCATTCTTGCTGATCTTGGAGTTCTCTGTTCCTATTTGTGGAATGGTACACTTTATGTTCAGTGTAATGGCTCAAAAAAGTCCCTCAAAACTCACTTCCATCCAGTCGATTCTCGTGCATAGTGACCCTCTAAGACAGGCTAGAATGGCCCCTGTGGGTTTCTCAGACTGGAACTCTTTATGGGAGTAGAAAGCCTCAACTTTTCCCCGTGGAGCAGCTGGTGGTCTCGACCTGCTGACTTTGCGGTTAGCAGCCCAGCAAATAACCATCATGCCATCGGGGCTCCTCCAATCCCAGATCTACAGTCCTCTACCTTATTTGCATGCTTCCACCCAATCATTTGGTGAGACTACAAAGATTCTGGATGAAAGAGCCATCCTGAGTCATTTCATTTCACAGTGCCACTCAACCAGGAGCCCCTCCTTTCCCAAAGGACAGGCCGTGAAACCCTTGGCTGAGAGTTGTTCTGGCCAGCGGGAGAGGTGATGGCCACTGCCCGGCCGTAGTCTGCAGGGCCCTGACCCAGCTACAGGCAGAACCCCTGCCCCTTCCTCCAGATGTGTGCCCAGCACCCAGCAGGGTGTGCCAGGCCGCCCCTCAGTAAACAGAGTGAGAGAGCAGAGGGGCTGCCTCTCATGGATCTATTCTTCACCAGCAGCCAGAGTGGGATTTTAAAATGGAAAATGTTTACATTGCTCTCCTGTCCTTACACCCTCCTCCTGTTGGGTGGAGAGAGGAATGGGGGAAGGTTACTTATCCTATCAGTTCTCATTCTCCTGTCCTTGGTACTGAGGCCTTTCCTCATGCTGGCCAGCTCAGCATGTGCTGGCCCCTTCTCAGAGCTTGAAATGCCAATAGCATGTGCCCTGCGGCTTGTGGTCCCGGTGCTGCCCACAGGTTGATGCTCAGTCAGTGTGGGATGCTGAGCAGGTAGGTGGGGAGGGAGGTGTGCTCTTGAGCCAAGCTGGAGGTTCTGCCTGTTTCCGCCGCCTGCCTTTGCTGCACTGCTCCCAGTGGGTGCCAACTCTGAATTCCTGTTTAAGTCACTCCACGGAGCTCAGCTTCTCAATCTGTTTTTTATTTTCAAGGGCCAGATTCATCTTCCTTTTTAAAAAGTCAAGCTTCTGAGAAAGTCATTTATATTCACAGTGATTCTCCTTTCAAATCGCTTCTTTGAATGGGGTGTTTGGAGGCATAGATCTCTGGGAGAGGCTGAGGGTCAAGCAAAGACTCCTGGCAGTGCGGCTGCTGTAGACAATGACTCAGGGGCTCCCGCAGGTGGGGACATCCTTAAATAGATGGATGTATGCCTGGGACCTGCAGCCGTCCACTGATAAGTCCAGTTCTGAGATGATGTGGGTTACCAACCCCATACTGCAGCAATTCTCAATCTGTGGGTATCGACCCCTTTGGGGGGGTCAAACGACCCTTTCACAGGGGTCACCTGATTCATAACAGTAGCAAAATTACAGTTATAAAGTAGCAACGGAAATAATTTTATGGTTAGGGGGGGTCACCACAACATGAGGAACTGAATTAAAGGGTCACGGCATTAGCAAGGTTGAGAACCACTGCCGTACCCCCTTACACACACACACACACACACACACACACACACACACACACACACACACACACACGAAAGCCACAGCCTTCGAGTCAATTCTAATCGCAACTCACTCAACACTCACTACCATCATGTTGATTCTGACTTACAGTGACCCTATAGTACAGGGTAGAACTGCCTCTGGGTTTCTGAGACCGTAATTCTTCCTGGGAGTAGAAAGCCTTGAAGCAATTGTTAGACCAGCACAAGAGGGTACTGTGAGATTTAAAATGAGGAAGGGGCATCAGGGTTTTCACCACGCTCATTCAGTATCTAGGTTGAGCAAATAATCCAAGAAACCGGACTATGTGAAGAATAACGTGGGAAAAGCCAGTCTTTTTCTCTGGGGAGAAAGGAGAGCTGGGTAGGCCAAGCTCAGCTGGCTGCTTCAGCTGTTTGTGTGCATTGAGATGCGGCTTTGCAACAGCCATCCATGGAATACTCTGGGCAGTTAAAAAGTGCGAGGTACATCTGTATGTGCTGACTGTGGAAGATGTCCAAGACTGCTGCTAAGTGCAAGAAGAAAGCGGAAACAGTAGGTATGTGGGTTCTTAATAAGTGAGTCTCTAATAGTCAGAGAAGTCACTTAGTAAGTGGGGGGCCTCTTTTCCCTCTAAAGTGAGTGGAAACAGGGGAGCAATTTGTTTGCAGTCCTGGCAGCTCATGGCATATTAAAAATTCTTTGCCAACACCATAATTCAAAGACATCAATTCTTTGATTCTTTTTCATTCATTTTCCAGCTTTCGCGCACATATGAGCTGCTTGAAAATATCATGGATTGGTCAGGAATGCCTTAGTCTTCAAAGTGACATCTTTGCTTGTTAACACTTTAAAGAGGTCATTTACAGCAGATTTGTCCAATGCGATATGGCATTCAATTTCTTAACTGCTGCTTCCAAGGGACGTGGCTGTGGACCCAAGTAAAATGAAATCTGACAACTTTAATCTTTTCTCCCTTTACCATGATGCTGTTCATTGGTCCAATTGTGAGGATTTTTGTTTTCTTTATGTTCAGGTATAACCTACATTGAAAGCTGTAGTCTTTGATCTAAGGTTGTGCCATCCATGTATTACAAGTTGTTAATAAACCTTCCTCCAATCCTGTTACCATGTTATTCACATAGTCTAGTTTCTTGCATTATTTGCTCAACCTAGATACTGAATGAGTGTGGTGAAAACCTTGATGCCCCCTTCCTGATTTTGAATCTCACAGTACCCTCTTGTTCTGCTCTAACGATTGCTTCTTGGCTTATGGACCGGCTCCATGAGTACAATTAAGTGCTCTGGAATTCTCATTCTTCATAGTGCTAGCTGTAATTTGTTACGATCCTCACTGTGTTAGACAAGGTTGACTAGAGAAACAAACCCAGTGATACTCATATATGTATAAGAAAGAGCTTTATATCAAAGAGTAATTGTACATTAAGAAAACATCCAGTCCATCCCAGATCAAGTCCATAGATACCATATTAGCAATGAGAAAGTTAAGGTTTATTGTGCCAACCTGGCCTATAAACACAGGTGGGATTAATTGAAGGGCAGAGAGCTAAATGGCTAGCCGAGCCTTGCCTTTCTAGTTCTCTGGTCTCTTGCTTTCTGATGGTCGGACCAGGGTGCAGCTGCCTTAGCCAGTTCCCTGCTTCAGCTGGCAAGGCTCACTTCCTGCAAGACATCCCTGAGAAGAGGCCATGTGGACCTACCCTGATGCAGCCCTGGATGCTGGAGCAGGCCCTTGGAGACCCCTGCCAGTGCTGAGATGCTTACATGCTCACTGATTCGGTTTTCCTCCTGCAGTCGGCATCATTGTGTGTGTTTTGTGAGATGGAGGAGGACTTTGCAGATTGGTGTCGGACATATGGGCTAATGTTGGATTTATGGGCTTGGACAGCACTGGGTTGGGATGCTTAATGTACACTTAACCTTTATATGAAACTCTCTTATACATATGAGTTTCTGTGGTTTTGTTTCCCTAATTGACCCAGACTAACACAGCACATAAGTCCGATACTAGCCCACAGATCACTCTTCAGACTCATGCAGTCACATGCAATGATCAAAATGCAGGAAGAGTACAGGCCGATGGGCAAAAAGTCTTGTGGATCCAATGGCAGTGATGGATCTTCAGGGCACCAGGAAGGTGTTGCAGAGAGAGAGTGTGTACTGACTCCAGGGAGGAAGACAGAAAGTTCCCAGAACCCTCATGAGAAGGTCACACCCACTAGGAGGCATCATCCAGCATCATCCACCCCAGACTTGTTATCAAGTTGACGTGATAAACGTTAACTACCACGCTCACATACCCACAGAAACAAAATAATTGATTTCCCTATTTGCGTATTTGGGAGGGTAGATCCAGAAAACACGTCGGAAAGGAAACAAACCACGGGAACTGGGTTGGGGTGGCTTTTAAAGGCATCATCACTTTAATGACAATAATGTTTCAAGCTTTCTCCTGTGTGAATTTCCCTCTGTGTGCGTGTGTAAATTAAAGAGATGTATAGAGCTGTGGAGGAGGCCTGATGGTTACATGTTGGGCGGCCAACCACAAAGTTAGCAGTTGAAAACTATTAGATGCTCCATGGGAGAAAGGTGAGGCTTTCTACTGCTGTACAGATGCACAGTCTCGGAAACCCACAGGGCTGTCCTCCTCGGCCCTGGAGGGCCACTCTGAGTCCGAATGGGCTGAGTGGCAGTGCGGATTTTGAGGTGATGGGCTTGTATGTGTGGGTCACCAGGAGTTGGCATCAGCTTGATGACGATGGGTTGTTGGTTTGGTTAGTTCTGTAGGGAGGTAGAACTGGGGATTTCAGAGGATATGGTTTGAGCTGAGATTCTGGGACTTTCATTTTTTTATTCCTTTGAGTGATGGTGTTTAATAACTGAGCCCAAAGTTTATTGGGCATGAGATAAAATTATGTGACAGATGATTTTTCAAAAATCATTTTATTAGGGGCACATACAACTCTTATCACAATTCATACATACATCAACTGTGTAAAGCACATGTATACATTCGTTGCCCTCATCATTCTCAAAACATTTGCTCTCCATGTAAGCCCCTGGCATCAGCTCCTCGTTTTCCCCCCTCCCTTCTCACTCCCCCCTCCCTCATGAAGCCTTGATAATTTATAAATTACTATTTTGTCACAGCTTACACTGTCCGACGTCTCCCTTCACCCACTTTTCTGTTGTCTGCCCCCCAGGGAGGAGGTTATATGTAGATCCTTGTAATCGGTTCCCCCTTTCCACCCTACACTCCTGGCATCACCACCCTCACCACTGGCCCTGAAGGGATCATCCACCCTGGAGTCCCTGTGTTTCCAGTTCCTATTAGTTCCCCTGGTCTAGGCAGATTTTGTAAGGTAGTATTGGGATCATGATAGTGGGGGTGGGTGGGAGAGGAAGGATTTAGGAACTAGAGGGAAGTTGTATGTTTCATCGTTGCTACATCGCACCCTGACTGGCTCGTCTCCTCCCCGAGACTTTGGGTCTCCACTCTGCACTCCCCTTCATTCATAGTGATATGATTTTTTTTTGTTCTGATGATGCCTGATACCTGATCCCTTCTACACCTCGTGATCACACAGGCTGGTGTGCTTCTTCCATGTGGGCTTTGTTGCTTCTGAGCTAGATGGCTGCTTGTTTACCTTCAAGCCTTTAAGATCCCAGATGCTATATCTTTTGATAGCTGGGCACCATCAGCTTTCTTCACCACATTTGTTTATGCACCCATTTGTCTTCAGCGATCATATTGGGGAGTTGAGCACACAATGATATGATTTTTTGTTCTTTGATGCCTGATAACTGATCCTTTAGCACCTCGTGATCACGCAGGCTGGTGTGCTTCCATGTGGCCTTTGTTACTTCTGAGCTAGATGGCCGCTTGTTTACCTTCAAGCCTTTAAGACCCCAGACCCTATAGCTTTTCATAGCCGGGCACCATCAACTTTCTTCACCGCATTTGCTTATGCACCCAACTTTGTCTTCAGTGATTGTGTTGGGAAGGTGAGCATCATGGAATGCCAGTTTAATAGAACAAAGTATTCTTGCATTGAGGGAATACTTGAGGTCCAGTGTCCATCTGCTACCTTAATACTAAACCTATACATGTATGCACATAGACCTATTTCCACATCTTCATACATAAACAGATTTACGTATGTAGATGCCTTTACTTAGACCTGTATATATGCCCTCTGGTACAGATGATTTGTAAGTAAGTTATACTGGTGAATTAAGTCAGAGGTCGGCATACTTTTTCTGTAAGGCCCTAGTAGCAAATATTTTAGGCTTCATAGGCCCCAAACTCTTTGTCAAAGCTCCTCAGCTGCGCCACTGTAGGGTGAAAGCAGCCACAGACAACATGGAAATTAAAGGGCCTTGGCTGAGTTTCAATAAAACTTTATTTACAGCAACCTGATTTGGCCAGTGGACTGTAATTTGCTGACCCCTGGCTTCATTGATCTCTTAAGACACACTCAAGTACAAAAGTGGAGAAAAATGGCAAACGGAAGGGCTTTAGGCATTTCATTGGAATTCTCCTCTGACTTGTTAGAGGTTCTGCAGATGTGCGACACTGCTTCCCCCAACACTACCCAAAGACCTCCGCCAGCTGCACCGGGGTGAAGGGAGGGTCCCCAGGAGACAGCCTCTCTGGCACTCCTGGTTCCAAGCTTGATGGGGCTGTCACTCAGTAAGCATTTGAAAAATGAACAATTGGAGGAAGTGATGAGCAACATGATCTTCAGGTTTGAGAAGAGACTCGGAGACTTACTGCAACTGGGTGCTGAAAGGCAGGCCTCTGGAGGGTGGGCCCACTGAGCCCCAGCCTGGGCTCTCCCAGACATGGAGTCAAGAGCCACTCCTCCTCAAGTTGTTCTGCTTCGCTCAGCTTTCTGGGGCATCAGGGAGCTGAGATTGAAGTACCACTGACTGCGGGACAGCAGGGGCCTGGTTAGCTCCTGTATGTAGGCCACATTACTCATGTGGCTGGAGAATGAACACATGTGTGGGGCCAGAGCATGTCTAGCTCCGTGTGACCAGGAGAGTCAGGGAGGAGCTCTGTGTGTGTATGCACGTACTGTGTGGGTCTCTGCAGAATAGTCAGTAGCAGACAGGACTCATTTCTCCTCTTTCCCTCCTCCTGAGCCTGAGAACTCTGTCTGCCAGGTCCCTTGTCATGCAGCTCTGAGATAATGAGAGGAAGCAAATCCCATTGGTCCCTCCCAGAAGGAAGAGGGAACAGAGCCATGCAGTGAAGGGCAGCATTACCATGGTGGAGAAAGGAGTTGAGTGGCAGGTGAGGGGCTGCTGGGGCAACCTCATGGAGCTTGGGGCCTGGCAGGGGGAGTTTACACATGGCAGGGACAGTGTGGAGAAAGGGGGCAGTGAGACTGGGGACAACTGCTGTGCATGCACATGAGCTGTCAAGACAGAGATGGAGACAGTGCTGGGCAGTGAGCTGGGCATTGCCAAATGTGGCATTAGTGAATCCCCTGTGTTAGCTCTCGGGAAGTTTGGGGAGAGATTTAAATTAGAACCTGGTTGTTGAAAGAGACCAGGGGGTTGGGGCCAAAGCCAGCCCTAAGTGATCATAAATATGAACCTAATTTGACCCATTGAGGGTGGGAGGGTGGAGGGGTGGGGTGGGAGGAGGTGGGAGGTTAACCCAGGATGGACCACGTCCATTTGCCTTGAGGGATGGGGTCTGCTTCAGGAGAAGAAAAGACACACCCACTTTGCCCGTGTCCCCATGTGCATGTCATGCGGAGAATCCTCTAGTGGGGCTGCCCTGGCCTTAGGCAGGTCCATGGGAGAAACAGACAGGAGACTATCTTGTACAGGGTCCAAACGGAATTCCCGGCCCTGCTTGGAGTTAGATCCCATTTGCATTGCGGGCTGAACGGCAGCCTTGTCGCTATTTTGGGCCTTCCATGCCACTTCTGCACCTCTCAAGAAATGTTCCTTCCTTCTGGGAGGCCCTGGTGCCAAGCTCCCCCGGCTCCTTCCCGTTTTGGTAAATTAAGGAACAAATGGTGCCAAATCATTCCCATTGCGTTCACAAGATTATTCGCAGCCCAGTTTATTTTCTTTTCCTCCATTGAGCGAATGCATAAAACTAAAATTAAATCATTACCCAAAGCACAGACAATGACGATCCCCTTCATAATTACATCCTCTTAATTGGCATCTGCGGGTCTGCTGGAAAACGTCTCAGACTCTTTTTTCTTTTAGGTTTAAAGGTCAACAAGAATATCTTCCTGTAATTTGACAAGTGTGCAAGAAATAACACAAGGCTCGTTTATGTTCAGGTAACGTGCAAAGAAATCTATAAATCAAGCTGGGGGGATATTAGATGATGCGATATGGGAACCACCTGCCTTCATTCGCAGAAGAACCGTTGCCTCAAAGAAAGTGCTGAAGACGAAGTGATTTTTGCCCTTGTGCTCGGGAGAAATATTGGTCATTTTGAGAGCCACTTCATATCCTACTAAAACCACAGCGCCTGAGCGGAAGAATAGGAGTGGGTCTAACTCCACACATGCCAAGGGAGCAAATGGCCTCTCCCTGAGAGGATGACTCAGGAGTGCTGTCATCCCCAGGACTCTGCCCCTTCCGTTATTATGGGTGGACTTCAAGGTTGCCTGAATGCTGAGGCGGCATGGAAGGGAATTAAAGAAATTGTATCTGAGTGATTGTTGCCAAGGGGTGGAGCATATAGTTTGGGGACCCGGGTTTTCTATGGGACGCATGCTGCTTAAAATCCCGCTTTCCTTCAGAGAGCCTGCATTGGCCTTCACACGATGGGGCCTGGAGAACCACACAGCCCCTGGAGAACTCCACAGTCTGCCATGTTGGCTGTTGGGGCTTGGTCCACATGCGTGCGAATGGGGTGGAGACCCAGTTTCCCCACTGAAGAGGAAAGAAAACCCCTGAGCACTTAACGTTTAGAAAAGGAAGTGGAATTGACCTTCCACCTTGTCCAGACATGGTTGTTGAGCAGCAGTTCTGGGAGAAGGGAGTGGGCAGGAAAGAGAGGGTGGACAGGTCAAGTGTACCTCAGGTAGGCCTATCTCTGGGGAGAGGAAGAATAATTTACGAGCGTTGAAAAAGAATACTTGGAGAGGTTTTCTTGGGGGGAAGGGTCCAACAATGCAAAGTATGCTTTCATAGTGCAAACTACCGAAAGTGAAAACTCTTCACAATTTTTCTGGTTGGACAGGGCTTTGCAGAGATCCAAGAGAGAGAGCCGCGGAGAAAACCCCACTTGGACCTCTTCCCTGGCACTTGTGTTCCGGACGGCGTGGGCTGGCATTATGCAATTAGGTTGCTAGCATGCGTCTCATTCCAGGGCACCGCGTTAAGAGTTTCTGTTTTAAGGTTGAGGATGTACTTGAAGGAAAAATTGGACTTTTGTATTAACTACAGAGAAACACAAAAAAGAGACTCTGAGCCCTGGGAAACTTACTTATGTTGTATCTTCGGTTTTATCCTTCCCTAGAGTTGATCCTGAGGATACACGTTGGAAATCAAAGATCCTCCACAATGGGGTTCTTTCCATCGGCCTCAGGTATCAGTATACTGCGGCCATGGCTTTTGTGCCAAACAAGCACACAGACACACAGCACATTTCCTGCTCCTGGAACCCACACAGGACCGGGTGCCTGGCCCTGCCTTGAACCCAGAGGTCACGCTGGCCTCTGCAAACCAAGCATCAAGTATCTTGCTTTTGCTTGGTTATTTATCCTGTGAGGGGTAAACAGGAGGGAGCGGGTGGGAGGACTGGAGCTGGGGCACGAGGTTCTTATTAAGGGTGCACATACTAGTCTGTTGCAAAGATGGGGTTCACCTTGCTTGAGGTGTTGGCACGTCCTGGGAAGTGATGCAAGACCACCCTCCTACCTTTGTTTTTTGTTGTCTTTTTACCCCCTCCTGCAAAATTGTATTCTGTTTTGTGGATCGGAAGCTCTGGTGACTTCTAACCTGTTCACAATGTTATCAGTTTGAAACCATCAGCTGCTCTGTGGGAGAAAGATGAGGCTGTCTGCTCCCGTCACAGTAACAGTCACTATCTTAGAAACTCACAGAGGCAGTTCTATGGGCCCCTTCATAGGGTTGCCTGGATGAGTGGCAGCAGATTCGAAGGCAGTGAGTTTGGCTTGGTTTTGAGTGTGGTGGATGAAATGATGTCCCCCTCCCCCAAAGATATGCTGAAGTCCTAAGTCCTGTACCTGTGGAGGTGACCTTATTTTGAAATAGTGTCTTTGAAGATGTTATAGTCTCTATGAAATTTTACTGGAGTAGCGTGCTTCTAATTGTATCTGAGTAGTGTCCTTACAAGGAGCCCTGGTGGTGCATGGTTACGCTCATCCAAATGGTGAGCATTTCGAACCCATCGGCAGCTCCCTGGTAGAAAGACTGGGCTTTCTACTCTGTTAACCAGCTAGTCTTGGAAACCCACATGGAGTCGCTATGAGTCAGCATCGACTCAATCGATGGCAGTGTGGTGGGTTTGAAAAGTGCTTAGAAAAGGGAAGAAAAGCACACGCAGGGGGAAGCTGGTCTTGCGAACGCAGAGGTAGAGATTGAGATTGGCGTGTCAAGGAGCGTCAGTCCCTGGTCAATCTCTGGGTGAAAGAAGAGAGCCCGGAGGACGCTTCCTTGGAGCCCTCCGAAGGAATCAACATGGCTGACCACGTGGGGTCAGCAGGGAAAGCGGCCACCTGGTGGTGGCACTTGATTCTGGCAAACCCATGAGTTCAAATGTAATGATTGTGAAGATGGTGCAGGATTGGGCTGTGCATCCGTCGGTTGTACGTGGTCTGTGTGAGTTGGAATCAACGCGACAAACTAGTAAGAAGCCCTTGTGGTGTGGTGAGTTAATGTGTGTGGGGGGGGAGGGGAGCTGCAAACTCTAGAATAAATGGTTCAAATCCACCAGCTTCTCGGTGGGGGAAAGATGATATATGGTCCGCTCTCACGAAGATGGACACTCTGCAACCCTTGTACAGCGTGACAATGAGTCAGAAGTGACCCGATGGCAGTAGGAAGAAGGAAACAATACACCCTGCTCCACACAGGCGAGAAAAGCCAAACGTCTGTCACCCTCATGTAGCAAACCTGGGCAAACAATACAAATGGAGCATGCCTTCATGCGGTCCTGCCATACCCTCCTAGGAGGGCAGCCAGACTCGAGCCCAAGAGAGCCTCGGTGAGTCTCCCAAGGGTCAGCGCCTGCACAAGGTCCACTCTCTTGGGTGGCTGTTAGTGGGGGGAATGGGCAGGAACGACACCGTGCACCAGTAGCTGAGTGTGCACGGGGGTATGTGACCGTGGGGAGCAATGCGATCAGCAAGGAGAGGCTGTTCCCTTAAGCCTTGGAGACAACCAATCGAATTGATTATGTCTCTGACTGGTGTCAAGTCTCCTCCAAGAAAATGAGCTGAATTGGAAAATAGTATTACACTTCCATGATGAGTGTTCTAGCCATGCTGCGATCAAGATCAGGAGTGTGTGTGTGTGTGTGTTAGATACATAGATAGATAGAGAATGCAAGAGGAAAACCTCGCAGATATTTTCAGAATATACTCTATCATTCCCTGCCAAGCACCAGCTTCAAAAACTTGCCAATATTTTGAAGACTTCAACCTTGCTAACAAGTAATTAATGATGTAAAAAGAAAACCCCATGCAGGGAATGCTGTATAGGTGTCCCATTCCCATGAAGGTTTGGACACCAGTGTAATCAAATGGCCTTCTGATTGCTCGAGTCTGAAGGGAAAGTGTCCAAGGTTTGTGGTGGGCATGGGGGCTGAAGACTGTTGTCATAGCAGCCCGTCACGTCAGCCCTGACTCATAGCGGCCCTGTCCACAGCAGAACGGAACACTGCCTGCTCCCTCCCGTCCTCGCATCCTTCCTGTGGTTGGGCCCATTGCTGCAGCCACTGTGCCACTGCATCTCCTTCAGGACATCCCTCTCTCAAGCAGCCCCTCTGTTTTACCGAGCATGATCTCCTCCAGGGACTGGGCTCTCCTGGCAACGTGCCCCAGGTAGGAGCTGAAGATAGAAGTTGGTATATGTGTGTAAATCAGCGGTTCTCAGTGGGTCACGACCCCTTTGGGGGTCAAATGATCCTTTCACAGAGCTCGCCCAATTTATAAGAGGAGCAAAATGACAGTGATGAAGTACAAGGACAATAATGTTATGGCTGGGGAGGGGTCACCGCAACACGAGGAGCTGTATGAAAGGGTCACGGCATTAGGAAGGTTGAGAGCCACTGGCTTAGATCATTGAGGTGGTTATCTCTGAATGGCGCTTGTCATACTCAGCGGATGGAGTAGAACTAGTTGGGGAAAAACACAGCCCTTCAAGGTAAATGCCCACCCTGCTCCTTGACTTGAGGAACACCAGTCCTGATGGTCCCAGGCTGGCATTGGCTTGGAGCTGTGGTGCCAAGAACAGCTACTCACTTTCTGCGCTTGATGGAGCGCTTGCTCCTGGCCAGCTCCCTGGAAGCCCTTTTGATGGGACTGCCTTCTGCCTGGGCTCCTGAGACATTTCCTGTTGTTGGAAGCTTCCACGGTCTCCGTGCTCTGAAGGCATTCCACCTGGGGTTTATAGACTTGCCTGAGAGGAAAGCACTTTGGGGAGGTCGGGTTATCAAAGTTGTCACCAATAGAACTGGGAACCCCTGTGTGCCAGTGTGTGCTCAGCACACTGACCAGACTGCTGCCTTTATTGCCACTTGGTCTTTGTAATAACTCAGAGGCATAAACCCATTGCAAAACCCTCTGCAAAACCCATTTTGCAGAGGAGAAGACGGAGGCACTCTGTAACACAGCCAGGGGCATCGCTGTGTGATGGGGCCACTGGGGGTTGGATCCAGGCAGCCTGCTCTCAGTCGCCGCACCATCCCATTGCCGTTCATCACACAGACCGAATAACCGTCTAGACGGGAAAACAAGCCACCAGAGCCAGGCTTGGAGAGGAGAGATACTTGGTTTGCTTTTCTTTTATCTTGGGTCTTCAGTATCTGTCTCAGAAAAGTCCCTGGCTACCAATACACACCTTGGGGTCACAGCACCCCTGCAAACAGGAGTCATTTTCAGCAGCAAAGTCGAGCGCTCTTTGAACAGCGCCATTGCTTTTGTGAGGCTGGCAGACACCACATTTTGGGTCATGGCCAAAGTTTCTCACCTGGATATTTACACCACGGGCTGCCAAAAGAATAAACAGATCTGTCTCGGAAGAAGTACAGCCAGAATGCTCCTTAGAGGCAAGGACGACAAGACCATCTCATACTCTGGACATGGTATCAAGAGAGACCGGTCAAGCTTGGTAGAGGGGCAACCGAAAAGAGGAAGGCCCTGGACCAGATGGACGGACACAGTGGCTGCAGCAATGGGCTCCCACACGGAACAGTTGTGAGGGTGGCGCAGGACTGGGCAGGGTTTTCTTTCTGCTGCACGCAGGGTTGCTGTGAGTGGGAACGGACAACAGCACATGTGCTGTGGCGGCTTCGTACCCTGGCCTCCTTGCTCCCATCCTGGCCTGCAACCTCGGCCTGCGTGGTCCTGTTGAAACCCGGGCCAGAGCACACCCTTCCTCTGCGCCAGCCTTGCTCGGCGATGCCTTGCAGGGACCATGTAACTACCCTCCCACTGCCTCTGGGACCTCCTCTACCCCACTTCACGCCCCCCAACAGTGCGTGTCAGGAGTTCTCCTTCAAGGCCTTTGCCCCACCCATCACAGGATGTCACTTCTCAGTGAGATCTTCTCTCACACTCCAAGGCCTTGTGGCCTGCTTCCACCCTCCAGGCTCACCTGCATGTTGATACAGTTTACCCTCGTTTATTCTGTTTATTGTACTGTCTGTCTTGCTCTTGGCTGGAATGTAATTCCACAAGGGCAGAGGCTTTGTCTGCTCTCCCCACTGATGGCTTCTAATAGAATGGAATGGTGTCAGGCACATAGTAGATGTTCATTAAACATTTTCTAGAGGAGTGATTACCTCAGGAGCGGGCATGCCATAGGAAGAAGGGCAAAGGAAGCCCAAGGGTTGCTAATTGCTTTGTTCTTTAAGTTAGGGAGGGGTGTACTGGTTGCCTTCTCATGTCTGAAACGTTTCAAGAATAATACCAGTCATAAGGTAAGATAGCTTTTTTGTATGGTTTGTATAAGTAGGATAATCCCCATGTCTCTAGAGCTGTATGCTTTTGGGTATGTCCTAGCCTTAGCTGAAGGGGCAGGTTCTTATGTAAATGCATTTACAATGGGAATGATGCAGAGGGCCAGGAAGCCAATGTATGGTGGAGCCCATGACCCATGGGTGTCTGGAGTCTGTAAGTGGAGAAATGAAAGGAATGAGGGGGGCCCCAGTAGACTGCAAAGCATGCTGCGGAAAGATACTGATGATGGGCAAGGTCCTTATGACATACACTGACCCCTGGATGGTCAAATTCCCTCTGATGTACACAGACCCCTGATGTCAGAGTGGAGCTGTGCTCCGTGGCGGATTCTGGAGAGGTAGTTCATAGGTGCCTGGGAGTGGACTGGTGCCTCCGGTCTCTAGTTAATGGTTGGCACCACCCAGGAGCTCCTTGGGGAAAGACCCAAAGGGAGGAAGGAGTTGGAGTTTCCTCCAGGACTGATGCTGCCCTGGGCCAGCGTCTCAGGGCAGGATGCCCAGAGGGAAGGAGGATCGTGGGGTCCAATGACTCTTGGCAGAAGGACCTGCGCCCTGTTTGCCAGAGGGGAGACAGAAAGAGAAGTGGTGAGCCATCTGAAGGAAGGGTGGAGGCATGGAGGAGGATGGAGATGAGGAGGCGCTGGCTTGGTGTGACCTGAGGACAGCACTCCGTGTGGCTCTCGTGGTTGCCATCTTGGGTCTTGTGTAACTCTCCCTGGTCCTGTGCTGTTTCATGACTGTGACTGTGTTTAGTTATATGGTCAGTCCATCTCATTGAGCATTTTCCCTTATTTTTGCTGACCTTCTACTTCATCAACATAGCATCCTTTTCTAATGTTCTTTCCTGGTGGCATGGCCAGGGGCCCTGGTGGTATAGTGGCGACGCGTTAGGCGGCTATCCTCAAGGCCAGCAGTTCAACTTCACCAGCCTCTCTGTGTGAAAAAGACTGGGATTTGTACCATAAAGAGTTATATGGTTTTCAACATTTTATGGTTCCCCCCCCCCTTTTTCTTCATATTAGGGTTTAATTCTAATGTATTTTGTCATGGGGATGACCCTCTTGAATTTTTGCTATGTGTGCTTCTGTTTTTTGGTATATGAAACCCAAGATCGATGAACCTACAGGGATAGCAAGTCGAATAAGGGTTCCTGGGGGTATAATGGGGGGCGGTAGGCCTAAAGGGAGCTGGTATCAAGGAGTTCAAGAAGAAAGACAATGTTTGAAACTGATTGTGGAGGCAATTGTGCAATACTGCTTGATGTGGTTGAACTATAGAACAATGTGATACCTGTATTACCTCCCAATAAAAAGCTTTGTGTGTGTGGGGGGCGGGGGGATTACAGTCTCAGCAACTCACAGGGCGGTCCTATCCTTCCCTATAGGGTCGCCATGAGTCAGAATTGACTCGATGGTACTGAATTCATTGTTTGTTCAGTGGTTTGGTCAAAGTAAGCATCCTGGCTTCTAAGGAGCATTTGATTGTATTTCTTCTAAGAGTGATTTGCTCCCAAACCCGTACAAGGAGATCCAGGTTGGGATTTGATTGTCGTCACACTCAGCTTTTGTGTTCTTGAACACTGACGGGGTCTCAGGAGGAGTCTGTTGAGGGTCTCAGCCGTGTGCGGGCGATCTGGTGAGCCGAGCTGACCAGAGTCCAGGCCTTATGGCTGGGAGGATACATCTGTCCCCTGCTCCCATGACAGGTGTCGATCAATGGTTCTGGTAAGCACGTTTTCTTCAAAGGAGGGCCACTGATCAGGGTAGGCAGAAAACAAGTGGCTATGATTGGGACGAGTAAATATTCATTTAGAAATGTCGATGAGCAAGTGGAGATTCTGTCTGCGGTATATGGCTGGGGGAATCGATTCCAGATGTGAGGTGAACCAGACAGCTGAGAGCACAAGCCAGGGACCCTGAGCCAGACGGAGGCGGGGTGGGGGGAGGGTAGAGGACACGTGGTACAGTGAGGCCAGACAGTGTTCTAGCCCTCAGCTGGAAGCCCCCAGGTCTGAGATGCCGCATCTCCAGGTACTGGCTGAAGCTGTGGAGCCCTGGTGGTACAATGAGGTATGCATTGAGCTGCTAACTGTAAGGTTAGTGATTCAAACCCACCAATTGCTCTACAGGAGACATGAGGCTTTCTGCTCCCCTAAAGAGCTACAACCTCGGAAACCCACAGGGCAGCTCGGCTCTGTCCTATAGGGTTACTATGAGGTGGCATTGACTCGATGGCAGTGGTGTTTTGGGTGGGGAGAGGGTGGGGTGGAGTGGGGAGGTATGAGTGGGAGTCAGCGTGATGGCAGTGGATTTGGGGCTGGGCGAGGGCGTTTCTGGAGAACGAGAGTACCTGTGGGCGGACATCAATGTAGGGTCCTTTGTCTTCAGGCAAGGGCTTCCCCACATAGAGGCCACCAGGATGGGGGTTGGGGAACTACGTTAACGAGGGTCTTTCTGGCAAAGCAGACCCACCAGGCCAATAGAATTGACTCCCCATAAGGGCTAGCCTGGGACTGCCTGACATCCATCAGGAGGAGTCTCTCGCTGCTGCCTTTCACCCCACATCCGTTAGTGCACCCCAGCCCCAGCTGTGCACAAGAGGGTAGGGCTACAGGAGATGAGGACCAGGGCCTGGTGGTGTGGGGGCCTCCTTGCTGGATGAGGGACCAGCGGATACATTCACCCACCATCCTGCTGGGCACTCAGGAGCCCTGGGCCCTGCTTAAAGGCTTCCTGAGGGGAGGTGGGAGGCCATCCCTGGAGGCCAGGAGCCCTGTCAGTGCAAGTGACCCGCCTCACCCCCAGCCCCAATTAGCCATCTGCAGGGTTGGGGGTGGGTGCTGGCGGCTGGCTTCCCGGTGAGGCTGCTCCACTAATGAGGGGGTTTGTGAAATTTTTAATTATGGTTTCCATGCCTTGCTTAATTATTTGCATATGGCTTTCACCAGCGAGAAAGGAAAAGGACGGCTGTGTGCGGTGCCTTCCCTCAGCCCTGCGTGCTCGACTTTAATTAAAGGCAGAACCTGAGGTCTTTCCATCACTAATGATCTTGGAAAATTAGCTTCCAACTCCCGGGGGTCGCCAGAGGGATGCGCCCTGAGGCGGAGAGGGGGTGCAGGGAGGAGGAGAGCAGGGGCCCAGGTGGCAGATGGCATCGCTGAGGAGGCCTCCTTGTCCCCACTCCCACCTCTGGTCCACCTCCAGGCAAAGGGGGAAGGGGGAGCCCTGTACTCCTCCAGGGAGCAAACAAGCTGAGGTAGGGGTGAGGGGGCAAGGGGCTGCCACATTGGCCTGGGCTGTGGCTGGACTGCTCCCAGCTGGGGCAACAGAGGAGAGGAGAGGAGAGTCACACACACTCTCTCTTTCTCCCAGGCACACACAGCCATGGGGCGCGCACCCATTTCATTCACAGGGACAGCCAGAGGCTCCCCCCACATGTCCATGTACATGGTCACAGTCATGTCCACACATGAACTCAGGACCCTCTAAGGGTCTTCTTAGGGCCAGCTGCCCCCAGCTTCTTCCAAAGTCTCATGGCCACTGCAGGGGGCCATGTTGCAGGCTGGATGGTGTGAACAGAGCGGGTCCTAGATGAGGTGACCAGATTTTAACATTGGTAAAGTGGGACAAAAGTGGGGCACCATTGATAAAACTCATATCCTGGAGAAATAGCCACATGGCAGCCGAAAACCGTGTACCCTAGCTTGTCATGCATTCTTTCAAAAAATCGGGACTTTTAAAAAATGCCTCAGGACACAGGAAAAATTGTTAAAAATCGGGACTGTCTCGCCAAAAGTGGGACATCTGGTCACCTTATCTTAGCAGCAGTAGCCAAGGACAGGGCTTCTGGCCGACCTGCATAGCCATCTCCGGATCTTCGTCCATGTGGGTCAGGATGTGGCTTCTCTTGTCACAATAGGCACTTATGTGGGCTCCCATGCTTGATTCCTGGATTAGATATGGATGCCAAGATCAGTTCCACCACTTAGTAACTGTGCAACCTTGAGCAAATTATTTAGACTCTGAGCCTGAGAGAGATTTTCTCGCCTGTAAAATGGGTTTGACGGTTGTTTATGCAGCTTGAGTATGTCGTTTTGTATGTCACTCCTCCCCCTTTGTCATATTTGCTGGGATTGGGAGGGGCTGGCCCCACTCAAGGGCAGTTTCATCCCATGTGGTCCTTGTTGGGTTCTGGTCACCTAGGCCCCTCCCTGTCCACTGGCACAGGTCTGACTCTGCCCCAGTGATTGTCCTAGGGAGGTCCCGTTGGCTCAGCCCAAGTGCTTTGTGCCTCTGTTGGGGAAGGGTTTCCCTTTTCTCTGGACATCATGAGGACGCGTGCAGGCTGGACCAGGGCTTGCAGCCTGGAGGGGGCTGTCTGAGGATCAGACCTGCTCTGAGGATGGAGGACCATAGTCATGGGAGTAACTGGGATCCCAATGGCACCTGCAGGCCACCGAATTCCATTGAACTGGGTTTCTATCCCTCGCCTCCCAAGATGTTGTTGTCACTGGGCTCACATCAAATGCTCTGGCATTCTGTCTGCACGGAACTAGGTGAGAGTTGCTTGGGCAACACCCCTTTGATCCTCTGTGGTGGTACTTTGAGGGAGGCCAGGGCACCTGCCACAAGTGCATCGGAGTGCATGTGGACGTGGCATTGCTGCCTGGGTGAAGGAGACTGGCGTGGCCCCCTGCCTGCCCAGTGACTGACTTCCAGGTCCAGGCAGATGTACTGTTTCTGAGTGAGTCCCAGGCAGATAGAGAGCCCTGGGGACTAGCTCCTGACCAGCAAGACGTCTGCAGCTTTTCCACGCTGTCTTCTCCCCTCAACTGACTTAAACAAAACTCCTTGAGCCTTTGGGCAGCATTTGAATCCAGAAGGTATCCCGAGGGTACATGCCCTTCCCCAAGCCAGACTCTGCTATTCCATGGCAGGACTAGTGGCTCCACTGGTGGTGGTGAGGTCCCATCGAGTCCATTCCAATGCAGGGCCACCCTGTGGGCAACAGAATGAAGCGCTGCCTGCCCCTGGTTCCGCGGGAGCCATGGTTGCAGCCACGCTGTCAGCCCTCTTGTTAAGGACCTTCCTTTTTTTTGCTGCCTCTCTACTTGCCCCTCCTGATGACCTGTCCTCAAAGCATGTGAGATGAGGCCTCGGCATCCTTGAGCCCCGGTCTATTTCATATTCTTCACTAGCACCCATAGTTTGAAGACAACGTTGGTCTGTGACTAGGGAGACCACAGTCCAAATCCAGTGTGGATATGAGCTTTGTTTTGCCCAAGCATGTTTTTAAAATGTGCATTGCTTGCCAATCTAAGAATCAAGAAACTTCAAGTTAAAAAATCCAGATTCCCCAATTGGAAGATTTGAAAGTCTGGCCGAGGATATGTCCTTATTTAGTTATTTATTTTTTTCATCGTAAAAGTATCCCAGTGATTGAGGGAAGTGAGCTGCCTCAAACAGGTAGTCACGGAAGACTACTTTGGGTCTCATCCAACGCAGATACTGCCAGTGCATGCCTTTCTCTCTTCTGCATGCAAGGGAAAAGGCGGGGCTCAGGCACATGGCCTTGATACAGCAAGCTGGCAGAGTGGCACAAGGACACTGACTGCATGTGATTCTCCAGTCAGGGAGAGGAGTGCTGCCCACCTCCATGGCACACCACCCCAGCCTGGCCAGCTGTCTGTGGAGTGCCATGCCCAGGAATCACCGAGTAGCTTGTGACCTTGAGGATAAGCGAGAAAGGACGCAGGTCATTTGTGTGTTCTTCAAGAAAAGCTGACACTCAGAATCGCCTCCTAGGAAGAGGAGAAGACCCGGGGATAACAAGCGCCCTGCAGGCAGACGGCCTCCACGTGGCTCCCCTGAGCACTTAGTGCTGGGCATCCCACTCACATCTCATGCTCTGTTCAACTGGACCAGGTGCTGCCAGGGCACCCCCAGCTCTCAGCCATCCCCTGTGTATCCGAGGACAGCTGGGCTCCATGGGATTCTCAGAAACAAAACTGAAAAGCCAAACCCACTGCTGACTCACTGCCGACCCCATACGACAGGGTCCTATGCGTTTTCCCTGTGAGTTTCCCAGACGGCAACTCTTCACCGGTGTAAAAACCCCCAGTCTTTCTCCTGAGGAATAGCTGGTGGTTTTGAACTGCCGACCTTGAGGTTAGCAGGCCAACATGAAACTACTGTGCCACCAGAGCTCCCTTGTCAGGTTCTCAGTGGCTAATTTTTTTACAAGTGGATCACCAGGCCTTTCTTCCAAGGCACCTCTAAGGTCAACTTGAATCTTCAACCTTTCCGTGAGGAGTCAAGTGCATTAAGTGCTCATACCACCCAGGGGCCACACTTGGAGGAGAACTACCTCTGTGGGTTTCGGAGGCTGTAAATCTTTACAGAAAAGAGACAGCCTCATTCTTCTCCTGTGGGGTGATTGGTGGGTTTGAACCACTGA
Source organism: Echinops telfairi (assembly GCF_000313985.2). NCBI lineage: Eukaryota > Metazoa > Chordata > Mammalia > Afrosoricida > Tenrecidae > Echinops > Echinops telfairi. The sequence goes on along the minus strand of NW_022106189.1, from coordinate 498,195 downwards.
CCTTCTGGTTAGCAGTTTACTTACCCATGCTGGAGGAAAGCCTAGGGCTCTGGGGACACAGAGGAGGGCCCCTTGTCTGGCCAGGGGACTTTCAGCAGAAGGTGAGATGAGGCTGGGGGTGGGAGCCAGCGGGGACTGGGTCCTTGGGAACCTTGTGCATCACACTGAGACATTTGGGCTTGGGCCATTGGGCAGCAAGGGATCCTCAGGTGGTTTGAGCAGTAGATACACTCCAGACCCCAGGGGCAGTGTAGGGAGCTGTCCAGGAAACAGGTGTGAAAGCAGCTGCTTTGAAGGGTCTGCAGGTTAAGATGAGTTCAAATGAGCCTTTCCAACACCTTGTGGGGAGAGTGGGAGGAGGCATAGTGGGGTCTGTGGAATAGCGACTTGAAGCCTAAGGAGACAGCCAGAAGGAGACCTGGGGCAGAGACTCAAGGAGAGAGGCTCTCTTCTATGTCTAGCCACTCATTAGAAGTTCCAGACCACTCACAACTCTGCCCCCAGCCTGGTGGCCTGAGAGAGACCTGATTGTGCATGGACAAAGCCAACAGATTACATTATACAGCTGTGATTGGAAGAGACCAGCACACCCCGAGGGTGGCTGCAGGGAGAATCATGCTGTATGGGGGAGGGCATGCATGGCATAGCTGCCCTTGGGGCCAGCTTAGCAAGGCCAGCCTGCACCCAGCGGGACTGCTCAGGCATTTCTCCTCCTCCCTGCTCCTGCGATTCCTTCTTGGCTCATCATGCCCTGCCTGAGCACCTACTCTGTGCCAGGCACTGTTGGCAGCTGGAAACACAAAGATGAGTCCTCTGGGTCCTCCTGGTGCCAGCCGGGGGGGAGAGGGAGGGATTCCCTGGAAGGGAGCTTCCTAGCCACTAGCTCCTCCAGAGCCTGGGAATTGCTGCTTGCAGCTTGGAGGCAGCAGCGCCCTGCCAGGGATCAGGCATTCCAGGTTTACTCACACACTCCTCCCTGTCCGTATTATACCCAACTCTCAATTTTGAGAAGTAAATATGCAATTTTCCCTCCTTGTAATTTCCCCTGCTGTGGCGGTGGCTGTCAGAGCAGCTGGGAAATGTAAGAGCTCCGTCAGTGCTTTCCAAAAGTACATGCGGGCTGGGCAGCCCTGAGTCGCTCTGCTGGGGAGACACTCTCAGGGCTGTGCTGTCGGGGACCATTTAACCCAACGAGCCCTGTCCTGCCCCCTCTCCTATTAGCAGTGAGATAATGGCCAAGCAGCTGTGGTGTCCGTGCGCACGTGGGTGTGGGTGTTGCAAGCATGTTACTGGACGGAGGAGGGAAGGTGGTGGGGGTGTTGCTTTCACTTCCCTTCTGCCTGTTCCTCCGGAGATGATCAGTCCTCACATCTCTCTAAGGAAAGGTCAGGACGGTCTGATGAAGCTTTTGTTTGAGAGAAGCCGTGGGAAGGGGGAGAGGAGACGCAGGAGCTGACTCTGAGAGATCTGGGCAGATTGTGGTTTCCACGTCAGCTTGGTCTCTCTGGATCTTATTTTTGTCATCTGTAACATAGAGCACCTGAGCCAGAGCTAGGCGACCCAGATGCCCCCTCAGGGAACAACCCAGGGTCAACCACAGGATTATGTGGCCAGTGACAGCAGATGGCCCACTCTCTGGTCTCTCGGAGGTTCTCTGAGCAGCCCCCACCCTTTGCTGAGGAAGGCAGAAACTCTACGGTGCAGCCGTCTTGGGCTGCTGCCTGGCATTGGAGCACATGCCGGGCTGGAGCCAGAGCTCTCCGTCCAGGTGGCAATGGGCCTGCATCACCGCTGGGCTTCTCAGCCCAGTTCTACTTTGTCCTCTTCCCCTCGTGAGGGGTGATCTCGTACCCTCTGTAACAAGCATCCACTCGCCAAGCCCCACGACAGCATGTGCTTTCTGAGCACCAAGCCTGTGACCTACAGGAGCAAGGACTTTTATTTCCAGAGACTGTCCTGGGAAGGTACGAGCCCTGGTGGCACAGTGGTCACATGCTGGGTCAGCAGTTCAAAACCACCAGCTGCTCATTGGGAGAAAGCGGAGGCTTTCAATTCTTGTAAAGAGTTACAGTCTTGGAATCCCACAGGGGCAATTCTACCCTGTCCTATAGGGTCATTATAGGGTCGACAGTGAATGAGTTGTGGGAGAGTTAAAGGGAATATTTATATAGTACTCACCATAGTGCCTGGAATGTTAAAACAAAAAGGAGAAAGAAAGCAACACCCAATAAACAAAACATGATGAATATCTGTTCTGTTTCTTTTCTTTCCCTTAGAAAATATCCCATCCCAGACCCAGGGCAGACATTCACGACCCACACTTTCCAATCTTGGTTTGAATCAAATGCAGCAAGTACAGGAGAGTGGAAAGCCTGGCCCTGCTGTGAAACTGAAGGTCCTGGCTGAGGGAGCCTGCCATCCCTCTTAAGTTTCCTTGCTAAAAAGAAATTGAGCATACAGATCCTCCTTTTTCATAATCACCCTCATATCCACCGGGTAATTCATAAGAGAGCTGGAAGTATATTGAAATTCAATATTGTCTTAGTCCCAATCAATATTAATAATTGTTTGCATTTTTAAAGTGCAATTTGCAATTGAAAAATGCACAGAGATCAACCAGCAGTTGCTAACACAACAAATTTTCCTGTTAAAGGTATGGGTCCTCAACTCTAAAATGCTTCTTAGAGAAGATGGGCCGGTGCTGATCCATTCAAATGGTTATCTATTATTTACATGGAAAGCTTGAGAATGCACTTCCTTTCTGCACGAGCTTGAAAGGCCAGCAACGTTGATGTTTAAGTTCTTGATGCTTTGGACGTTTTTATTTTGCTGTAATTATGGAATCCTATACAGTTGGAAGAAACCATACAGAGGCATCCCATGTACTCTTCATGTAAAATATTACAACCTGGAGATTGACCCTGACAATGTCAAGATTCACATTTCCATCACCTGAAGAATCCCTCATCTTATCTTTTCAAATTCTTGGTTCTTAAATGAAAAAAGGTGACTATAGATATGATAGGGTCCCCGTGATAATGTTGAAATAGTTTTCATTAAATGGGGAATGGGCCAACTGGGCTCCGTGTTTATTGTTGTCAGGTGCCATCGAGCCAGTTCCAACTCAGAGCCACCCTGTGTGCAACCGAAAGAAACACCACCGGATTTCTACCGTCCTCCCAATTGTCGTTACATTTAAGTTGCAGCCACTGAGTCGATCCATCACATCAAGGGTCTTCCTCTTTTTCACTGCCCCTCTACTTTACCAGTGTGATGTCCTTCTCCAGGGACTAATCTCTCCTGATAATATGCCCAGAGTACATGAGACAAAGTCTTCCCAGCCTCGAGTCTAGGGAGCATGTCAGTCAGGACCCATGGCTTGTTCTTTTAGCAGTTCATTTTCCCCGGCACCATCATTCAAAAGCATTGATTCTTCCACAGTCTTCTGCATTCAATGTCCACCCTTCCTGTGCTTATGAGGCGATGAGGGTTCTGTAAAATGGTAGGAGGAGTGCTAGTAGGAGCATCACCCCCAGAACCTAACTTCATCAAGGTGTAATGCACACCAAGTTTAGCCCAAGGCCAGACAGACCTCCACTCATCCTTTCTCCTAATTCTGACACCAGCTGTCCTCCCTACCACACTCAACTGCTCTACTGGGTTTGAGAATCCATCACAGTGGTCACACAGAACTCACACAACCATATGAGGAAGCTTCAAAAAGGTTGTAGGTCAGTTCCATTTTTCCATGAACTCTTTGAAGCCCCCTCATACTTACAGGTAAGAGGTTCAAGTAAGTCACAAGGTATAAATTAGGATCAAAACAAGTTGATCATGATGTTAGGATCAAGATCAAGGCTACAACGCAGGATCAGGGTCAGGAAGCATGTAGGCAGTCTTCCTCCTGCAGTGCAGAATAACCCTCTCGGCTCCTCTTGACTGGGTAGCCTTTTTTTTGGCTCCCTGAGGACAGGCTCAGCTCCTTAAACACAGATTTTTCTTGACACTGCCATCTGTCGCTGCTGGCTGTGCCACTGGGCCCTTTCTGGGCCTGTTTCCATCTTCATTGGTACAGCTCTTTTCCCATATTACAGCTCTTTTAGGAAGCTCCGTTCA
>NW_022106189.1:478864-493979 GCF_000313985.2 Echinops telfairi | reverse complement strand
CCTCTCTCTCTCCTTTATTTTCTCTTCTTTTTACTGCTTCTCTTCCTGATTCTTTCTGTCTGAAAGACATCTTTGGACTTGGCTGCATAAATTCTTGTCACTCCCACTAAGGCTACAAACTGACGAGTGATAGGCCACAGACACCTTATTTACATAGTAGCCAAGAATTCACCTCATTTGCTTAGCCTATCCACCAACCCCACCGCCCCCAGTTTGATACCAATTTTAGAGTAGGCTGCAGGACAGAACAAGACACAAAAGTACGAAGGTGTTGTTTGCAGCTTGACCAGGAAGTGTCAACCCACCTGGACAAAAGTAACAAATCTGCCCAGGGAAAGCTTGTGGGGAAAGTATCTCCCAACCTGTTTTTCCAAAGAAGCAAGACAAAAGACCATTTCTGGGGATTTCTTCCACCACAGGTTCAAACACAGCACCAGGGTCACCAGGTAGGGGAGTGTGGTTTTGCAGATCAGAAAAAAACAAACCAAAACCACTTTACAGTTTGACATTTACCATGGGGCTAGCTAACAAGGATAGAGTTGTCTTGAAGGGAACTAGTTTGGCGGGATTCGTTTGGTCCATAGGCACCCAATGTATCTCTGGAATGCACTGCCCGGGGCACATGCAATGGTGGGAGGCAGCTTTCTTGCAACTGAGGGCTGGCTGTGCACAGAGGCAGGTCAGGGACAGCCTCACTAGAGGGCCACCTGGATGTGGCCTTATACGAATGACATTAACATGATGCTCTTCTCTTTTCCAAGACGTGTCTCACACCAGAACTTCAGAACTTATCTACGGTGGGCATTTCGGATGGGTATGGATTTTGAGTACCAAAAATTCAATCCTGAGAGTCCCATAGCTGGCTGGAGGACAGCCAGGCCCTGACTGGGAGTCTGATGCCCACCCCACAGTATCTGTCCAGTTCCTCTGCCCTTTGCACAGTGGATGAAACACTGCCCGGTGCTGCGCCATCCTCACAGTTGTTCTGATGTTTGAGCCCATTGTTGCAGCCACTGTGTCCGTCCATCCCGTTGTGGGCCTTCCTTTTTTTCACTGCCCCTGCACTTTAACAACGTGTCCAATGTATGTAAGATGAAGCCTTGCCATCCTCATCTCCAAGAGCACTCTAGCCATACTTCTTCCAGAATGGACTTGTTTGCCTTTGGCAGTACGTGGTGCTTTGAATATTCTTCTTCAGCACCTTAATTCACATGCATAAATTCTTCTTCCTTCTGTATTTGGTGTCCAGCTTTCACATGCAGCTGATGTGTTTGAAAACACTATGGCACCTTAGTCCTCAAAGCAATATCCTTGCTTGTCATTACTCTAAAGAGGTCTTAGCATGTTTACCTAAAGCCGTGCGTCTTTTGACCTCTTTTCCCCACCTTTCTTTTGATCTCTTGACTGATGTTTCCATGAGCATTGATTGTAGATCCAAGTAATACAAAATTCTTGACAACTTCTGCTCAATATCACCCTTGAATAAACTTTTGACAAGTTTGCTTTTATTGATTAAAAAAAATTATGATTTAAGTGAAAGTTTACAGAGCAAATTAGTTTCCCATGTAACAGTTTATATAGATATTGTTTTGTAACATTAGTTGCAATTCCGTCAGTGTAATGGCACTATTCCCCATTTCTATTTGAGGAATCCTCCTTCCTGTGGTTTGAGCTCTGTTTTTAGGCAAATGCTGCCATTTTGGTCTCCTATGATTGATTGATTATTCTGAGAACTAGATTCCTCTTGAGTGTCACTGCTCACTTTATGGCCTGTCTGTTGTTTCACTTCACACTTGTTCCTTGGGATGGGTTCACTTCTGGGTTTGGAGGGTGTCAATGGGCCACAGTGTCAGGGTTCCACTAGTCTCTATCAGAACAGGAAGTCTGGTCCTTTCCATGAGTTTGAATTTTGTTCTACATTTTACTCACCATTTGTGGTCCTTCTCAGTCAGGATGGTTGGCAGTGGTAGCTGAGCACCATCTAGTTCTTCTGGTCTTTGGGTTGTGGAGGCTGTGGTTTGTGTGGCTCATTAGTCCTTGGGATTAATGGTTTCTTTGAGTCATTGGTTGGTTACACTCTTCTTTCCTCCGGATGGGAAGAGACCAGTATTTGTACCTTAGATGGCCACTCTCTAGCAATTAAGATCCAGTCAGTACTCGTCTCAGTAGGGTGAACAACATTGTCTTGTGAACTATGTTATGTCAATTGACTTAGTTGTCCTCCAATTACCCTACATTCAAAATGTAATTTTGTTTCAGGGTTTACTAGTGTTATATATCCTAGTTTTCTTCTACTTTACCCAGCACAAAAGGACCATGCAGGGACTGGCCTTTTCTGATAACATGTCCAAAGTACATGAAATAAAGCCTCACCATCCACCCTTATAAGGCACATTCTGGCTATTCATGCTTATTTAATATAAGTTGGATCATGTACTATCCCACTTTCCTGCTTGACTTATATCATGCAACCTAATGTTTTCCAGGTTCATCCGTTTGATGGCATGCATCAGAACATCACCTCTCTTTATAATATATATAACACATATATAGATGTGTGTATGCCACATTTGGTTAGTCCATTCACCTTTTGTTGTTCTGTTCTGTTCTATTGTTTTCTCACTGTCATCAAGTCCATGCTGACTCATAGCAACTCAACAGAGCAGGGTAGAACTGCCCTGCTGAGTTTCCAACACTGTAACTCTTTACAGTAGTAGAAAGCCTCTTCTTTCTCCTGAGAACCGGGCTAGTAGTTTGAACTGCTCACTTTTTGAATTGCAGCTCAATGCATAACTATTACACCTACAAAGTCATATTAGCCCTGCAGCCCTATGACCTGCAGCCCAATGCTATGCACCTTCAGTGTGGGTGAGCTAGCTGTCTGGCACCTTTTGGTTCTCTGATGGTGCTTCACTTCCTGCCCCTTTCTTTCCCCCTGGGTACTGGGCTACATTTCAGACCCTGTTCTGAGACAGACCCACTCTTCCTGGAAACATCAATGCCCTTTTTAAAAGTCCAGGTTCATAGACGCCTCTCTCTGGGTGGTCCCTAATGTGTCTATCTATTCATGGGGGCTCATTCAGATGCAGCCAAGGGCATCGGTCCCTTTCCCTGTGCCAGGCATTGTGTTGAGTGCTGGGAAACAAAGATGGGGAGAGGCGTGACACTGCTCCCAAGGCCCCAAGAGCCACATATAGGCTCACCAGTGCTTCACGCAGCAGGGGAAGGGCTGTCGCAGATGTGGTGTGCTGGACTTTGCCAATGCAGGGTTAAGAAGGGATGCTGTTTCTCTTTCTAACCCTGAGTCGTGTAAGAGGTGGCACACTGGTACAATGCCCAGAAAGACCTGTGATCCACTCCAATAGAGACGACAGGTTTGAAATCTGTAGGAGCCGGTTCTGCCCTGCCAAATGGGCTTGCTGTGAGTTAGAATTGACTGATGGAGTAGTGGTTACGCGCTGGACGGCTAAGAAGGTTAGCAGTTTGAAATCACCTGCCAGCTCCATGGGAGAAAGATGGGACTTTCTACTCCCATAAAGTTACAGCCTCGGAAACTCACGGGGGCAGTTCTCGCCGGTCCTGTAGGGTCCCTGTGAGTCGTAATTGCGGCAATGGCAGTGAGTTTGGACCGATAATCAGAATAGTACCCTGTTTCAATGACATAAAATGTAAGACATCCTGGGCAGAGCTGCCCTGCTTGTAAACAGCAAAGGAGGGCGTTGTGGCTGGTGGTCCCCTGACTAGGCCTTCTATACACCCCCTCACTGCAGCCCCTCACAGCGCCTCTCTGTGGAGCTCGGGCTGCGATGTTCCGAGTGGGCTGTTAGAGGCTGACTTATGCCTTGGCCTCTGCTTGAGGGATCCTCTCTTTCCCCCTTCCTGGGGGCTGTAGGGGTTGAAACACCGCCCTAGACGGCGGGAGTGGGCTGTTTCTAGAAGTGGGCCCGAGACTTCAGCACCTAGGTCAGCGCCCGTGGTTGCTAGCCTGCGGCGGGGTCAGCCCGCGGGGCCACTCTCTTCTTCTCGCAGCCCTGCATCGTCGTGCACGTACGTGCTTATGGAACAGAACGGCTGCCACGAGAACGCTTTTAACAAGCTGCAGGGTTTAATGAGCTGGAGTCAAGAAGAACCCGATCTCCGAAGTGAAGCGAGAGCCGCACACAGCAGACGGAGCCTGACGACACCGATGGAGGTGGCGCTCTCAGGGGACGGGGCCGCGCGCTCCTTTTCGGGGAGAAGCAGAGTTCTGGGAGTTCCCGAGGCCGCGGTCAGCCGCCAGCCGCCATCTGCGGCGCCGGGAAGCCGGGCCTGCAGCCCCCTGGGCTACCCCCCGCGGAGGGCGCACGGTTCCGGATTCAAGGTGGCCGCCCTGCCGGGCTCTGTTCTCAAGTTGCCATAGCAGCCTTTCTCGCAGCGAACAGCTTTGCGGGAGCCCTCGGCCCAGGGACGTCATTGTTCGCTTGCCGGTGCCAGAAGGGGGCCCACTGGACAGACAACTTTTGTGGTCCCGGCGGGTGGTGCAGACTCTTCCGAGTGGATGCCTTCAGCAGCAGGGCGCCCTCGGCCTCCTGCTGCTCGGTGCATGCAGGGTGGGTCCCGCAGCTAAAGGGGATCCCCTGGGTGCTGGGGGAGCTTCCAGGCCCTGGAACAGCTGCAGTGCAGCGTGTCCTTGGGGCTGTCCGCCCGCTGGCCCATCGCCACCAGAGGTGCGTGCATTTTAGCCGAATTCCCAAGTCTTTGCTTGTGCCCTGAAGTGAATTTCCCAGAGACAATTTTTAAAAATCAAATAAATAAGATGGGCTGAATCCTTGGCTCTGTCCCATGTCCCAGGAGGTGATGACAAGATTAATTGAATTTAAAAAAAAATAAAAATTGGTGACGCCATTCAGGGCCAGAAGCCACAAGGGTGGGGTGAGCTAGAGGTGGTTAAGAGGGCACAGTTATCTGAAAACCCAAGTGGCTGCTCATTTTTCCTGCCTTAACCCTCTCTCCTCTTGTACCCCACCCCAGGGGATTCGAATTTTCTTATTATCTGTTCATCTTGGCAGGAGTGCCAGAGGAAGCGCTTGTCTTGGAATCCAGTGTGAGCAGTCTCTGTGAGTTGCGAATGGCATGATTCCAGATGGGGTGGAGAGCTCCAGCCATGTTTAGAGAAAGGGCCCCAGTGTTTAGAGGGTCATAGCCCCCAGTCCTAGGCAATAGTTCCATTCCCAGGGGAGCGGCTGCCTTGGCCCAGCATCTCTCTGCCAAAATCAATATCCAACTCCCTGCCATCAAGTTGATTCTGACTCATAGCAACCCTTTGGGACAGACAAGAATGGCCCCTCTGAATTTCTGAGGCTGTCAGTCTTTGAGGGAGCAGAAAACCTTGTCTTTCTCCCAAGGAGTGGCTGGTGGGTTCGAACTGCTGAACTTTGTGGTTAGCAGGGCAAGTCATAATCCACTATGCCACTGAGGTTCCTTAGTATCTCCCTCCAAGAAACAAACAAACTCACTGCCATTCAATCGATGCTGACTTTCAGAGGGAACCTACAAGACAGATAGAACTGCTCCTGTGGGTTTCTGAGATTAATTCTTTATGGGAGTAGGAAGTCTTGTTTTCTCCATTGGTGCTGGTTGGTGGTTCTGAACTGCTGACCTTGCCGTTAGAGACCCAATGCCACCAGGGCTCCTAGCATCTCCCTACTGCCTTGAAAATAGCCTGGAACTCTGACAGAACAGAACCTTGAGAGCATAAGCGGGCTTCCCACGAACACATTCTGGAGTGAGTCTGGACCGCCCATCTCCTCCACCTTTGAGGCAAGGAGGATCATCTAGACCCCTTGCTGGGAGGCCTCTCCTGAGGTACCACAGACTAGCCAGTGGGCCACCAGTTGTCCGGGACAGGCAGGCTCCTTTTTGATGAAAGCAGCTTCCTGGTCTGGGGAGAGGGCCTTGTCTCCGAAGGGGAGGGGAGGGAAGGGTCTCTGAAGCTGATTGCAGCCTCCTGGCCTGGTGTGTGCCCTGGCCTGGCTGCCATGCACTTGGGCAATGCTAGCCTGCGCCTGTGTCTAGGGTAGAGGGCTAGGTGGGGGCAGAAACAGGGACGAGTGGCACTGGCTGCAGGGTGGTCTGCTTTTCCATGGAGGAGTTTTGTACTAGCTGGGGCAGCAACAGGCTGGCCAGATGGGGGAGAAGATTCCCTTCTGCAGCACTGACAGGTGCAAACAACACAGTGATGTCAGGGGCTCAGGTCTCCTTTGTTCATCCACAAGGAGTCTTGGTGCCTCCATTTGGAGGCATGTTAGTAGCCATTTTACCGGGCCAGGAAAACTGTCTTTCTGACTTCCCCATTGTGCCATGTCTCTTCACTCGTTCTGAAACATCTTGGTGTTGGAAGCCACCTTGTATCAAATTGGCCTCTGTCTAAGGAGCTCTGGTGACATAGTTGGGCTGCTAACCACAAGGTTGTGGTTCAAACTCACCAGCTGCTCCTTGGGAGAAAGAGGAGGCTTTCTGTGCTATACAGATCTATGTCCTCAGAAACCCACAGGGGCAGTTCTACGCTGCCTGAGATAGTTAAGGTTTATTGTGCCAACCTGGCCGATAAAAACATGTGGGATTAATTGAAGGGCAGAGAGATAAATGGCTCAGTGAGCCTCACCTTTCTACTTCTCAGGTCTCTTGCTGTCTGATGATCAGACCAGGGTGCTTCAGCTGGCAAGGCTCACTTCCTGAAGAGAAGCCACATGGACCTACCCCGATGCAGCCCTGGGTGCTGGAGCAGCAGTGTGGAGACCACTGCCAGCACTGAGATGCTTACACGTTCACTGACTCAGCTTTCCTCCTGCAATCTTCGTCGTTGCATGTGTTTCGTAAGATTAAGGAGGACTTTGTAGATTTGGTGTAGGACATATGGGCTAATGCTGGACTTATGGGCTTGGACAGCACTGGGTTGGGATGCTTTCTTAATGCACACTTACCCTTTATATAAAACTCTATCTTATACTCATATGCGTTTCTGTGGATTTGTTTCTCTAGTCTACCCAAACTAACACACTACCTATAGGACCATTGTGTGTTAGAATCGACTTGATGGCAGTGAGTGTTTTCTTTTCTTTCTTCTTTCTTTTGTTAGCTTCTCTCTGTCCCGGGAGGTGAGCATGGCTGCAACCAACAGGAGCAGGGGCTTGTGGGACCCCCTCCGTGGTGTGATCTGGATGTATGTGTGTGAGTACACACAACAGCAACTGCAGTACCATGAAGTCCTTGGCTCCCTGCCCACCGTGCACAGGGAGTCTCACCCTGGGACCTTGGTGTGTAATGTCATTCCCACCCTTATCTCTCCTCCCTGTCCCTCCAAGCAGGCTAAGCCGACCGCTTGTGGGTGGACATCCTGCCTCCTCTTCAGTCACCCACTCTTCCCTAGAGCCTCAGTCTGGCCCCCATGGGCCCAGGAGGGGCTCCCATGCAGGTCTGCCAGCATTGAGACTCACTGGACAGCAAACACTGGGACACTGAGAGACCTCCAGTGGGGCTGGGGGTACAGGTATCCATGTCCTTCCAAGAACAGAAAGCCCAGCCCCCAGGACGGCCTTATTCAGAGCAACCAAGGAGGGCGCGCCATGGATCCACATGAGGGCCACCAGGCTCTGAGCCCTTGGGGCTGCATGGCTGCACATTGTTCTCCACGACAGCCTTGAACTCTGGACTAGCTTGGCACACCTCTACCACAGCCGTTCTGGACGTCGTGGGAGCCACCTGCTCTGCATGGCCCAGTGCGCCCACACTGGAGTGCACTCCGCGCCTTGAGGCCTGGAGCAGGTTAATTAAAGTTAACTGAGTGAAAAAATAATTACAGAGACTGCAGAGGGAAGAAACCCAAACCTGTAATTTAACTCCTCAGCCCCTGAGCTTGTCTGAGGAACATGCTAGGCCTCGGACTTTTTTTTTTTTTTTTCCTGGGCCCGGGAGGCAGGGGCTCCTCTCCCTATGACTTCCTCCTTGGGGCCAGTGGCTAGGGCTTTCTCCAGCCGTGCCCAGGTGACAGGTCAGGGACAGGTCCCTGGCTGAACCCCTGCATCCTCGTGGAGAGAGGCACACCTGGTCTGGAGATGTGTGGTCACAGAGGCCACTGGGGGCTGCCACCGGGCCTCAGTCTGGGGAGGGGACTTTGCAGGGTTTCATGGGTACACAGAGGGCAGTGTCCCTGGGCCAGTAGGGTTGGATGAAGGTAAGGAGCCAAAATGGAGGTCTTTCTGAGGGGAAGTGGATTGTAGGAATCAGCTGCCTGTGAAGCCCAGATGTCCCCTGCAGCCACATCTTCATGCCTCACCCCTCTCCCCACACACCATCCACTGCACACCCACAGCTTGTCCGAGTTGGGAGTCTCTGGTGAGTGTTGAGATGGTGCAGGCAGTTAAACACTAGGCTACTAACCAAAAGGTTGTTGGATCAAACCCACCTAGGGAACCTTGAACCCTCGAGGGGCCTGGTGATCCAAAGCTAGAAGGTCCCAGCCTCAAACACTCTTTGGGGCACAGATCCACTCTAATGGACTTGGGGTCAAGGGATCACAATCAATTTGGTGGCAACTTCTGTGCTTTTTTGAGGGGTAGTGTGGTGGCACAGTGGGCTAGGCATTAGGCCGCTAACCACCAGGTCAGTGGTTCAAACCCATAAGCTGCTCCTGAAGGAAAACAGAGCTTTCTACTCCTGGAAAGACTTACAGTCTTGGAAACCCATGGGGCCATTCTACCCTGTCCTATCCGGTGGGGGCAGATCAGATCGACTGATGGCAAGTGAGCTTGGTTTTGGGGGCTTGGGGGTTGACATTTGGGATTTCTTTCTCTGCCCTTTAGGAGGGGCCCGGGTGGGAAGGCTGATAGCATGCCCAGCCTCTGGGCCAGGGTCTGAGGCAGGTCTGGCTGCTGCAGACGGAGAGGGCCTCAGTGGTCACTCTGTGTCTGCTCCTGCTGGTGCATCTATCCAGTGGTGCTTGGACCGCTCTCCCTGGCATGCGGCGAGTGGCCGGGTGAGGGCTTTGGTGGGTACCTAAGCATCCTCTGGGGTGGGGAGGCTTGTTCTCAAGACCTCCTGCTCCATGGGGTTCCTCGTCCCCGGCATCCCCAGGAAGGCATCACTTTGGAGGCAGATCTAAGGGCCATTTGGAAGAACAGAGTCCAGTTCCTGCGTGTGTCCTAGGTGGGACTTGGGTGGAGTCTCAGCGAGCCTGGGCAAGTTTGTGATCTGCCTTCCCCAGTGGCAAGGGTCCCTCTCCATGGTTTTCTGAGAGCACAGACAGATACAAGGGCCCTGCTGGTTATATGGGTTATATGTATAACCCAATGTTGGTTATTCGTCGGGCTGCTAGCTGCAAAGTCAGCAGTTTGAACCCACCAGCCACCCCGTGGGTGAAAGGGGAGGCTGTCTGCTCCTGTACAGATCGACAGCCTTGGATGATTGAATTGTATGATTTGTGAATTACATGTCAATAAAACTTTTTGTTGTTTTATGAGATGGACAGCCTCAGAAACCCTAGGGTGCAGTGGGCCACTGTGAGTCAGAATCCCCTCAGTGGCAGTGGGTGGTAGGTAGAGCTAGATTCCAGACACAAGACATCCCTTTGTTTCTTTGATAAGACTGAAGGGACACTCGACTCCAGAGGGATCTGTGTCACGCTTAGGTCATATGCAGGCCGGGGCCCAGCCCAGCTGGGGACGCCCGGTGACTCAGTGGTGGACAGTCTTTCTCGTCCTCTCCCCTGTAGACTCGGCCTGATGGACGGTTGGTGTGGACAATGAGGGAAGGAGGTGCCGCCCACACCCCAGAGGTGACCTCAGAACGAGCGCTGGAAGCCCCCGAGACCCGGCACCATGCGGCTGGCCTGCCTGTTCGCCTTCATCCTCCTGTTTGGAGCTGCGGGCCTGCTCCTCTTTATCAGCCTGCAGGACCCCACGGAGCTGGCTCCCCAGCAGGTGCCAGGTGAGCTCCCACCCTGGTCGTGCCAAGGTGCTGGCTGGTGTGCTTGTGGTAAGGTCTGCTGGGTAAGGTGGTAAGGTGTGCCTGTGGTAAGGCTGGTGCTGCTAACTAAGGTCTGCAGTTCACACTCTTCAGCACAGCCCCGCTGGTTGGAGGATAGTAGGCCAAGAGGGTGCGGAGGTCCCCAGCAGTCAGAGGAGGGGGTCTTAGCTTCCTGCAGGTGGAAGGTGAAGTCAGACCCCAGCCTCTGGGCTTAAGCTTTTGTCCCCCAGCTAGCAAGTTGTGTCAGGGCAGCCTGGGGGTGCTCTTTGGTGGGGAGCCAGCCATCTGTCCATTGTTACTGCCTTTGGGTGAAACTCCCTTTTTTTTTTTTTGAAACTCCAATTTAAGGAAGGGTTCTGCCAGCTCTTGGATCCTGTTCCACATTGTCTGGGACGCCTTCCTGAGAGCCTGGGTCCCCAAGGGGGACTCACTTTCCCTGCCCAGCCCTGAGGATCCCTGAGTTCAGCATTTCTGTGAGCTGCCCATAATGGTCCTCCACCTGCCTCCCCTAACTAAGTCCATCGCTGTGGTCTGCTGGGGGCAGGTGGGCTTGCTGGGGCCCCAGTGAGGGGAAGGCACAGACGAACAAGGGCAGACAAAATGTGGGGAGGGTACCTGAGGCACCTACTGGCACTGACATCCAGCTCCCTCTAGGCATGGCAGGGTTGGAGGTCAGCAGACCATGAGGTCAAGGCCAGATCAGGGCAGTGGTGGTTGCCAGCATGGGTCCTGTGGGCATTTCAGGGAAGTTCTTAATGACACCTGCTCAGGTCCCACAGTCCCCAGAACTCAGATATGCTTGTGCATGCTGAGACGCCCCTCCCCACAGGGACATGGGCATTCGATGCTGTGAGCTGGCACCAGCTCAGAGAGGGCTATGGGGACCAGAGGTTCAGTGGAGGCAT
Source organism: Echinops telfairi (assembly GCF_000313985.2). NCBI lineage: Eukaryota > Metazoa > Chordata > Mammalia > Afrosoricida > Tenrecidae > Echinops > Echinops telfairi. The sequence continues at coordinate 483,072 of NW_022106189.1, read as the reverse complement.
TCTTGAGCTACCCCTGCCCACCTGGCATAGCCCAGGAGGGTGGGCACCAGCTTCATGTCTAAGCACTACTGTATGTGGGACAGAAAGGGTTACGTGTTTGAGGGTGACCTGAAACAAAGGCAGTTCAGACCTACCCAGAGGCTGCTGGGAAAGCAGATCTGGCTGCCTGCCCCTGGAAAGTCAGAGCTTTGAAACCCCCAGGGAGTCACTCTGCCACACATGGGGTTGCCGTGAGTCAGAATCAGCTCGGCACCACTAGCAATAGCAACTAGGACAAAGGCCCACTGACAGAGTGGCTTCTAAGAATACAACTGTGCTATCTCACCATCCCGAGGCCCAGTTCCCATTTGGTGGGTTGGCCTGGCCACCCTCCTCCGAAAAAGCCGCCAACTTTTGGTGGCTCTCGGGTGGTCCTTGGCTCTTGGCTGCAGCCTAGCTCTGTGGTCACGTGGCCATCTTCTGTCTTTTTGGTGGGACATCCCTTGGATTGGATGGGACCCCTTCCTGTGGCCTCATATTCAACTGGTGACCTTTCCAAAGACCCTATATACAACCCAGGCCATGTTCATAAGTACCAGGTGTTAGAACTACAGTGTATATATTTGGGGACAGGGTTCCATCCATGACAGGTACCCTGGCCTGCAGCCTCTCTCCAACCCTGCCCTCAGCTCATCCCCGTTCAACCCGGCTGATGCTGCCTCTCCTCTAATCCCAGTGGTTTTGTGTCTGCAAACAGGTGCTCAGCTAGGTGGGTGGCTCTAAAGGGCTCAGGGGCTCAGAAACGCAGGTGGGAAGGCAGAAGGAACAGGAGGAGGCCAGAACCAGGGCCTGGCCTGGCTGCCACCAGAGAACCCCATGTGGGAGGCCAAGGAGTGGGTCCAGGGGATGGTTGGTGAGTCATCGGTGCTGACTCATGCCTGGGTGCAACCCTCACAGGTTGTAGCTGTCAAAAGTGGGTCTGGCTGTCCCAGGACCAAGCTACCTCCTCCGTGAGGCCTCTGCAGCTTCCTGCGAGCCCTGGAGCCACCTACGACTGTCTCTGTGGTTTCTGTACTGCTGCAGAACCTGTCCTTGGTCCTTGGGCCCCAGAGGGCAGTGCTGTCAGGACTGGAGAGAGCTGCTTCCTGTGCTTGTGTGTGACTGCTGAAACCTCAAACTTAGGGGGACAAATGGAGCCAGGGTGTCTTTGGTGGCTGAGCATGTGTGGTGGTGGGGACATGGGGCAGAGGGGTCCCATGAGCAGCTGCCCATGTGGGTGTCAGTACTTACTGCAGAACAAGCCTAGGAGAGAGGGTGGAGGTCTGTGATGGCCAGCTGGGAGGGGAACTGTGGCTTGGTCAGGGCAGGGGCCTGAGGCGCCATTGAGGTGATTTTCACTCACAGCAACCTTAGAGGACAGTGTATATAAATCTTTACAAGAGCAGAAAGCCTCATCTTTCCCCCTCTGAGCGCCTGATAGGTTAGAACTGCTGGCCTCATGGTTAGCAGCTCAGTGGGTAGCTGAGGTGAGCGCTTCCTGAATTGGGAGGGTGACACCCACACTGTAGAATCAGGTAACCAGAAGGCTGGGCCCTTGGGTCCTGAGTTGGGCTGGACCACCTTCTGCTGGTGCCAGGTAGTGGGCGGACCATCGAGTTCTCCATGTAAGGCACTTTAAGCCAAAATGAGAAAACTTTTATGTAATGCCTAGGTTATTCTTCCTGAGCAAAGCGCTCCTGACATGGCTGTTTGTGTTGATTTGTTACTATTCATATTTATTCTTCCCTTGTACTGCTCACAGCAGCCTAATTGTGATTCGGCACCAAGAAAGCAATATCAAAGTAATTTTCCACAACATTAGTTACAATTTTCTTCTGATCTTTCAAGTGAAACAATCCCATCCTGTTGGCTTCTCTGAGCATATAAACCTTGATTACATTTATCTGTTGGAAACCAGTGCCTACAAAGTATATGTGTCCAGTTGCACGGCTGGGTGGCCCCCGGGAACCTCAGACAAGCCTTCTCCCAGGGGATTTCTGCTGTGGGAGGTGCAGACATGGAAGACTACCCTGCCAGCCCATTGGGAAATCCTCCTCCTCCTTTGGGGAGTACAGGGGTGGGGGAACCCATCTGCAGAGGAAATCCCATTCTGGCCATTCTGGGTGTTCCACTATGGTGAAAATTTCCCAGGGAACCAAGGTCCCTGGACTCTGCTTTTGGTGGCAGTAACTTGGGTGGGAGAGTGAGGATGGGCAGGTTAAGGTGTTGGCATCTGGAAGGACCCTGCTTGAGGCAGGTGGGAGTTCTTAGATGCCTGTTGTCCCTGGGGATCTGGGTGTCTCTCAGTTTTCTCCTGTGTACCACCAGGTGTTAGCAGGATGTAGCAGCACCTGGGCGTCTTGTGGATCAGCCAGCAAGCTTCACCTGGCTTCATGCATTAGAAGGGATCTTAAGGGATTGCTTAGGTTTATAAGTGTTGAAAGCATCGGGCTGAGTGAAATAAGTTAATTGCAGAAGGACTAATACTATCTTGTTTATGTGAAATAAGCCAATAGGTAGACACGAAAGAGGGGTATGAGGAAGGGACAAGAGGCAGGTTTGCTAAGAGGACATTGAGTCCCTGTTCATGGTGGTGAAAGGATATGGAATAGGATGGCAAGAACATTTGCACAAATTTAGGAATGCAATCTATCTCACGCAAGCTTTCGAGGAGAAGTTGTTAAGTTGCTTACGTATATATTTTCATCACAGTAGAACAAGAAGACCCAGACCACTTGTCTGTCAGTGTGCAGTACTGTGGTGGCTTGTGTGTGGCTGTGATGCTGGAAGCTAGGTCATTGATATTTCAAATGCCCGCAGGGTCACCAGAAGAGAGCAGCTTTCAGCGGGGCTTCAGATTAAGAACAGAAAAAGAGGAAGGAGCCACTGAAAACCGTATGCGTAGTTTAGAAACACTGCCAGCTCCTGACAGATGGCGCAGGAGCGTGCAGTGCTTTGTCCTGTTATACTTAGGGTAGCTGTGGGTGGGGACCGACTCAATGGCGATCCGTCCGAAGTGGACAGTCCATTCTTTCTTCATAATCTGTCTTACTCTGGAAGCTTGGCTGAAACCTCTCCACCATGGGTGACCCTGTTGGTATCTGACATACCAGTGACATCGTTTCTAGTATCACAGCAATACACAGGTATGACAAATTGACAGACATCATGCTTGGCCAAGTAGCGGGCCATTGAAAAAGAGGAAGACCCTTAATGAGATGGATTGGCACAGTGGCTACAACAATGGGCTCAAGCAAAACAATTGTGAGGATGGTGGCTATGACATGGGACTGATTCGACGGCACCCGACCCTAACAGCAACCCATCACAAGGTCCCTCTCTCCCTTCTTTATTTCCATCTGGCTGCTTATTTGAAGAATTCTCACCTTCCATGTGGGAGGCCCAGGTCAGTCCGCAGCCAATCACCTACCTCCTGTGCAGCCATCCCTGGTCTGTCATTGGAGGCTGTGGGTTTGCTAGGGTGATGAACAGGTATCAGTGATGCTCCCGGACTAAGACAATCTAGGAAGAAAGGCCTGATGACCTGTTTCCAAAATATCAGCCATTGAAAAAACCTGTGGCTCACAATGGAATGATGAGATCCCAACATCATGGGGTCACCAGAAGAACTGCCCTTGTGGGGTTCCAAGACTGCATGGGAGGGACGAGAAAGCCTCGTCTTTCTCCCATGGAGCAGCTAGTGGTTTTGAACTTCAGACCTTTAGTTAGCAAGGGTTACGAGCCCACCTTATACCCACTACACCACTAGAGCTCCTATGGCATCAGTCATTTTGAAGAAACCAGGCCATTTGTCCTATGGAAGTGTTCTGATTGTGCTTCTTTGGTATAATCTAACGTGTCCTCATGCAAATGAGTTACATGCAGCAGTGTGGGCAGATAGCGGTGCTACATGTACACATGGGATTGTGTTGTGACGTCCCTTTCAGGGGCTTTGTTTTTACCCGGAAGCTCGAGTTCCAATTGGCTCTCTTTGGGGGACATCCTTGGTGATGCCAAGGTAGTGTTTTAATTTTATGATTCTTTCCTTAAAAAAAAGAGAGATGGATTTTGTGTTAATGAAGCTTAAGTAGATGGTGGATTCACCGGTTTATTCAGTGACCCTCTGTTATGGATTCTGTTAGACATGTGTGTGTGTGTGTGTGTGTGTGTGTGTGTGTGTGTGTGTGTGT
>NW_022106189.1:469417-472759 GCF_000313985.2 Echinops telfairi | reverse complement strand
CTTGCTGCTCCCCTCCCCTGCTGTTCTGCTGCACTCCCCCAGTGCTTTGCCTCAGTGTGGCGGGATCAGATCGGGTGCAATTCCCACACTGTGTTGCAGAGTGAGTTTTCTTAAGTGGGGCCACTGGAAGTCCAGGTGAAGCAGCTTCTTGCTCTTTCCTGGAGCCACACGGCTGGGGATGGTGGTGTGGGAGCCAGGGGTGGATGATGAGGTGGAAGGCAGCTACTGTTGACAGTGGAGCTCCGGCTCAGGGACCCCGCAGTGCTGACACAGGAGCTGGTTGGACAGTCTCTGATGGCTTTTGATCTCTAGCTTTCCTTGCAGGACACGGGGGCATTTAGGGGTAAGAACAATGAAGCTATACGCTGTATTCATATTGAGCCCATATAGCAGGGTAGAACTCTCCCCTAGAGTTTTCTCAGCTGGCAGCTTGGTAGGTTACTAGTTGGGCTGCTAACAGCAGTTCAAACCCAGCAGGTGTTCAGAGGAAGGAAAATGAGGGTTTATACCCCTGTCCAGATCACAGTCTGGGAAGCTCACAGGGACAGGTCTACTCTCCTATAGGGTCGTTATGAGTTGGGATCAACTCGATGGCAAGTAGTTAAATTCATCTTTACAGGAACAGATTGCCTGGTCTTTTCTTCCAGAGAGTTGCTGGTGGGTTCAAACTGCCAACCCTGGATCACCAGAATTCCACAATAACGATCCAAACCCAAACCCACAGCCATCGAGTTGATTCTGACTCATGGCGACCCTACATAGGGTTTCTTAGATTGTAAACCTTTACGGAAGGAGACAAACTTCTTTTTCTCTGAAGGAGTACCTACTGGATTTGAACCTCCAACCTTGTACTTAGCAGCCTAACGCCTAGCCTACAGTACCATCAGGACTCCCTACAATCACAATAACAGCAAATGTTAATTGAGCACTTATCATGGACCAGGACCTGGGTGAAGCACTTGCACATTTTACTGTATGTAAGTCTGATCACAGCAATACTACCAGCACATTACTATGATTCCCCCCACTTTAAAGATGAGGTGCCAGGGACGCACGGGGGAGGACTCACCAACAGCAATGACAGCACTAATCACAGTGTAGGCTTCCAGAATACTCCCCCAGAGCCCACACAATCACAGCATTGCCACAGGTTCAATGCTCATTTATACGGTAAATGAATTACGTACTGTAGCACCATTTGACAGATGGGAATATAGAGGTACGGCAGGGATAAACGACGTGCTCAAAGCCATGCAGCTTCTCTGTGAATATTTGCCCTAGACCATCTGGCTGTTGACCCCAATCCATGCTAGATACAGGTTTGGGCAGAGAGGACAGCATGGATAATGGGTCACAGGTATGAGATTGTGGCAAGTGGACAAGGGATGAGGAGGGAATCTGAGGCCAGCACCCAGCAAGCTGGTGGAGCCCTGCAGAGCAGCCCTTGCCCCAGTCAGAGGGAAGATATGACTCTTTAGGAAACTTGTTTTAGTGGCTGATCATCTGGCTCTGAGCAGGGAGGAAATCTAATGCAGACTGACCTGCTGAGAGGATGTTGAGGTACCCAGGGGTGGGCCCAGCTCCTGGCCTTGGTGCACCCTCCTCAGAGCCAAGGATGGAGCTTTCTCTCCTTCCCTGGTCGGGCACAGCCTCTCCAGTTTGCATGGAGCCAGTGCTTTCCCCAGGCAGGTGGGCTTTCTTGGAGTCCCCTCGAGTCTGTTTCCTGAAACCATTTTCTAACGGCATTGCGGAACATCATATATATATTTCCTACAAACCTTGCGAGGCTGACACATCCTTGTTGTGACTGTGAATATCAGAAGTGACATGTAATTGCAGTGATCCATCCAGTTAAGTAGCTGGCAATATATCATTGCAAAATCAGCAGGGCTGGGGCTTTCAAAACGCAGTGTTTCTAAACAATGCACCTGCTGCGGCTGCAGGCTCTTCTTACTTCTTACTGCGGAGGCCGCCTCACCCTCCAGGCTGTCCTTTTGGAACGGGGCAAATAGAACTGTACAGTGGGGAGAAAACAATCCACTCACCAGATTCGCACTTCTTGTTGGATAATGCGCCAGGCCCTCCACGCCAGGGCTAGGCATGGGCCTGCTTGGAAAATCACTCCTTCCTTGGCTTCCTGCATCCTTTCCTTTGTCTTTGTGGGCTTCTTCCTGGTGGGCAGGGGTGGCAGTGAGGGAGGGAGCTGAGCCATGGCTGTGCTAGCAGCAGGAAAGGATCCCCTGGGGTCAGTGTGGACAGCAGAGGTGGAGATAGGAGGAGCCGGCAGGTGGCCCCACCATGATGCTCTAGGCACTGCTGTACTGCAGGAACTCGGGGTGGGCTGGAGGAGGAACAGCCACAGTATCCTAGGCTAATTTCTGGGCTTGCATTTACTCAGACTAGGGTGTGAATGGTGCTCCCAGGAGTTGTGGGAAGTGGCAGGATGGATGGATGGATGGAGGGGCAGCAACAGGCCAACACTGCCTGCAGCAGTGGGGGTCCCGGGGTGCCTGCTCAAGTCTGTGTGTCCTCAGCCAGGGGCTGGTGGACTCTGGCAGTGCTGACTTTGGAACCTCCACCCGATTCTGCCCCGTGGGGGCGATGGGTGGGTCTTGAAGGACCCTCACTGAGGCAGTTGTGTGTGTGTGTGGGGGGGACTGGGCACCCGCTGCAGGCCCTCTCTCCACCAAGAGAGTTTATCGCCCTCTTAGCAGCTGCCCTGCAGCGCTGGCCTTCGGTGTGTGGGCTCGACTTCCTGAGCACTGGAGGAATTATTTCCTCCACTCCCTGCAGAAGCCGCCCTGGCATCTGCAGCCCCGCCGCCCTTTCCTTTGGTGCATTACAATATGCTCTGTGAAAACTAATGAGCACCGAGGACCTCATCACAGGCATCACCTAATTAAATTAAAAACCAGACATCGGTTCGCCATAATCTGGAAATTGATATTAATAGAAAGTAGTCCCAGAATTGTGCAGTTAAAGGTTCCTAGGGGCGGGCAAATTAAAAAGGAGAGAAATTGGGATGATCACAGCCAATAAGCGTGAGACTTCGTTTTTGTTTTTTTAATCATTTTATTAGGGGCTCATATAACTCTTATCACAATCCATACATACATCAGTTGTGTAAAGCACGTTTTTACATTCATTGCCGTCATCATTCTCAAAACATTTGCTCTCCACTTAAGCCCCTGGCATCAGCTCATTTTTCCCCTCCCTCCCTGCTACCCCCTCCCTCATGAGCCCTTGATAATTTATAAATTATTATTTTGTCATATCTTACCCTATCTGACGTCTCCCTTCACCCACTTTTCTGTTGTCCGTCCCCCAGGGAGGAGGTCACAT
>NW_022106189.1:461148-468328 GCF_000313985.2 Echinops telfairi | reverse complement strand
CTTTATCTAGACCTCTATAAATGCCCTTTGCCTCCCAGCTCTTTCCTCTATTTCCCTTGACTTTCCTCCTGTCCCACTATCAGCCTCAGTCCCCACCAGGGTTTCAGCAGGGTTTTGTTGTTTTAAAAAGCGATCTCAACTAAGACGCTAAGAATATAGACTGGATGGTTGGTGTGGGTCTAATGAAGGGTGGCCAGAGGTGGCTTCGAGCACCCCAGCCTCGGTGTGCACAGATCGAGGTGATAGCAGCTGCAGACTGGGGGCAGCCACTGTCTTGAGTGTTGTCATTGCCTCCTGCCTCACCCTGAGGGGGCTGTTAGCAGCCTCCAGAGTTCAGATGCACAGGGCTTAATGACAGTGACCCAGAGTTCTGCTGGGAGAGCAACAAAACCAGGATTTGAACCTAAACCTGCCCAATTCCAAGGTCTATGCTCAGCCCATAATGCCCTCCTGGCCTGCAGCTTCCTAGTTAGTCATGGCCTGGATTTGTGGACGTTTCTCTATCGCTTCTCAGAAGGTGGCAATGTTTCTGTCTACTCTCAGGTTCTGGCAGCAGCCAGCCTCCTTGAATCCGGCCCCATGAAAGCCCATGACAAAGGTGCCTTCTGAAATTACAGCCACTGGAGGACAGGGGCTCTTGCTGTGCGCCAGTCTGGGTGGTTCCCAAGGTGCCCGTCCTCAGGAAGCCCTGGTTTGGGGTTTCATCTCCAAAGCAGGCTATTGTTTCCTGAGCCCCCACTCTCACCCCTGGGGCAGAGGATGGGGGTGGGGGTGGGGCATCAGGCTGTATTCACTTGTCACCCGAATCACTCCAGGGTTCATAATGCGGCCCTGGGTGGGCCGAGCCCTTCCCCACTCTGCCTGGTGAGAAAGAATAGGAGGCAGGGGAGAGGGGGGAAGAAGGTTAAGATTGGTGTCTGAGATGCCCTCAAATCATATGGTCGGATTTCCTCCTGCCTCTCTCTCCTTCTGCACCCCAACCTCCCCCCACCCTGTTCTGGGGACACTTGACATCACAGCCAACCCCCAGTCCCATTGGTCAACCTCTCACCCTAGGAGATCGGTGGGGAGGAGGGGGAGCAGAGGACTTTCCAGCCTCAACGTAGCACAGCCAGGAGGAAGCCCCTGCCACAGGCCGCCTCCTCGCCCAGTCTCCCCTGACACATGGTGAATCAGAACACAGCACCACTCCTCCAACCCAGGCCCCAAACAGGAGTCTACTGAGACACCCCCACACCATGCCTCCCCAGTGCTTCCTAGAGCCCGAGGTCTAGCGTGGGCAGGGAAAACGGTTCTGTGCCTGCCACAGAGTCATTGCTACGCTGTCCCTGTTCTCCATGGCCACCGGTGGTTCTTGTTTTTTCAAACCCTGAAAAGGTCATGGTGGTAGCTATGACAACAGAAGCGCTGGAGGGCTGGTTCCTGAAGCCGAAGGAGGCCAGGGCTTCTGCAGGATGCCCACGGGAGAGGCTGAGGCCTGTGGCCACAGGTAGTGGGGCCTCAAGCTCAGATGGGCACCACCTGTCCCTCCCCTGCCCCAAGGCTGGGCTGCTACTCCTGCTTATGACATGGGGAAGGTGGCTCCTCTCCTGCTCCATCCTCTGCTTCAACATTGCCAGAAGTTACCAGTTGCCTGGCAGATGGAGTTTCACTGGGTGGCGTTCTAATAAAGCTGGTCTTCCAACATTTGTGACCCTGAAGCTTTCACTCGACTTGTGGTCAGACTTAGAGGATGAGTTCTTGAGTTTAAAATTGCATTTACACAGGGAAAAAAGCTCAGATTAAATCAGGTCCATTGTCCCAGACTGCGACTCAGCATCCCCCTAATGGGGCTGTGGGTGCACCTGGGTCCAAGAGGAAAGTGGAGGGTGCCTCTCCCCATGCCCCAACTCTGTTCTCTGTGTTTCTTGGCCCTTCTTAGAAGGCCTGAGGGCTTCTTCTAAGGCCAGAATGGGCTGACCCTCAGCCAGACCACCCCCCCCTACCCGTCGCAGCCTCAGCACCCCCAGAGTCCAGTTCTTGATTAGTGATTCTCAACCCCCAGCCCCAACCCTGCCCTTGGGCCGATCCCGATGCATCAGGACCCTATCGGACAGGGTAGAGCTGTTCTGTGGGGCTCTCAGGGCTGTGAGTCTTTCTGGAAGCAGACCACCTCATCTTTTCCCATGGAGCGGCTGGCGGGTCCCAACTGCCAACCTTTCCACTAGCAGTCTAAAGCTTAACTCATTGCCCCATGAGGGCACTTTGTTCTCAGCCCAGGCAGTTCGAAACTTAGGTTGAGTTGAAGGGGTGGTTGGTGAACTGCTTTGGTGCCGTCCAGTAAGCACCGGACTGCTAAGGTTCACCAGTTCAAACTCATCAGCCTTTCTGAGGGAGAAAGATGAGCCTGTCTGCTCCCATAAAGATTTACAGCCTCGGAAACCCGGCAGAAGGTTTACAGTCTCACAGACCCACAGGTGCAGTTCTCTGCCCTAGAGTGTTGTCCTGAGTCAGCTTCCACTCGGTCATCGTGAGTTTGGGTTAGTCAAATCGACTGGATGGTAATGGGCTTGTTTGTTTGGTCCAAATGTATGCGTCTGTGTGTTAGCCTTAGAAGACTGCTGGTGGTGGTCATCAGGACTTAGGCCTCTCCTCATGACCTCACAAGAAGGAGTCCTTTGACTTCCCCAAAAGGCTACAGCCAATTGTGGGGCATTAGCTTTTATCCTGGGCCTGCTTGGGAGGGAAGAAATAGAGAGAAAGGGGGATGAGGGGACATCAGTGACAACATGTGGGGTCTCTAGGGCCTCTCAGAAAGGACCTTGAAGCGGCCTTGGAGGATCACAGAGCCTGGGATCAGCTCTGACCCCTATGACTGTGTGTCACCAGACTGAAATGTTACCCGGGCCTATGCTATCGTTGCGACCACTTGACTCCATTCCTGATGGCTTGAGTCCATTGTTGTAACCGCCTGGGGGCGCTCGCGACCAGTGCTCGTACAGACAATGTTAGGTTGTGAGCCCTTAGCACCGGCTGGTTTTCTCAAGTCCGATGGCCAGGCTGCTGTTGTTAGGTGCCGTTGCATGTGTTCAGATTCCTAGTGCCCCTGTGCACAGCAGAACAAAACACTGCCTGGTCCTGCATCATCCTCACAGTCGTTCTTATTTGAGCCCATTAATGCAGCCACTGTCTCAGTCCATCTCATTGAGAGTCTTCCTCTTTTTTGCTGTCCCTCTGCTTTACCAAGTATGATGTCCTTCTCCAGGGACTGGTCTCTGCTGACAACAGATCCAAAGAATATGAGACAAAGTCTCGCCACCCTGGCCTCAAGGAGCATTCTAGTCACGCTTCTTCCAAGACAGAAGTGTTTGTTCTGTTGACAGCCCCTGCTACTTTCAGTAGTCTTCACCAGCACCATGGTCCCAAGGCTGTTTCCTAGTCTGTCTTAATCTGGAAGCTCTGCTGGACTTGCCCATTGAGCTGCCGTAATACAACACACTGACAGGTGGTGGAAGAGCATCTGGGTACCTGTTAACCTGGATATGCATGAACCCTACTGGTTTATAGACCACGTTCAAGTCTAGAAGGTTCCATTTGGTCCCTTCTGTTGGTTGGACTGGATGGGCCAGATGCCGGGTGGAGAGGATCTGTCTGATATCCCCAACCTGCCCTCCTCAGTTAGGCTGCCCCTCTGGCCACCAGGGCTCAACACCAAACCTCCCTGTGCCCCCCAGGAAGACAAAGGCTCGGTGAACTCTTTCCAACCTCAGTGGACTTCCATCAAGTCCCTCTCGAGTGACCTGTGGGCCGTGCTCCAGGTGCCTGCTGACTGACAGTCCATCACCACATCCCAGGGAGCCCTTATCTGGCTCGGGGCCAGGAGGCTACCCAGGGTTTGTCATGCCTTGGACACTTGACCACCGGAGGTGGTCAGCAGAGGTGTAAGGGAGCCTGTAATCAGGGACGGGTGCTCTGAGAAGAAGCACATTACTAACCCTGCCCTTCGTCTGCTCATTGCTACTCCTAGCCAAGTATGTGTGCCACTACCAAGCATCCGTTGCAGTGAATGTATGAAAAAAAATCTTTTCTCAAGAAATCTTCTTGCAAAGGAGTAGGGGAGAGGGATTGAGGGGAGGGGGTGAGTTGACATGAGAAAGGATTCCTCCTGCAGTAACGAGGTGTGGCAGGGACACCTTCCCTGGTTTCCTTTCTGACCATCCAGGATGCTGCCTGTGGCCATCATACTTGTCCAGGGTGCTGGGAGAGGAGCCAGGCCCAGCCCAGCCCAGGGCACTCACTTGGCAGACTCCTCCTTCCCTGTTGTGGTTGGTGATGTCATGAGGACAGTGAGTGGACCCAGAAAGTCCGGTCTCGAGGAGGTAGCACCTGGAGTGTGTTCCCACCTCCTGTGCCCCAGGCACTGTGCTTCGTGTGCTTTATCAATCTGCCCTGGCCTGCGATCTGCATGGTAGGCAGTTGGGAGACCACCACCAGCTCCTTGGGCAATGACTGGGCTTTCTACTCCCATAGATAGTTACAGTCTTGGGAACCCACAGGGGGTCGCTGTGAGTCACCATTGACTTAATGGCAGTGAGTTTGGTTTGATTTGAACCGCTCACAACATCCCATTTTGCAGCTGGGGAGACAGAGACACAGAGAAGGGAAGCCATTTACCCTGGGATGCACAATGCTTAAATTAGAACCCAGGTCTTTTGACTCCAAAGATAGAGTTTTATTGGCAAGCCCAACCACCACTGAAGCTAGAAAGGCCAAACTCAGACCCCAGTGAAAGCGGGCTAGCTGGGGGTCAGGGGAAGGGCTACGCAGCATGGCCACCCTGAGGTCGGCATGTGTTTCATTCCTGTGCACTGCAGAGCCTTCTTCTAGTCCAAACGTGCACTTGTGTGTCGTGAGCAAAGCAGACCTCTGTGGACATGTGCGCCTGCCTCACTCTCTTTCCCGATGATGGACATGTACGAGTGTGGGTGTACTCCCTCTGTATTAGTCCATGAGGAGTGTGCCCACCCCACAGAGGAGAGTGTGCTGGATCCTCTGGGCCAGTTGGGGTGTGCAGGCCTAGGAGACCCAGCCATGGCCCTGGCAGGGGCAGGCGCTTTCAGCACCAAGGGCTGGCTTGTCTGTCAACTGTCAGTCCTCAGAGTGAGTGAGGCATTCCAGTAGGCACTCGGCCAAAGCAGTGATTATAACCCCTGCCTGCGACCCAAGCAGTCCAAATAATAACATTACATTCATAATATTTCAGGTCAAGTGATCACTGCTTGAATTAGTTCCTCCCCAGAAGCCACCCAATAGTGATGGCAGTAATTATAGGATTGTCTGGGCTTACACCAAGCCTGCTTGTCAAGCATGTGCAGCGTAAGGGTTTGCTTGTGCCTCATTCCTTTGCTAGGGAGCGGGGGGAACGGCCACCAGGAGTAGAAGGGCCACAGGCAGGACAGAGCTGGCTCGCTCTGCCTTCTGGAAGCACTTTCACGCATGAATTTTAGAAATATCGAGTGAGTTCCAGCTTAGGATGGATATGACGCCCACAGCCATCAAGCAATGCCAATTCCTAGTGACCCTACAGGACAAAATAGCACTGTTCCTTGGGGTTTCTGAGATTGTCCATCTTTATGGCAGAGAGGCTCATCTTCCTCTGGAGGAGTGGATGATGGAGTTGGACTGTCCACATTATGGTGAACAGACCACTGTTTAACCCACTGCACCGCTCGGGCTCACTGGGATTCCATAAAGAACAGGACGGCAATGACCCCTGTTTCCATGTTACTAACAGTGAGTCGGCTGCAGTGGGCTTCACCTCCTTTAGCTCCTTCCAAGCAGCTGTTTCAGCAGAGCTGTCGGCTGCATCCTCTCACCTGAGGCCCATGAATTGGGTCTGAGCCCAAACCTGTGCTGGGACTTCCTGTGGCCAGAGAAAGAGAAAGGAAGGCCAGTAGCATAACCTGACACACCTGTCACCAGACCCATCTGCTCGAGAGAGGGGGCAACAAGCCAGGCTTCCATAGGAAGGATTGAGTTGGGGCTTCCCTTCACACCTCCAAGCTCTTTCTGATTTCTCCTCTTCGCCTCACTTAGGTGGGCTTGGCCTTCTGCAGGGAGCTCTTAGGCTTGGGCAGATAATGGCAGAATCCCCTGACAGCAAATACTGCTAGTATGGCCAATCCCAGCAGTGTGGTCGACTGAACTGAGGCGCAGATCACTCTGAGTAAAATAGAACCTAACACTCCTTTAAAACTGAAGACGAACCCTCGGGCACCAGACACGGAATACCCCAGGTGAGCTCTGGGAGACAAGGGCTGTGGGTGCCTGGGGAAAGGGGCCTTTACTGAGGTGTGATTTACATTCACCTGTCTTCATGTACAATTAATCCAGTGATTTCAGTAAAGCTGTAGAGTTGTGTAGCCAGAGTATTTCCATTGCCCCAATCCTCACCCCCAAATCCCTTTGACCATTTATAGTCAGTCCTGTGCCCCTCCTCATGCCCCAGAAACAAGGGATCTACTTTCTGTCTATAGATCTGTTCTTGTGACGTCACTGTCTGGCCTTGGAACCATCTCTTAAAGGGAGTTGAGTGGAGTTTGGTACAGTTTACCATTGAAGCCATCTAGCGTTTTGTGGGAAGATTTTTAAATCATCAATTTATACTTTTAAGATTATTGAGATTTTTAAAAATAACATTTTATTAAGGCTCTTACAACAATCCATACATCAGTTGTATTGAGAATATTTGTACATATGTTGCCATCATTATTTTCTAGATATTTACTTTCTATTTGAGCCTTTGGTATTGGCTCCTCCTTTCCCCTCCCTCCCACTCCCATCCTCATGACCCCTTGATAAATGATAATTTATTATTCTCATACTTTACACAAACCCCTGTCTCCTTCCCCCATGGTTTCTGTTGTTCGTCCCCCTTGGGGCGGTGGTGGTGGTTCGGTTCCCCTTCTTTCCCTTCTCTGCCCCGGCCCTCCCCCCGCGCGCTTATTCGTATATTCAGCGTATATTCAGATTATCTGTTTCTTGGGTCAGTTTCTGGGATGTCTGTCTTTCTACAGCTTTGTTTACTTTGTTCATGTCACGCAACTTGTTAACATGAAGATGTTTCCCTTAAAAGTCTATTCATTTCTGAATGGTCAATAGTGCCCTCTTTCATTCCTGAATTTAGCAATCTCCCCCCCCC
>NW_022106189.1:448054-461034 GCF_000313985.2 Echinops telfairi | reverse complement strand
TTCATTGCTTTTTGTCATTAAAATAATTCCATTTCATTGAGGCTTGCTCCAGTATTTATTACTTTGCAATGGTGATCGAATCTTGCAGTTGTTGGAAATGCTGTGGGAGAGGTGATTAAGTGTCAGAATTGGTGAGGAAGGTTGGAGGGTGAAGGCTCGTTGTAGGGATCAGCTTTGCACTGGTGTTGATTTTGCGTCTCCTTCCCAGCTTGTTTATTTAACCATTTTATTGGGGCCTCTAACAGCTCATATAACAATCCATAAATCAATTTTATCAAGCACCCTTGTACCTATTGAGAGGTAAACTGAGGCACAGAGACGGACAAAGATAACTGAAAAGACAAAGGGAGAGCAGAAACAGAAATAGCTTGATTAGGGGGAAGCTCTCCGGCGAAGCCCCATGGTCTAGCAAGTAGCCAAGGAGAATCACGGGCTTTGCCTATGGTCTGGGGTTTTTAAAGGAAAGTGGGGAGAAGGGGGTCTGTGCAGCAGCAGCAGCAGCAGCAGCAGCAGCAGCAGCAGCAGCAGCAGCAGCAAGGTGTATGGCCCAGGATGTAGTTGATCAGCTCTGGCAGGCAGGCCGGCTGGTTCTCAGGGAGTCAGGCATTCCAAGCATTGTTCTTTGGTCTCCTCTTTTCAGGGGAGCAGCTGCTGACCTCCAGGGACATGCAGCGAAGCAGGGCCCTGACCTGTTTCAGCTCAGTCAAATCACATGTTACCACCATCATTTTCAAAACATTTTCTTTCTACTTGAGCCTTGATATCAGCTCCTCTTTTTCCTCCCTCCCTCACCCTCCCACCCCCATGAATCCTTGATCAATTATATATTATTATTGTTATTTTCATATCTTACACTGTCTGCTGTCTCCCTTCACCCACATTTCTGTTATTTATCCCCCTGGGGAGGGGGAGGTTCCTCCTTTCTCCCCCTGCCCCCCTGCTCTCCCCCAATCCTCACAATCCTATTCCCACTACTATTCCTGAGAGGCTTATCTGTCCTGGATTCTATATGTCAAGAGCTCTTGTTATTTACTACAGTCTCACAAGATTTGTAAGGTAGAACTGAGGTCATGGTAGTGGTGGTGGGGGAGGGGCGGAAGCATTTAAGAACTAGAGGAATGTTGTGAGTTTCATCCGTGCTATATTGCACCCTGGCTGAATCATCCCTTCTGTATGGCATTCTGGGAGGGGATGTCCAGTTGTCTACA
The DNA here is from genome assembly GCF_000313985.2 of Echinops telfairi. Classification (NCBI taxonomy): domain Eukaryota; kingdom Metazoa; phylum Chordata; class Mammalia; order Afrosoricida; family Tenrecidae; genus Echinops; species Echinops telfairi. The sequence continues at coordinate 459,826 of NW_022106189.1, read as the reverse complement.
GATGGGTTTTGGGTCTCCACTGTGACTCCTCTCTTATGCATCAATATATTTGTTTGTTTTGGATCTTTTGATACCTGATACCAGATCCCGTTGACACCTCATGATCACACAGGCTAGTGTGCTTCTTCTATGTGGGCTTAGTTGCTTCTCTGCTAGATGGCCGCTTGCTTAACTTCAAGCTTTTAAAACCCTAGCTGCTCTATCTTTTGATAGATGCAACCATCAGCTTTCTTCACCACATTTGCTTATGTACCCATTTAGTCTTCAGAGACCATGTCAGGAAGGTGAGTATCACAGTGTGCCAAGTGATTAGAATGAAGTGTTCTTGCGTTGATGGAGGACTTGGGTAGAGGACCAAAGTCTGTCTGTTATCTTAACACTTAACTTATAAATATGTGTACATAGATCTATATCCCTATGATTATAATTGAATATATTTACATATATACATGCCTATATTCATATCTCTATAAATGTCTTTTGCCTCCTAGTTCTTTTCTCTGTTTCCTTTTACTTTCCTTCTGTCCCACTATCATGTTCGACCTTCATTTGGCTCTCAGTCATTCCTTTTGACTACACTGCACTTGATCAAACCCCACCAGGCACTCTATACCCTCCTCACCACCGATATTAGATCCCTTACTGTTTCCTTGTCCCTGGGTTTGTTGGCTCCCCACTCCCTTTTCTCTCCCATGTCCCTCCAGAACCATTGGTTCCATTGTTGTCTCCTTGGGATTGTTTATCCTGCCTATCTTATATAGAGAGGCATAGAGAAAAAGAAAAGAAAGGGGGCGGGGGGCGGGGTAGAAGCATATAAACAGTTCCAGGTCTGTCTGCTGACTTTTTGGAATGTTTTCCAAATGGGTCTGATGAGGAGCCACGCCGTGGCCCCCAAGTCTGAAGTCTGTTTGGGGGATTTCCCAGGGACTTCGTTGCTTTGCTCCTCTTGCTGCTCTGTTGCGCTTCCTTCATGTTTTGCCCTGGTGTGTGGGGTGGTGCGGGGGTCAGACCGGGAACACTTTCCACATTGTATCTCCAGTGCTGCCTGCTGTGCCTCAGTGAGCAGACTTGGTGCCTCATGATGGAGCTGGTCCCATGGTCCTCTCTGTGTATTGGCTGCTCCGAGCAGGGATGTTGTCCTTGGGGCTTGGTGAGTCATGAGGTTTTCTCTCTCTCCCCCTTTCCCTCTTAGCTTGCTCCCATGTGGTCTGGACAGACCTGCCACTCTCCTCGGGCTATGTTATTAGTGATGTCCTCTGTGCTACATTCTTCTGGGGAGGGGGCTCAATATAGCTTGGCTTGGGGCCAGCCCCATAGTCCTCTCTTTAGTTCACTGCTCCGTGCTGGTATGCTACTCTCAAGGCTTGGCACCTGGTCCCTCTCTCCCTTTCCTGTGGAGATATAAGTAATACCCTTCTGTGGGTGGGTTGATGTCCTGGTTCCCTACCACTTATCTTTTTTTTTTTCTTCCCCTCAGTTAGTCTGGGTAGATTAGAGAAAAAAATCTAGGGAGATGCTCATATGTGTATAAGAAAGAGCTTTATATAAAGAGTAATTGTATATTAAGAAAACATCCCAGTCCAGGCCGGATCAAGTCCATAAGTCTGATATTAGCTCAAATGTCTAATAAATCAGTATATAAGTTCCTCTTCAGACTTAAGCAACAGCGTCAACATGCAATGACGCTGAATGAAGGAAGATCACAGGCCAGTGGGTGGAAAGTCTTGTGGACCCAGTGGCAGTGGAAGCATCTCAGTGCTGCTGTGGGTCTCCACGTGGCTCCTACAGCTCCAAGGCCTTGGCTTTATCAGTGTAGCTCCATGTGGCTTGTCAACAGGAGTGTCTCACAGGGAGACAAAGCAGAGAGGGAGTGTATCTGGCCTCCAGTGAGCTATTTATCTGTCTTGCCTCCAAATGAGGTCATCAAGCTGCAACCTGATTGACAGGCTAGACTCCACCCCTTCCTCAAGTTGACAGTAGATTATGTAACTGCCACACCCACCTTTTATATTGGATGCTGTGGTAGTTACATAATCTGATGTCAATTTGGGAGGATTATGACTGAAGGGGTGGAGTCTGGCCTGTCAATCAAGATTTAACCAATGAGGCCTCAGTGTGGGTATGGCCTTCTAGGAATTCTGGGAACTCCTGTATTTTCCTCCTTGGAGGCTGGAGACACTTCTCTCTCTCTGTTCACTCCCTGGGAGCTGGAGAAGCCACATGGACCTACCCTGATGCAACCAGACCTCTGGAGCCAGAGAAGCCATGTAGAGACTCCTGCTAGCGCTGAGAGACTTACAAAGGCACTGGATTGACAAGACTTCCAGCCCACTGGCCTGTGATCCTCCTGCATTTGGCATCATTGCATGTATTTCATGAGTCTGAAGAGGACTTTATAGATTGGTATCAGATATATGGGCTAATATTGAACTTAAGGACTTGATCTGGACTGGGATCGGACATTTCCCCAATATTCAGTTGCTCTTGTATATAAACCTCTTTCTTATATACATATGAGTGTCTATGAATTTGTTTCTCTAGTCTACCCGGACTAACACAGATGTCATATGCAGGTTTGGGTCCGACCCCTGTCAGAGTGCCTGGACCTCGACCCGGGAATTATGCATTAAGTAGCTTATCCTCTAAGCCCATTGTGCTTTTGAACTTACCTCAGTGGACTCATGCTGTACTTATGCCTTTGTGCTTGGCTAACTTTACGTAGAAGAATTTCCTCCAACTCTTCCCATGAGGCGGGATGTAATCCATGTGTTTGTTCGGTACTACATTTTAGGGCTACATTGTATTTCATTGTGCATATATACCAGAGTTTTCTAAATCCATTCGTCAGTTGGTGGAAATGTGGGTTGTTTCCAATTATCTGTGCCATGATGAACATCGGAGTGCAGATGTTTCTTACCTCTTCTGGGTATATGCCCAGTAGGGTCATATGGTCATATGGATTGCTGGGTCATATGGCAGCTCAATTTTTATTTATTTTAGGTATCGCCAGATCAATTTCCAATGTGTAGGTGGCTACACAAACCTACAGGACCCCAGCAGTGGATGAGAGTTCCTAATCTTACACACCCCTCTCTAGCACATGTTGCTTTCTGATTTTTTGAATTGAGCTATCTTTGAGGGTGTTTGGTGCTATCTAATAGTTGCTTTAATTTGCATTTCCCTTATGGCTAGTGATCGGGTATTTGGTTCTCATGTGTTTATTGGCCATTCAGATCTGCCCTTGTGAAACTTCTGTTCAGGTCTCTTGCCCAATTCCTTGGGGGCTCTTTGGGTTTTTTTACTTAGTGTAAGCTAGAGACTATTGTAGATTTTAGTAATAAACCTTTTGTCTGATGTGTCATTGCTAAAGATGTGGACTCTTTTATTACTGTCTTGGTGAACTCTTTCTTTGTATCCCACTTGTCCATTTGTGCTTCCTTTGTTTTGTGTCCGTCCCTATTTCCGAGGGCCTATGTATTCCCTGGCTCAAAGTTCTTTAAAAAATTTTTAAAAATCATTTTATTGGGGGTGCATACAACTCTTATCACAATCCATCCATCCATCCTTTGTGTCAAGCACATTTGTACATTTGTGGCCATCACCATTCTCAAAATATTTTCTTTCTACTTGAACCCTTGGTATCAGCTCCTTACTTTTCCCCTCCCTCCCTTCCTCCCTCACCCTTGATAGTTGATAAATTATTATTATTTTGTCATGTCTTACACTGTCTGATGTCTCCCTTTACCCACTTTTCTCAGGGAGGGGGTTATATGAAGATCTTTGTGATTGGTTCCCCCTTTCTCCCTCACCTTCCCCTTCCCCTCCTGGTGCTGTTACTCTCATTATTGGTCCTGAGGGGTTTATCTGTCCTGGATTCCCTGTGTTTCCAGTTCTTTTCTGTGTACCAGTGTACATCCTCTGGTCTAGTTGGATTTGTAAAGTAGAAGTGGGATCATGATAGTTGGCGGGGGTGGGGGAAGCATTCAAGAACTAGAGGAAAGTTGTATGTTTCATCGGTGCTATACTGCACCCTGACTGGCTTGTCTCCTCCCTGTGACCGTTCTGTAAGGGGATGTCCAGTTACCTACAGATGGGCTTTGGATCTCTACTCCACACTTCACCTCATTCACAATGATATGATTTTTTGTTCTTTGATACCTAATACCTGATCCTATCAACACCTAGTGATCACACAGGCTGGTGTGCTTCTTCCATGTAGACTTTGTGGCTTCTCAGCTAGATTGCTGCTTGTTTATCTTCAAGCCTTTAAGACCCCAGACACTATATCTTTTGATAGCTGAGCACCATCAACTTTCTTCACCACATTTGATTATGCACCCGCTTTGTCTTCAGTGATTGTGTCTGCCCCAAAGTTCTTAAGCTTGTCCCCAAACCCTTGTTGATGACCTGAATAGTTTGGGGCTTTACCTCGAGGTCTGTGTTCCACCTTGACTTTTTTCTTGTGCATGGAGTGAGGTGAGGGTTTTGCTTCATTTTTTTCTGCAGGTAGATATCATTTTTTCCCCAGTACCACTTGTGGATTCCCTGTGTTGTGAGCTCTTATCTGTACCTATGCTCTGGTCTAGCTGGATTTGTAAGGTAGAATTGTGGTCATGATACTAGCAGGGAGGAAGCTTTAAAGAACTAGAGGAAAGCTGTATGTTTTGTCAGTGCTATACTGCACCTGACTGGGTGACCCTTCTGAGAGAAGAAGTCCAGTTGTATGCAGATGGGCTTTGAGTCTCCACTCCACACTCCACCTCATTCACAAAGATAATGATTTTTTGTTCTGGGTCTTTGATGCCTGATAACTGATCCAGTCAACACCTCATGATTACATGGGTTGGTGTGCTTCTTCCATGTGGGTTTTTTTGCTTCTCAGCTAGATGGCCACTTGTTTACCTTCATGCCTTTAAGACCCCTTTTGATGGCCAGGCACCATCAGTTTTCTTCACATTTGCTTATGCACCCACTTTGTCTTCAGTGATAGTGTCCGAAAGGTGAGTATCACAGAGTGCCAGGTCACTAAAACAAAGTGTTCTGGCATTGATGCCCTCCACCCTTTAAGGTATTATGATAATGTCATAGATTATGTGTCAAGTAGGCTAGACCATGATTCTTAGTGGTTCAGTAGTGATGATGAGATCCCCACGATGAGATCTGATACAATCCCTTCCATGAAGATATGCTTTTCTTTTTGCTATATCTGGCTCATCTTCATCTGACCTCCAGTGTTTTGTACTTGTGTCAGTGACCTGCTGCATTACCTGCTGATCCTGGGACTTGTTAGTTTCTGCAGCCTGTGAGTCCGTAGCTTGGGTTCATTCACCTCTTCAGCCAGCCACCTGCCATCTGTCCTGCTGATTATGGTTGGGCAGCCCTGCAGCTGTGTGAGTCAGAAGTCTCCAGCTTGAAATGCAACCCCTAGACTTAGAACCTGCAGCCGCTACAAGCACATGAGCCATTTCCTTGGGGTAAATGTCTCTCCCCAATGGTTGTACCCTGAAGGATCCTCGGTGGCACATTGGACTGCTAATCAGTGGTTCAAATCTATCAGTTGTTCTGTCTGCTCCAGAATGAGTCGTGGTCTTGGAAACCGTCAGGAGCAGTCTACTCTGCCCCACGGTGCCGGCAGGACGTCGAGTCGACTTGAGGAGAGTGACTGGTTTTCCTTTGGGTTGTTCCCTGGGCGGCTGTGCTCAGCTTTTTTTAAATCATTTTATTAGGGGCTCATACCACTCTTACCACAATCCGTACATACAGCTATTGTGTAAAGCACATTTGTACATTGCCCTCATCATTCTCAAATTGCTCTCCACCTAAACCCCTGGCATCAGCTCCTCATTTTCCCCTCTCCCCACTCCCCCCTCCCTCAGGAACCCTCGATAATTTATAAATTATTATTTTGTCATAGCTTGCCCTGGCTGACGTCTCCCTTCACCCTCTTTTCTGTTGTCCGTGTGCTCAAGCTTTTAAGACCCCAGGTACTCACCAAACTGGGAGGTAGAAGAAATACTATGAAGGCCAATGCTGCTGTTTTTTTATGAGGGAATACAAACATACTGTCTACCTTATTGTCATCCCAAGAGTCCTGCCTCCAGGACTTGGGTCTTGATGCCCACCTGGACTGGAAGTCAGATCTCCGAGCTGGAAGTACAACTGCTCTGTACATAGCATCTCAGGAGGCATTAAAACCTCTGCCTACTGGTCCAGCTCGCCTGAGACAATCTCAATTTAGACCTATGGCCTGCTGTAATTACCAATTTCCCCCTCACCATCAAAAATCCTCTTGATGGAATGGTTGTTGGGCTTTGGGGGATGACCAAAGTCCACTGGTACAAAATAGTTCACAAAGACAATACTGTGCGCCCTACATTGGTGAGTAGTGACTGGGGTCTTAAAAGCTCATCAGGTACAACTATTCATCGTTCCCTAAAAAGGGGAAAGAACAAAGATGAAAATCAAAAGACATCTGGAAGCATTCAATTCAGTGGATTAACAGACCATGCAACCATCAGCCTCTAAGACCCTGAGACAAGAGGAACTAGATGGTGCCCAGCCATCACTACTAACTGCTTTGATCACATTGAAAAAGTACTGGGTAGAATGACAGAAAAATGTGGAACAAAACCCAAAATCAGGCTTAATGAACAGATAGGGACTGGCAAGCCTTCAAGACTATGGCTCTTAGTCACTCTTGGGGTCTGGAATTGAACTCTCACCCATCTGTCAGCAAGGTCAGTCATTTAAGATCAAAAGGGCGGCTTTAACCAAGGACAGAGTTCAGAGGTCAGGCAGAAGAAGGAATGGCAAGAGGAGCAAGTGGTGATACACTGAAGGGATTGTAATGAGTGCACAGAAGCAGAACGTGTTGAACGTAAAATTGATGGTCTGCTCTGTAAACCTTCACCTAATTCACAACCCACTGCTGTTGTTGTTATTTTAAATGACTTGGTTCTGGTGATAAATGAGATGGCCACTATATAGATGTTCTATAAGATGAGCAAGCAAGAATATTAAAACAACAACAACAACAAAAAACCCACCCCAAATTTACTGCCATCAATTCAGAAACTTACTCCAAGGGGAAGTTCTACCCTGTCCTATGGGGTCACTAGCAAGAATTTGTGGTGAGGAAATAACATTGTAAGCATGTAGGTAAATGTGAAAAAGAACTTATTTTAAAACAATAATAAAACTAATTTTATAGAGAGTCCAGAACAATAACAACATGGAAATTCAGATGGAGGCCTTTACTTTTTGTTGATCAGGGTGGGGGTGGAACATACAACTAGGGATATATTCTGGACTTCATTTAAACCTTTTCTACCCAGCCTCCGGACTATCCAACCCCCCGCCCCCAGCAAGGAGGCTTCATCATGACATGAATCTGCCTGTCTGTATGTCCATCTGTCCACCCTCCTAGTGACATGCTGCACAAACCCACAGCCCTAAGGTTTAGCTTGTGACCCTTTCAAAGCTCATGTGGGCCCTCCTCCCGTGGACAACAGTCAGGCATCACCCTTCACCCCAGGGAGGACGATCCCAGCTCCCCAGCCTGAGCATCGTGAGTTATTAGCACAGGATTGAGGTTTTGAACCTGCACCACTTCTGAGCTACATCAGCCCTGACAGAGCCTGGCTGAGGCCGACGGGGTGAAGCAAGAGCAGCTAGAACACAGCAGCTCCCACCTGCCAAGCTGAGGGGCAGGCCCGAGCCAGAGGGACGGCTCTCACTCAGCCTTGGCTGCTTCCAGCCAAATCAAATCAGAACCTCCCGCCTCCTCAGGTGTGAACTCCGCTGTATCCCTCAGATTTCCACACAACTACAGGCCACTCAAGGAGTCTTGACGGTCTAGTGGGTCACACAGCAGCCTGCTCGAGATTTTCTGCTCCTGTGTAGATTTGTAGCCTCAAGATCCACAGGGAGCAATATGGTTCTCTCCTACAGGATCGCTAGGAGTCAGAATCAACTCAGTGGCGATGAGCTTTTTAGACGTATCACTCAGGCAGTTTGTTAAAATTCAGCTGCTGCTTCAAGTGGGTCTGGTGGAGACCAATATTCTGCTTTTCTCACAGAAAGCAGTTAGGTTGCAAGCCCGCTACTGAAAGTTTCATCAGTACACCAGCAGCCCAGCATCTCTGGACAAACCTTAACAATGCAGACTGTGGGGTCCAGGTGCAGATCTGCTGAATTAGAACCTGCACTTTCACACAGTTCCCTGGTGATGTCTGTGTTGCTGCCAGCGAGGTGGAGGCTGGTCCCTGACTCCCACCGGGGGTCCCAGTGAAGGCCTTTACTGTCAGATGACAAAGCCTGCCTTCGGTTGTTGTTGTGGTTAGATATCATCAAACGGGTTCTGACTGGCAGTGACTTTGGGGACAACAGGACAACAGAAGGAAACACTACCCGCCCCGGCACCATTCTCACCACTGTTACGTTTGACATTCTGATAGTTCTTTGCTTTTCCTTTCCTTCCCTTTTTGGGGTGTCTCCTGAGAAAATACCCTGGAAGCCACATCTGACCTCCTTCTGCTGCAGGAGGGAGGAGGAGCATCCATCTCCACACGGCCCAAGGCCAGCTGCCACAAGGCAGCGGTCGGACATGCTCGCCCTTCATCTTTCTTTACCCTATTCTGACACCTAACAGTTCCTCCCACAATACTCTCCTTTTCTGATAGGCTCAATCATTCATGGCAATGGGGACATCACCATTCCAGACAATACTCACGATGATGGGGGCTTATTAGAGAAGATCAGAAAGCACTGGGATGCAGTTATTGGTCCACCCTATGCCTCTCCTCAACCAGTGGCCAAAGGCTGGTCTTCAGTCTCGCAATCATGTGGTCTCAACCTCACTTCTCCATGGGCCAGGAAGCCTGCCCACAGCTCTGCTTTATAATCTTGGTGCTGCTCCTTTGCTCTGTCTCATGGTCTTCTTGCCTCAGCCTCTGGTCTTAAGGTGGCATGGCTTCCACTACCCCTATCTCTTCAAGGCAGTTATTTCGAATGTGCTCCACTGGTAGCTCTGCTTGGATGTTTCTGGGAATTCTCTGTTTGTGCTTCTCAGATGGCTTTCTTTTACACACGGGAATGGCAACTAAAATGGACCAGTCTCCTCTATTAGTGTTTCACATGTGCATGCTCCCATGCAATGATTCCATGGAAATTACAGAGACACAGAGAGAAGAGCCACTTCTCTGGGAAATTGGTCTGGCTATGACTCTTTGTCTTACATACTTTGGATAGGTTGCCAGGTGATGCCAGTCCCTGGAGAAGGACGTCATGCTTGGTCAAGCAGAGGGGCAGTGAAAAAGAGGAAGACCTTCAACGAGATGGACGGACACCGTGGCTGCAACAACGGGCTCAAGCACAGGACATTTAATTAATTGTACGGATGGTGCAGGACCGGGCATTCTGTTATAATAGGGTTGCTATGGATCAGAACCGACTTGATGACACCTCCCAACAGCATGACTCTTGTTGCCCCTCTCCAAGGCTTGAACTGCAGGAGCCTACTTCCCTACCTCACCCTGGGGTGGGGTCCTGAAGTCCAGGACTGGTCCCCACACTGCTCCAAGTCATCTGAACTTTCACTCAGATTTTCTGATACTTAGACACAGCGGGCACAGTGGTCTAACCTACTGACCACATAGTCAGTCGTTCCCCAAACCCTCCCTATTCCCACTTTGCCCCACCACCCTAGCAAATCCAGCCAGCTCCTCTCCACAGCACCACGCCTTCTCTCAAGCCTCTGTTTCTCTGGATGGGTCATTTGTACCCTGCTTCTCATCTACCTTTCTGCCTTTGGAACCACCCCCTTCTCCAGCTCTGGCCTTGGACCTCATTCAGTAGTGTCCTCCTGTGGGAATGCTTCTCATCCACCTTGACTTTGCAAGAACACAGCACTGATCTTGGAGGCAGGAATTCTAGACACAGCCCTGCTGTGGCAGGGTTACACCTGGCCTTGGCAAGCCACTGCCTGCTCTGGACCACAGTTCACTGAGAACCCTCCACACCCTACTCATCACCGCATGGTTTGAGAAGCCTGTGTTGGGTACATCATTGCTGAAAGCTCCTGGTCCTTGGAGGGAAGGGAAAAAAAACCTCCACTTTTATAGATCATGAAGATTTATATTTCTCCACTTTGTCTGCAAAAAGTCACTACCTCACCATGTCCCCTGGGCCTGCCCCTCAACTTCCACTCGGCTGCAGCTGCTGCTTGGTCAAGGTCTTAGATATGCTGTGTGTGGCCAGTCGAAGGTCCAGCGGCACCACCCTAACTTTGTCCTCGTCTCAGTGTGACCTAAGCCCTGGTCGGAGCTCGGACCCCAGTCCACATTTCTGCAGCCAGTGGTATGCGGGTCCTGACTGGACTGCGGAAGCTCCTCCGAGACGCTGGGGTAAGGGCTGGGAAGCACCCGCTGCTGGTGACCACTTCTGAACGCCCCGAGCGAGAGCTGATCAGGCTGTGATGTAGGTAATGGAAGACAGGACTTCCTCGGGCCTGTCAACTCGGTATCCCTTTGTGCTGCTTGTTGCCTTGGCAACTCAGCAGTTGAAATTTCTCTCCTGGTCATTGCTGTCAGTTCAGGCAGGAGGTGACAGGACCCTGGGGTGAGGGGAGTGGTGTGTGCAGAGCTTCCGCCAGCTGGCAACTGGAAGCCCAGGATGGCCTTCACCTCCTTGCAGGAAGTGGGGTTCACTGGCCAAGTTATTTGATTATATTCGACTACCACCCATTCTACCATTCTGTACCCACCCTCCCATGCCCTCCTGTTTATCCAATAAGTAGTTATTGAGCACCTGCTGTGTGCCCAGCCTCAAGCTAGCTCAGTCAGTTAAGAGTTCTACGAGTTTCTGGCCCTCAAACAGGAAAGAATGAGTCTCCAGCCGCACCTGGGCTAACACACGGGGTGGGGGCTGGGGGGTCGGGGGTGGGAGAGGATGGGCAGGAGTTCACTGACTTTCCATGTGGCTCATGTGTGGTCCCAGTTAAGAGTGAGTCTCAGCATACATATGTGGCTCTGCTTCCCACCTTCTGCCAGACTTCCACTTCTGATATACGTGTAATTTACATACATGTAATTACACTTCAGGTACTGCCATCTGCTGTCAGACACCAGCACTGTGTGGTGCTTCTTTCGATGTGAATACCTGTAGCTTTGTTGCCCTCCCTGTGAGCAACTTTATGAGATTCATGGCAAAGAGGCATCCTTTTTCAATCCGCCCCCCCCCCCCCCCCCCCCCACGATTCATGTCAAGGCGGAGTCCAGTTTTGGACTATTCTATAAATGAGTTCTGTATCCTCTGGGATCAGCTCTTTCTGGTTGCTTCTTTTGGTCTCTTTCTTATTGAAAACCACTCTCAGATGCTGAGTTGTCGTCCACAGTTGAGAGCAGGCCAAGAAACACCGGATTGTGTGATAGACAGTGGTGGCCCGGCTCGCCGTCAGGGGCTGGCATGATCCTTCCTGTGGGTCAGCTCTAAGGGAGGCACTTGGCCTCTCTAGCTCCTGTCGGCGAGAACCCTAGTTTGTGCAGAATGGGGAGTGGACTTGGGCTTCTAGGCCATTCTCGTCTTTCATTGCTGTCCTCCCGTCCCCCACCCCACCTTCACAGCCCTCTTGGCATGTGGAGCTCTCTCTCTTGCCAGTCGTGGGGGTAAGAGAGCCTCCAGTCAGTCCCCTGGTTGCTGGATCTTCAATTCCACACTGGCCCTCTGTCAGCTCCAGAACCTCCCCATACTGAGCTGCTCTGGATTGGGGGGGGG
>NW_022106189.1:414746-447386 GCF_000313985.2 Echinops telfairi | reverse complement strand
GGCTGCCACCTCCAAAATTAAACATGTTTTCCAAACTGTTGCTGAAGCTGCTACATTTTTTTTTAAAACATTTACACTTCTTTTGATATAAAGCAAATACCTTCTGTCGGCCGGGGGTGGGTCGGGTGGGGGAGCCGAGAGCTGGGGGAGGCAGGATGGGAGGAGCTGTTTTCTCCTTGATTGCCCCTAGGGCCAAAGGGATCCTGGTGGGGTGTGGGCAGCCAGGCCCGGGGTGGGGGTGGGGGTGGGGTGGGAGGTGGAGCGGAGATAGCTGCAAGGGGGGAGTGGGGGGGATGACTGCAGGGCAGGCTGGAAGGGTCTGAGCAGCTGCTGTAACACCATCTTCTGTTGATGATGTTTGGTTCTTGTTTGGAATGTTTCCTTCCGAGGCCCCTGTGTTTCTTGCAGAAGTGGTGGCTTCTGTTTTGGAAACGCCTTAAGCTCATTGAGAGCGGTTTCTAGAGCCACCTAGAAGCTAGCATCTGGAGGAGGTAGACTATACTGCTGCCTGGGCAAGGCTGGGCCAGAAGGGATTTTTGCCTGAGGCTGGGAAGAGGTCCCAGGTTTGGGACTCCCTGGAGGGCAGGTGGTGGGACCACAGGGGCAGCAAAACCTGTAGCCTGAGACTCTGGTGGACACCTGGGGAGGCCAGGACATGGGCTTGGGGTTGGACAATTTACCTGCCCAATGACCAAGACTGAGGCCCAGGAATCGTCTCTGGACTTGAAAGAGTGGGGCCCCAAGTGACTCCCCTCACCAGACTTTTCTGTGGGTTTGAAGTAACCCAGACATTTGTGGAGTAGGGCCTGGAGCTGTTCCGCACCAGCCTGGGCTCCACACTCCGGCTTGTTGGGCAAGGTCCAGGCCCCTGCAAACCACCCTCTAGCTGGCCTGCATCACGCTGTGGCCACACCCCCTGGGGCTGGGACTGGATGAACACAGAGAAGACAATTAGCTTTAATCACTGTGCATTTGCCCCATTTGCAGTGTTTGGAGGCCAGAGAATCCTTACTGCCTGTGAGCATGTTCCTGGTAAGGTAGAGGCAGTGAGGGACTGTTTGGGTTCTGTGACACCCAAACCCGCGACGCCCCACTAGCAGCTGTTCACCAGCCAGTCGAGCCCAACGGAAACTCCCTTGCCGAGCCTGTGGAGGCCAGCAAAGGCCCCGAGATGGGACTCTACTCTTCCTTGAGGCCGTTCACCTCAGGGAGCTGGGACTTGTCCTGGCTCTGAAGTCATAAGGACAAAGGGCTTGGGGCGGGGGCAGCAAGGGAGTGCAGGGCCAGGGGCTTCCCTGTGTCCTCTCCCAGGCTCTCTGAAGTGGGAAAGCCCCCAGCAGGGACAGCAGTGGCTGCTGAGAACAGCCATCAACACGCTTCTCAGGACAGACCGAGACACAGGGAGGAACCCTGACCGGGCCGGGCCAGCCCACCCAGGGATGGTCAGGGCCTGATCCGAGAAAAGCTTGGTCTGACCAGAGGCACCCTGCCCGTCTTAGGCCTGCACCTGTGGCCGGCCTCAGACTCAGAGTCATTTGTCCCAGCTCTGCCTGGTCTTCCACAAGGAGACCCCAGCGTTCACGGACACATACATGAAAGCTTGCGTGGCAGTAGGCGTCAGAGTCTGATGGGAAGCTTGGTGCTGAGGACACCAAGGCCCCTAGAGCCAGTGATCATGCCAGCCACCCCATTGCCCTCCAGCTCAGGCCTACCCCGCGTGCTGTTGTTAGGCCGCAGTGGTCAGGTCCAGCTCCTATGTCCAGCAGAACCAAGCCCTCTACTTACCGAGCGTGGTGTCCCTCTCCAGGGTTTTACTTACAGCATGGGGACAGTATTGGGCTAACTTACCAGTTGTGCCACAGGAGTAATCCCTGCAGCCTGTGCTACCGTGAAAATGGACAGTCTCGGAAACCCTTCATCCGGTCGCTATGAGTCGGCATTGATGTGATGGCGGTGGGTTTGGGGTGATGGATTTGCCTTGCCACCAGCAGAGGGCGCAGTGAGCCAGACCACAGCATCTAATCTGTCGTAGCCCTCTTGTCTTCCCTGTTCTTCATCCTTCCAGGCTGAAGACAAGGCCTACCTAGTCTGCCTGCCTCTGTCCTCTCCCCGACATCACACACACACACACATCATCATCATCATCATCATCATCATCATCATCATTATCATCATCCTGGGTGTACTGCCAGACATATGATTAATAAACCGGGCAGATGGGTAGGGGTAAACCTGGTAAGAATGAAGGCCCAGAGGTGGCTTAGCGGAGGCGTTGGGGTAGACTGAGGCTGAGCCCTGAGGGAGGACATTCTCTGGAAACAGCTGAACCCCAGGCTGCCCCTGCCTGCAGCCCCCACAGCCAGCACTCCTGGTGGCCAGGTTTCCCTTGGTTCCCCACATTCACTGTGGGTGATACACACACACTGAGGGCTTCTGGGGAGAAGTCGGTGCTCACTGGCCAGGCAGCTCGGCCTCACAGCGCCTTCTCCACTTCTGAGCTGGTCCTGCCTCCAGCTGCCTGCCTGTCGAGTGACTCAGATAATCAATAACCTGCCAGCTCCTTGCCAAGAGCCCTGGGGGAGGGGCCTGCATCAATCAAGCCCTGAGTGACAGGTAATCATTTCTCACCCGGAGTTCACCCCGCCACAGATAAGCACAACTTGGCTCTGGGGGCCTGCAGGAAATGAGGAGGCTCTTGCACCGCCCTGTCCAGCCAGGACATGGGCTGGCTTTAGTCTGGCATCCACTGCCCCTGGGATCCTGCAGTGATCCTGTTTAGGGGTGGGGGGATGGATCCCGGGGCGAGGGTGTGTGTGTGTGTGTGTGTGTGTGCTCGCGCATGTCAGCAGGTGTGCGCACAGGCCTGGGGCACATCTTCAGGTGTGCACATGTCTAGAATATGTGCATGTCCAATCTGGGTGAATGTGTGCCCACGTGGTGTTCCATTGCCCGGTATCTGGAGCTGTGGGGACACACATGTCCTCCACAAGAGGTGTGTGCGCTGTGCCAAAGGAGATCCCCTTGGGTTGGTGCCTGTGATGGGGAGTGGAGGGCTGTGCTCCACTGTCCTGCTGGAGAAGGCGGTGCCAGAGGAAGGAGACTGATGGGAGGGGAAAGGCCCAAGTGTGGGTGGACCGTTCCCACAGCAGAGGCTTCAGTAGGCTGTACTTTCGGCATCATCTCATGCTATCAGAGGGGTTCCTTCACACTGGGCCTCTGCCATCCTGGGTGGGCTTTGTTTAAAGGCAGCCCAGTTCCCCAGAGTGGCAGAGTTCCTCTGGGCTTCTGGGGTCACCCTGGCTTGGTCACCTGGCCACCCTGGAGCCTCTTCTGATGGCTGGGGACACCCCAAGCTGGTCCATTTGGAGTCCATGCCTCTTGCTGAGCTCTGAGGTCACTTTACCCAAACCGCAGACGTTGAGAGTAGAGAGGGGTGGCGCCTAGACAGCACTGGGTGCTGGTGGGGTGGAAATGAAGATGTTGGGTGGGCAGAGCCATCAATGGAGCCTCCAACCTGAGGCTGCTTCCTCCCTCATCCTAGGCATAAACAGGGACCACCTAAAGAGCAGAGGCCCCGGTTCCTCAGTGCCCCCAACCTCACCCAACATTGGGGGGGGGGCGGTGCACAGCCACCACGCAGGCTCAAGCCGAGGCAACTGAGCACCTGCTCTGACTTTTGGCTGGGCCTCCACTGGCCCCTTGGCCAGAGTGCTCTCATATCAGGTTCTATCCCAGGCTCTGTGCAGGCCTTGTTGTCTGCCCTGTGTCTTCGCTCCCTGGCCATGGGGCTGGCACCGCTGCGGCCCATTGGCCTTCTGCAGCCTCTCCAAAGAGGGTGAAGGCTAAGGTCAGCCACCCTGAAAGAGGCCAGCCATAGCGTGGGGTGGGGTAGGGGTCCTTCCCCAGCAGCCCTCCCCACGAGAAGCAGACCAGCAGCTTTGTGCAAAGTGCGTCTGTGGGGCAGCTCCAGGCGACCAGCCACTCTGCCAAGTCTCCATGAATAATTGAAGATATCTTAAAATGGGGGCCTGCAGCCTGAAGGATGCCCCTCCCCCATTGCGAGCAGTCACGGGACAGAATGCTGCCGGCTGGCCCCATCTGCTGGCCCCTCTAGGCCCTCTTTCCCCTCCAACCCCCTCTCTGTCCCCACTCCACCTCAGGAGGGGGCTGCAGAGGCCCACTGCAGGTGGCAGCTGTAGAAAAGCTGGCTTTGGGGGAGTGCCCAGCACAGGGCCCACTGAGGACTGAGGCCTTCCCCAGCAGCACCTAGCTGTCCCCTAGGCTCTGAAGGGCCTGCTTCAGAGTGTGCTGGGCCCCGGAGAAAGACCACCTCAGCAGGCCCCAGCAGGAGGCCAGACCCAGACAGAGCAGGGGGCAGGTGGTCACGGGCTGGAGGGGCCGCTGGGTGGCTGGTGAGGGAAAATGGGCTGAGAGCAATGCCTAGAGCTCTGGGAGCCACCGAGGCACAGGCCAAGCTCAGCCCCTGTCAGGAGACCGTGTGTGTGTGTGTGTGTGTGTGTGTGTGTGTGTGTGTGTGTGTGATGTCATGAAGGACACTGATCGCGATACAGAAAAGTGGGTGAAGGGAGACGTTGGACAGGACAAGATATGACAAAATAATTTATAAATTATCAAAGGTTCATGAGGGAGGGGGGAGGGGGGAAAATGAGTTGCTGATGCCAGGGGCTTAAGTGGAGAGCAAATGTTTTGAGAATGATGAGGGCAATGAATGTACAAATGTGCTTTACACAATTGATGTATGTATGGGTTGTGATAAGAGTTATATGAGCCCCTAATAAAATGATTTAAAAAAAATAAGAGCATCCCAGGTGGGGAGAACATCTCCTCTTGCCCCCAGGCCTGACCCTCCCCCCACAGCTCCAGTGGACACCCCCAGAACTGACCCCAATAATCCAATAGACACCCTCTAGAACTGGCCTCATACATCACTGTGGACATCCCCAAGACTGAAGCTCCCCCAGCCCAGTGGGCAGCCCTAGGAATGATCACCACCACACAGCTCTAGTGTGTACCCCCAGACCTGACCAGACACAGCTCAATGGGCACCCCCGGCTACCTGATTCCCAGTAGAAGCGCCTCCCAGATCCACATGGTCAGAGTTGAGCCTGAAGTCTTTGTATTTCACCCATATGACAGGTGATTAAATTTGCAAGAAGTGAGATTGGACACACGGGCCACCGTTTCTTTGGCGATGCTGACTCTGGTTCCCAAGGGCCTGGTCACGGGGGCAGCAGCACCTGCTCCTCTTCTGACTCGTGTCATGAGTGAAAATGAAGGGTTAGTTACTTCTGCCTCTCATCTATTCACACCACTGCACAAATGGAAGGTGTGACTTACAGCCCCTCCTTGGAGGGCAGAGTTTGACACCGTGGCTGCAGCACTGGGCTTGAGCACAGCCCCACTTGGGAGGGGGCAGCGTTTTGTTCCGTTGTGCGTTTCGATTGGAACCGATTCAAAGGCACTTAGCACCAGCCATGGGCTTTAAAGTTCCCTGGTGGTGTCGTGGTTAAATACTTAACTGGTTACCGAAAGGTCAGTGGTTCAAACCCACCAACACTCTGGAGAAAAACCTGGCGACCTGCTCACCCAAAGATGACTGCCTTGTAAACCCTGCAGACCGTTCTACCTGGACCGCAGCACACGATGACAGTGCGTTTGCTTCATTCCTATGGGCTTTTGCTGCTCCCCGCCAGACCGGGCCCGCGTGAGGCGAGTAGGGATGTGGCTCAAGGGTGACCCGAAAGCAAGACCAGTCCATTCAGCATCGGGCATCCCCTGGGCTCTGGCTCCTGTATCCTTTTCCCTCTCATGTCTGTGCGTCTAGTCACAGTAGTTGCTTTATGGAAGCTCAGGAAAGAGTAGCTGGGGCTAAGGCCTGGTCGCAGGTCCAAATGGATCTGCTCACCTGGGACACTGAGAAAGAGACCACTCTGGGTTCTTTGCTGGGGTATCGAAGCCATCGTTGCTTCCTCTGTGGAAGAAGACGATAAACAGGTATGTGGTGGGCAGGCTCCCTCGTTGCTGCCCTCTGCCCCAAGACCTCCATGGAGCTGGACAGGTGGCCCTCCTGCCCCAGATCTCTCATGATGCCTTTGCTACCTAGCTGGACGGAATGAGGGACATGGCTTGAGACAGGGCAGGGCAGGTGACAGAGCCAGCCACTCCCCAGGTCACATGGGATTGGCCCTCCTGGAATCTAGCCCTGGGACATTCAGCCCTGGAGGTGAGGGGGGAAGGCTGCAGCCCAGAGCTTCCCTTGGGCTAGAAACTGGGGCCAGCTGAAGCCGGGTCACTTTCTCCAGTCAGCAGGCACCAAGCCGAGCAATGACAAAGGCCGTTTGGGGCTTGCTTCCTCCTTCCGGCTCCTGAAGGTGGTGAGCAATGGGGCCTGGGCATAGTATGTGACAGCAGACCGGGCACTGGGGTCCCGCCCCCTGCCTGATTGCTCCTGACACAGCCCCCTCCGAGCACGTACACCCTGATTCCCGCCACGCGAAGTGTGAAAGTCCTTCAGGTGCCAGCTCCCTCGGGGGACAGTAGCTGGAAACAAGGAGTCAAACCCCTGCATGTCCTAGCACTGCTGATGGAAGGAAGAAACCCTGTCCTTTGGGCATTGACCCCCTGTGAAACCTCTGCCCCCAGGGTTGGCTGGGGAGAGGCCGGGCTGGTCCACCTGGGAGAGTCCAAGCAGCTGGAGCCAAACTGCCTCTGGAGTTTCTACCCTGTGTGGCCTGGGCAGCCCTGGTGTGTGCACTGGGTGAGCCCATGCTGTGTGCCCCGGCATCCCTGGGCAGCTGCTGGGTGGGGCTGGGTGCCTGTACTTGGGTTTCTTTATGAACCCGAGTCAGGAACAGACTCGGGAGTCTGTGTTGTAAGTCTCACCATGTGCGGGTGTGCGACCTGCCCATGCTGACACCCCGGAGGGGAGGGGGTAGGAGGAGCATGAGCTAATATTTTCAGTGTTTCTGCCTTCAGTTTTAAAGTTCAGTGGTAATTACCGAGACCAGGTGCCTGTGGTACAAGCTCTTGGGGAAGTACCCCCACAGTCCAGCTGGTGGCTGCGTGCCAGAGTGGCCTCTGGGCACTGTTGGGTTGGCACAGACCTTCGCATCTTTCCTTTGGGAATATCCCCTCTGCTGGCCTGAGCCCAAGACAGACAGCACTATCTGTGGATGGGGGCCCTGCAGGGGTGCAGGTGGCCCCCCAAAATGCACAAGCTCCCCTGGAGGTTCACAGGGTTGCTCACACCCACCCTGGCCCCAGGTGGGCCTCACTGGGAAGAGAGCTGCCCAGGAGAGCGTCATGGTCCCCTAGTGGGGGAGCCAGGGCAGGCAAGGGGCCGTGGCAAGGGGCCGTGGCAAGGAGGGAGGCCGTGTGAGCTGTGAGGAGGATTTGGCTCTTAGCTAGAGATCATCTGCACGTGATGGCCTCCTTCCCTCTCACACGGGCTTGCTCCGTCTCGCTGGTTCTGATAATGTTCCATTCCAGGCAGACTGGTGGTGTAGTGGGTTCCAAATTGGGCTACTAACCACAAAATCAGCAGTTTGAACCCACCAGCCACATGGAGGGAGATAAAAGAGACTGAGTGCTCCCAGAAGGTGGTGGTTGATAGGGGCCATCAAGTCAGCTCCAACTCATCGCAACCCAGAGCACAACAGGATGCAGCACTGCCTGGTTCTGCACCCTCTTCACAATGGTTGTGTTTGAGCTCATTTTGCAGCCACTTGTTCAGGGCCCTCCTCTTTTATCACACATGATCTACAGCCTCAGAAACACTTCGGGGGCAGGGGGCAGGCCTCCTCTGCCCCGTAGGGCCTCTCTGAGTCAGAATGAACCCATTGTCAGTGGGCTTGGTTTGTGCCCCTGGACCAGGCACAGTGGCCAGGGAGAGCGGAAGGTTCCAGTTGGCTGGGCCTGAGCCACAGGTAAGGGCGGGGTCAGTCTGAGAGCCGGAAAGGGTGGTCTCAGAAGGGTGGTCTCATGGCCTTTTGTCCAGTCCTGACCCGGGAGTCACACTGCAGGGCTCAGCCATCACCGGAACCCACGTGACAGCAGTGGTGTGACATGCAGCTTTGCTTGCATCCTCTCTCTGGTTTTTCTTTCTGTGGTTCTCAGTTTGTTTGTTTGTGTGTGTGTGTGTGTGTGTGTGTGTGTGATTGAGGTGAAAGTTACAAAGCAGACCATCAGTTTTACATTTAACAATTTATGCACATTTTATGTCCCCTCAATATAATAACACATCTCCCACTTCCTCCCAGTGTTGTTTCCATTCCTTCTTTCCAAACCCTTGGCCAAACTCTGCCTTTGAACTTCAATGGCTGGTTGTTGTAACAGGAGGGTGAGTTCAGGTGCACATCTGAAGGGTGGCTAACGGACCTTGGGGGTCTTCCCTGTCTTCATTTGGCCAAGAAGCCTGGTCTCTTTGATTATTAAAATATTGCTCCACCTTTTTCTCCCCCTCCATCCAAGGACCTTCTAATATGATGCTTTTCAGAGCAGTTGGTAGTGGTGGCCGGGCACCCCCTCGTTCTTCTGGTCTCAGGGCTGTGGAGACTGATGTTTGCGTGGCCCGCTAGACCATTGGATTGTTTCCTTCTTCTTTCCTCGGGATAGGGAGAGACCGGTAGTTGCCCCTGAGATGAGCTTTTAAGATCTCGGTTGCTACTCAGAGTAGGGTGTTGAACATTGTCTTTGTTGTTCTCACTCTTAATTTATGCTAGTGTGTAGTAGAGGGGCAGCAAGGAAGAGGAAGGCCCTCAACACGATGGAGTGACACGGGGGGCTCCGTAGGCTCAAACCTGAGAACAGTTGTGAGGACGGCGCAGGACCGGGCAAGGTTTCCTTCTGTTGAGTGTTGTGTTCTGTACGTAGGGTTGCTATGAGTCAGAGCCCACTCGATGGCACCTAGCAACGGCAACGCTGTGTTCTTGCATGGCATCCTGTAGCCTCACTGGGTGGACCACGTATTAGTAAATCATTGCCTATTCTAGCTCCAGCGGAACATGTAACACAAAGACGAAACTGTCCCTTTGCACATCTGACATGTTCTTACATGGAGCATGTTGTCAAGGCTCCACGCCCACACTGAAGCCTGCTGTCACAGGAGCGCTCTGTTAGCTTCCCTCCCTGACCTTGGCAGGACCCCCAAGACAAGCTCCTTCCTCCGGGAGTGGACACTGGGTGCTGCCTCGCAGCTGCAGTGGGAATGGAGACCCTCCTGATTTCCCAGCATGCGCAGCCCGCAGTCCGGGGAGTGCTGACGTATTCACCTGGGCTGGAGAGTGGATGGAAGGTGACTGGATGAGCAGGATGAGGTCTGCTGGGCCCTAATTCTTCTCCAGGTTGGGCCCTGCGCATCCGTCAGAGCAGAAGCTGAGAGGGGCCTCTGTCCGAGGGTGCCCCAGGCCAGGCCAGAAGCTGGAGGAGTGTCAGGCAGGGAAGTTCCGGGCCAGGAGAAAGGGTGACATCCTTTCAAGGCATGTGCCTGCTGACAGGAAGCTGTGCCAGCCCTGGCTTATGATCAGAAAATCTTGCCTTTGGCAGAGACAAAGACCATCCCTGGAAATCACCTGACAGGAGAGAGATGGGAAAGGAGGAGGGCAGGGGAAGTTGCAGCCCTTCCCATTGGCACACAGGCTACCCCCCACCTGGGTAGACCTTGCTTCTCAGTGGGGAGTGTAAGGGGTGAGTCTAACAGCAGCTCCCAGAAAGAGTGAGCAGTTAAGTGTGGGGAGAATTCACAGATTGATGGGGACAGGTGTCAGGTGTGCCACTAGCAGTTTTAAAAAGGTGAATGTGAGAAGAACAATGCTTTCAGCCAAGAATCCCCCCTGCCTTCTGCCTCCCCACCCCCAGCAGCCTGGGATAGGGGTCTGCTCTAGTCTGGAGCACTCTGGGTGGATGGATTGTGTGTGTGTGTGTGTGTGTGTCTGCACCCACCACAGAGAATCACATTCTTCTTGGACCCAGTGCCGCCTCCTACCAGAGAGATCACTCACACCTGTAACGGGAAGTTAAGTATTCCAGACATGTGATTCTGAGAATGTGGTATTTTCCAAGGTGTCATTCCGCCCCCTGGTTATAAAGGTAATGGCTCTGCTGCGGGCCATGGGTGGGTCTCAGAGCCCCAGGCCCCTCCAGGTCTGGTCTCCTACCTCACTCCTCTGTGGTGGACACAGCGAAGACAGCCTCCCAGGCTCTGCTGACCCTGTGGCACCTGTGCCTGCCTTCCCCGGGGGCAGGGAGCTCCCATTCTCCAAACTCTGCCCCCAGGCTGAGTGATTTACTCTCAACCTTGTGCTTGCTGACCTGAGAACTGGATTCTTAAGAACAGAGTTGTGGGGACAGCCATAGGACGCCCCCACGGAGGTGGTTTTCAGGAAGTCCCTGGTAAACCCGTGTGGAACTCAGTGAGCCACACGCAGTAGGTCGTGGTATCCTGCTTGGCTCCCCACAGGTGCCTTCCAGGACTCCCTGCTGTCACCCTTTCCCATTTGATCTCAGCACCCGAGGGTCCGCTGCCTTTTTTTATCAACTAAGAGCACAGATGAGGAAGAGGAAGTCTTGGTCTAACCAGGAGCTCTGAGAGGCCCACCAGGACTCTCCTCAGACCCTCCTAACCAGAGCGAGGACTGGGTTGGATGGGCTTTCCACGGGTCTTTTGAACCAATCCCGGCTGGTTCTGGTCTGACTCCCAAGAATGTGATTTGCTCCTGACTGTCTCCTTTGACTAAGGAGCCCTGGTGCTGCTCTGGCTAGGTGTTGGGCAGCTCATCACAAGACCAGTGGTTCAACCCCCTGAGCCTCTCTGAAGGAGAAAGATGAGTCTGTGCTTCCCAGCTTCTGCTGCACGAGAGGCAGTGCATGGTGGCCAGTTGTCTGTCTGTCTGTGTCTGCTGGTCTTCAGCAGTCTCTGTGTGATCAGGAAGGGAATCTTGACAGCCCCAAGGACATCCCCCACACTGCCCGCTCCCCATCCCAGTTGACCTGAAATGGACGAGGCTGCACTACGTATCTCTTCTGAGCTCCAGCAGACACCTCCGCGCCTCCCCAGGGCCTCAGAGCCCTCCTCTGTCAAAAGTGAGGCCGCACTTCCACGGGGAGGGCAAGGCCCAGTCCCCTGCCGTCAAGTCAACGGTGAGTACAACAAGGATTGCTCCTAGGGTTCCAGGTTCTACATGAGTGGGTTTATTGCAAACACAACGTGTCTTAACATGTCTCTGTCCTCAGTGGATGGCTGCAGACACCTCCTTTCAGCAATTATATATGTGTCCAGGTCTCATTTCTCACAAAAACCAAAACTCACTGTTTAAGCTGATGCCGCCTCCTAAGGGTCAGTGATTTCCAAGTGGATCTGTGGAGCCCCTTCCATTCAAGGTGGAGAGGTCAGCTCGGGTTATAGAGACTGGCTTTGGGGATTCTCAAGGGGGCAATTTTGATAGATTTTCTTGAAGGGTGTTGGATGATCATGCTGGGGTAGGGAAGTAATTGGGAAGACATTTTAAGTGAAAGTGGTATTGGTGAGGAGAAGGCCAGGCAGCTTGCAGTGAGGAAATGTTTTCTCCATTACAACCATGCACCTGCTCATTCTTCAAGGGAGCAAGGATTGTCCTAGGAGATTTTCTTTGGAGGACCCCCCATCTAACCTCCAGCCATGATCTTGCCCTCCAGGCTTCTTTTTGTTCCCTGAGCTCACAGAACTTTGGGAACGAATAGGCTTGTGTCCGACGACAGTTTGACCTGATGTCAGCGGAGGAGCATGTGATTCTTCAAGGGAGCGTCAGAGCGTCCACCCAGAGGCAAAGCTTTACATGTTGGTGCGTTTTGTTAACAAAGGTCTCCTTCAGTTTTCAGCAGTATTTTATTGTTCTGTAAGAAAGACTGCAGAACTGTATCCTTGGCCTTCTAGTTCCAAGTGTGGGGTTAAGGGCACCTGGAAGCTGCCCCGAGTGTGGGAAGCAGGAATCAGGGTTCCTTGTGACCATGGTTTGAGTTCAGCTAATGGAGAAGACAGCTCACCCCTCACCTGATCTGCCCCAAGCTCATAGACCCAAATAGTCAGCTTTTCCAAATCCAACTTGAAGGAGGGCAGATTGTCCCCAGGGAGTCCTTGGGCTTGTCACTCTCTCTCGTCCCCAGGGTGGCCCTCCCAGCCACATCCTGTTGGGTATCCCTGGGACCTTCTTTAGCCTGTGAGTTGTCTCTCCAGCTGACACCTCATCCTAGCTTCTCGAAACTCTGCATTCCCTGCATTGGATTAGCCAGGCGCTTGGCCCCAAGACTGTGACTCAGCATTTCCCCCAAGCCCTGGAGAGTTTTTTCCTGTCATCTCCAGCAACAATTAGTTTTGGTTTTTATTGTCATACGACAGGGGGAAAACTGTAGCTGAGGAAGTAGATCTGGGCCTTCCACCCTACACTGGGAACATCTTGACATTTAAATCCAATTACCCTTTTCCCATTCTTGATGAGAATATGACATGCAGCTAGAGAACATTCTGCTAGATAAATTTATCATATTCTCTGACTGCTCAGTGTTTCCCAGGGCTGGTTGTGGGGCTCTGTGTACGCTGCCCCTGCCATCAGCCTGCGTGTGCGGAGAGGCTTCAGACTGACCAAACTAACAGTCCTGCCAAGGTTTGCTTGGACCATGTTTGCACTATTTGATTTCTGCCCTTAATGAGTCATTAATTGGGGAAATGGAAATAGCTGCAGAAGAATGAGGATTCTTGTCCTTTAAAATGAGTCAGCCGGCAGTTGTTCAACGCCCTCCCCACGCCCCCACCTCGATGGGCTTTCGGCAAAAGGCCACTCACCAGTCTCATTAGACACATCCCCGGGTCACCTCAATGCTCCAGGCCTTGTAGAAAGAAGCCAGGGCTCAGACAGCCATCAGGGAGCTCTTGTGCTGTGATCCTGTGGTAAATCATCGTTGTCCTTTGACCTCGGGGTGGGGTGGGGGTGGACCACAGGCTTTGAGCAGAAGTTCTTGAGCAAGTGCACCTTCCCTGACTGGAGAAGGGAGCCATGGGAGGAGAGGAAATGACCAGAATCCGGGAAGGTAGTGAGGATGCTGCATTGGCCTTCTGTGTCAAGGGGATCGGGCAGAAGGAGCCTGTCTACCCTGCCTTTCTGCAGAGTCTCATTTACTGCTTAACATGACAAGATTTGTTCTCAACTTTCTTCACTCCATTTCCAGCAGCAGCAAGAGAGAGCAAGGAACATATGAGTTCACAGGGACTTTGGCTCTCGTCTTATTTTCTTTCATTCTTTTTTGCTTCTTAGCATTTAAAAAATCATTTTACTGGGGGGCTCATACAACTCATCACAATCCATCCATCCACCCATTGTGTCAAGCACATTTGTACATTTGTTGCCATCATCATTCTGAAGACATTTTCTTTCTACTTGAGCCCTTGGTATCAGCTCCTCATTTCCCCTCCCTCCCCAGCCCCATGGCTCTCGTTTTAAATATTAGTTCCAACCACCTAATCTTGTCCACAACCCGATCCCAGCCAAGATTCTAGCCAGCCTGAGCCGACACACTCCCCACTCCCACGAGATGGAGTGCTAACAAGCTAACAACCACAAGAAGGTTGCCCCCCCCACAGGCTTCCTCCATCTCCCAGAAGTCTCTGTGGGAAGTAGGATCTCCCCCGCCCACCGCCACACCACCTTGCCTCCCCTTCCAACCAGGCTGGGATGGATGGGCAACCTTCCTCTCAGACGGTGTCAGCATCTCCAGACACCCCAGACCTTGTTGGCTGTTGTTCCTCCCAAATTTCACTGATGTTTTATCCTGTGTGCACAGAGCTGGCTGATAAATAGAATTAAGTCATTCCTTTGTGTTTTACTTCAAGTCACAGCATGAGACTGGATCGGTACTTGTGTCTCCATGGGTGTGTAACTATATCCGCTTGAGCGTTCAGTGGCATTCGAGACTCATTCCATCAGCCCCAAACATTTAGGAATTCCTATATATTTCCCTCCCATCCCAACCCCCATCCCTCCCCTGAAAAACACATCATCTCTTCTTGTATTTCCAGAATGCTTAGGTATGAGTTTAAAACTAGATGTCTCTTCTCAGAAGCAGGTTCTTGGCAGCTCCCAGAGAAGGTCAGCGGGTTGGACGGGGCCAACAAGCACGGGGTGTCACAGAGAGCCAGACCCAGATAGCCACCACGTCCTACGGTGGTCTAGAGAGGGGCCACACTGAGAACTAGGCATGAAGACAGGGGCTCTGTCACTTCCCTTGTAAGTCCTTCTATATGCCTTTGAAAATTAAGCATATTGTATTTTTTAGTTCTCTTTTTTTCCACATTGTATTTTAAAATGCTGAGTCCATGTGTAAAAGATGCCTGCAACCTGTCCTGCAATTAGCCCAGTTGTGAGTCTATGCTGGAGCCGTCCGGTCGATGTCAGAGCTGTGAGCAGCAGCAGAGGGCCCAGTACTGGTTCGTAGGAGGCACACCGCAAGCAGCTCCTTCCAGGAAGACCTCACAGGGGGATGTGGGAGGCCTTGGCGGAAATTCTCCTATCTTGTCCTCGGGGCCCTGGGTACCTGCAGAACTTGGTCATGCAAACCAAACTCCACACTCTGTTCAAGGTCTGAGCACCTGCCGTTCTGAGAAGGCATTTGGGCGTTCCTGTACCCTTGTTTGGCCTTGTAGTCCATGTGGCTCTCTTAGTTTCCTAGTTTTGTCCGAACAAGAACTGTCCCTGGGGGTTTCTGAGACTGTCCATCTTTACGGGAGTAGAAAGCCCCATCTTTCTCCTGGTTGAAAGCCTCTGGCTCTAAGAGCAGAAAAGTATTGTCTCGCAGTTTTAGAAATGATCATCCAGAATCCAGGACTTCAGCCTGACTGTTCTGTGTCACCTCCAGAGGAAGATCCTGTCATGTCTTTCAGCTACTGGTAGCCGCAGGGGTCTGCAGGTACTCCTTGGCTTGTAGATGTATACTCAGACGATGGCTCCCACACGTGTGTGTGTGTGTGTGTGTGTGTGTGTGTGCATTCAGCCTTTTTATTAAGACCACTCAAGGGATTAGAACTAGGAGCCACCTACACTTAATTGTGCTCACACAGAACCAGTATCTAGATCAAGAGACAGTTGTTTGAACAGAACAAGAGGGTACTGCGTGGTTTAAAATCGAGAAGGGTGTGCACCAGGGTTGAATTTTGTCACCGTAGTGCTTCAATCTGTAGCTGAGCAAATGGTCCACGAAGCTGGGCTGCATGAGGGAGCACGCAGCATCAGGGCTGGGACAAGGCTCCTAACAACCTCCCATATACAAACGACACCACCTTGCTTGCTGAAAGGGAAGCAACTTGAAGCACTTACTGCCACGATCCAAGCCAGCAGCCTTCGGGATAGATTTACAACTCCAGGCAAAGAAAAGCCAATCCTCACCCCTGTGTCAGTAGGCAGCACACGAGAAACCGGGGACAAGGGCAGGGGGTGAGGTAAGATTGAGACTGAAGGGGTTCATTTGACTTGGCTCCATGGCCAAGGCTCATGGAAGCAGCAGTCCGAAAGATCAGATGGCGCATTGCCTACCGTACAGCCTCTGCATCGCCTGAAAGAGAAAAGACGTCACTTTGAGGACTGAGGCGAGCCTGGCCCGAGCTATGACGTTTTCAGTCGCCTCATGTGATGTGCAAGCTGCACGATAGAGGAGGAAGGCCAGAGAATGGGTGCCTTTCAGCTGGGTGCTGACAAGGAGTCCTGGAAGTATCATGAGCCGCCAGGAGACGAACAAATGGGCCCTGAGAAAGTCTAGCCAGCATGCGTTGGACATTTTATCAGGAGCAGAGCTGAGGGTCAGAGACAGAAGACCCGCAAAGAGATAGATTGGCAGTGGCTGTCACCATCGGCTCCAGCATATCCGGCAGACTTGGTAGAGGGTGCAGGACCAGGCCGCGTTTCATGCTTTTGTACAGGAGGTCATTGTGAGTCGGAGCTGACTGTACGGCACCTAGTGTGCGCAGGCGTGCACGCACACACATAAACACGGCCCTCGTTATTTTACCCGACAGCACTGTAGTCCTCAGTGTTTGTGTCTGAGGGGCGTGCCGTCTATAAGACCCCACTGCTCTTCCTGGAGTCAAGGAAGGAGTGGCCTACTGCCCCCCCACCCCCTTACACCTTTAGACTTTCAGTGCGGCTCCCATGTGAATGTCCGCCAACCAGTTCAGATGAGGTGCCAAGCGCTGCGCCGCCCCCCGGCCCTGAGTCAGAAGTCCCCCACTGGGATTCCTCCGGGACTTTGGGGCTTTGCTGGTCTGCAGCACCCCCCTCTTGGTTTGCCCCTGTGGGCGAGTCAGACCCGTCACACTCCCCGAACTGTGTCTTCAGAGCCGTCCTCTCTAGCGCTGTCATCTAGCGAGGGGACGTCACGTGTAGAGGTGAAGCTGGCCCTGCCATCCTCTGTGAACCAGCTGCCCTCAAGGCTTGGTGCACCATCTCGGCCTTTCCTGTGGAGACATAAACAATACCCTTCCCTTGGGTGGATTAGTGCCCTGTTCCCTCATTGCTGTCTTTTTTCTTCCCCCACCCCTCGGTGGGCTGTAAAGGCATTTGAAAGGGGGCGGGGGGATGTCTTTCAGCA
The DNA here is from genome assembly GCF_000313985.2 of Echinops telfairi. Taxonomy (NCBI): domain Eukaryota; kingdom Metazoa; phylum Chordata; class Mammalia; order Afrosoricida; family Tenrecidae; genus Echinops; species Echinops telfairi. The sequence goes on along the minus strand of NW_022106189.1, from coordinate 430,760 downwards.
AAGGTGCTATCTGCTTTTTAATTTATTATTACTATTTTTTTGTGATGTAGGCATCATTGGGGCTTGGTCTGGCTCTTGCCAGAGTATCTGGTCCGCAGCCTGGGAACTGTGCGATATAGACACTTTCCTCTTCTGCTTGTACATATGCCCGTTCTGCTTGTAACTGCGTATGCTTAACCGAAAACCTCCTGGGATTTGATTCCTTGGTTTAGATGTTTGGGTCATGGTTTTATTGGATATCCAGTTAATTGATTTTCTAACGTGCTTCATGTTTCCATTCTGCCTTCTATTATTACATTGTGTGGTGCCTGGGATCTACAAAACTTGCAAGCCCTTTCCAGGGCACAACAGTTGGTCTCTGTTCACCTGGATCCGCTGAGGAAGGAGGAAGCCACAGAATGTGTGGCTAATGGCCTCCACAAACAGCTGTCTGCTTTGCCAGGGGACTAGCATAACCAGATGATGCCCACCTACCATTACCGAACATCTCGATGAAAGATTCTGTAGGAGAATCCTGATCAAGAGGGGAAACACACAGAACAGAATTTCACATTCTTGTGGATTCCAGACCTTCTGGAATGATGGGAGCTGGATTAAGCCCTAAAACTATTCCCCTGAGAGGATTTCTAAGCCTTCAACTAAAACCACCCCCTGAAGTCTTCTTAAAACAGAAAAGTAGCTTAGAGTAATTATTTTAAAAATCTGCCTTGAGCATTATGCTCTTTTAAGATCTATACACATGGGATCAACCTGACAACAGCCAATGGAAGATTAGATAGGAAGTTTAGGGGCAGGTGTTTGTGCTAATTGGATAGGAACAACATGGGAAAGGAGGATGGGAGCTTGAAGAATAATCAAAGTCACTGGATGGGATATGTAGAAATCGTCGAACTGGTGTATGTTTTTGGTGTATATTTTCAATAACAAAAATCCTGTTAAATACAATGGTCCAATCTGTAACAGATCTCAAGGATGGTACAGGACTGGGCAGATTTGTTGTTGTGGTGGTGCATGAAGTCACTGTGAACTGGGGCCAAGTCTAAGGCAGTTAGCTAACCCTCAACCTTGGGGCAGAACGATGAGATGCTAAGGCAACTGTGCGGGATCTGCCCTTAGTCCTAAAAACTACTGCGCTTTCCCCTTCCGGCTGACTGAATTGCCACCACAGAGATGTCTGTGGTTCCAGGTCTCAGCCTGGCTATATATGGCAACACGCTACTTGTTCTGCATCTTGGTCCAACGTAGACTCCAGCCAGAATTGGCCTTTAAGGAGCCTGGCGACTCCACATGACTCAGGGCAATTACGCTGGGAGCCCTTGGCATGGTCTTGACCGAATCATCTTGGCCTGGAACCTCACTCTTGACAGTCCCCACCTTCGTACTGGCCCCTGGCTGATCAACTGCATTTCCATGTCAACCTGTTGGATGTTAGGTTCCCTGGGAGAGCAGAAAGAAATATTGGGGTTAGATTGTGACAGAGGAGGGGGAGGCGGTTAAAATAGCTTTAGAGCAAATTATAAATGTACACTGTTGCCCCCTCCAAGCCAGTGTGAACTCTTTCTGATACTCCTTTCTGCCAGAGACAGAAAAGAGCCAATTTGTCAGATACCACGTACCTGAAGCCATGAAAATCTTCCCTCGCAAATATATTACATCTGACACGGTGGTTGCAATTGGGGCTACGACTTCCCGAGTTGCAGTTGTATGCTGTCAGCCTCCCGGACCCATTTGTCTTCTGTAGGGATGAGGCTGGTGAATGAAACTCAGAGATTTGATAGCGATGACCATCTTTACATTCTTCAGGTCTTTGAAGGTGGCACTCGTCTCTACCATGCCCCCAGGAGATAATATTGCTTTTGATTTACTCTTTGGCTCAGGGGATTGGGGTCACTTTCAAAGGCTTCCGCTACCATAGCTTTTTACCCTACAGACCAAAGGTTCCGGGTTTCTTTCTGCCAGCTTGCATGTATGCACCCAGCAACTAGGGGGAAATGATCACCAAATGGTGTGAGCCTGACGTGGGCCATTAATTACCACCATATGCCCTCATTCTCACCCTACCCTGGTGGGAAACTGGTTATGAGTTATGACAAAATAATAATAATTTATAAATTATCAAGGGTTCATGAGGGAGTGGGGAGCGGGGAGGGAGGGGAAACATGAGCTGATACCAAGGGCTTAAGTAGAAAGCAAACATTTTGAGAATGATGATGGCAACAAATGTACAAATGTGCTTGACACAATGGATGGATATATGGATTGTGATAAGAGTTGTACCAGCCTCCAATAAAATGATTAAAAAAAATGAGTTGGGGTGCGACTGCCCTCATTCTAACAAAGGGCTATGGGGACTCTCTAGGTCCCAGGTATGAACATCAACTTGGACAAAAATCTACAAATATTTGCATGTGTGTGCCCCAGTGTGCTCCTATCCTATGAAGTGAATTTGGGGAAAAGACTGGGAAGCCTTACTGTGTAGACTTGCCAGGGTGCTGCATGGTCCTTCCCCTCGGGGACCTATTCTCTCATTGAGCTTCAGATCCGAAAACTGGGCATCGGGATTCTGACATTTTTTGGGGACAATTGCCCTCAGCCCCTGACCATCTGTCCTTGATTTCTCTTTGTTTTCTTGGTTAATGCCCCTGGATACCTCTTGTTCTTGCCCATAAGGATGCCATGTTCTACTAATCATCTCCATAAATGTCTATGGGCCAGCCTTTCATGACTGCCATACTGACGTGGTTGTTCATGAGGGTAAATGTGCACTGCTTATTCATGAGGGTCACATGCTGGCACCTGGTTTCAATGATTTCTGGATTCTACCATCCCCCATTGAGGCCAGGGAGTCCAGTTCTCTAGTGGGATCTCTGACATTCAGACCTGCCCTCCCAAGGAGGACCTCAGAGATGCGGCTGTTTCTCCCACTGCTAATCTACAGAGCTCTAGACAGTTAGTACCTCTGGGTCCTTCCACAAACACTGCCATCTGGTGTTTTTTGGTCAGCCATACATCATATATCCATTCCAGCATGGCCACCCTTTCGATCCCTACCACCCATCACAATCTGCCATAACAATTCTGTCATTTCTGCTTCGTTTGGTGAAGACTATTGTTTTCTCCAAGTGTCCAAGAGCCATCCTAGCACTAGGCTAAAGTCTCCTTCTAGGATCCCTGCCGTACTGCTAAATCCTGACAGGAGAACACTCCCCATCAATCACTTCTCCTTTCCCCACTCGACATTCTGTCCTGCTGGCCTGGCTGGCACCCTTAGGGTCAGCCTATGTACTTTCCTGGCTCCTGCCAACACCTGTTGGCTAGGCTCTTCACCTCATTCAGGATAGAAGCTCATTCCTCTCCTTACCAATCAAGCATGTCTCCAGACAGACCTGCTGTGGCTTAATCCTACGTATTTTAGCCCAATGGAGAAAAGGTAGGGGCAGATCCTGAATGGGGCATGTATACTCTTCTAGACAGAGAGACCTCTTAGAAGAAGGGTCCTACGTTCTACCTTACAGATCCAGCTAGACTGGAGAATGTACACTGGTACAGATAAGAACTCTCAACACACAGAATCCAGGACAGATAACCCCCTCAGGAACAATAATGGGAGTAGCGATACCATGAGGGTAGGCAGGAAAGGGGGAACCAATCGCAATGATCAATGTGTAGCCCCTCCCCAGTGGGGATGAACAACAGAAACATGGGTGAAGGGAGACAGTGGATGGTGTAAGATATGAAAATAATTTATACTTTGTCAAGGATTCATGATGGTAGGGGAAGGAGGAGAAAAATGGGTAGCTGATACCAAGGACTCACGTACAAAGAAAATGTTTTGGAAAGGATGATAGCAACATATGTACAAATGTGCTTCACACAATGGATATATGGATTGTTATAAGAGCTGTAAGAGCCCCCAATAAAAAAGTGTGAAGAAGAAGAAAAAGGGTCCTAACTTTAATATGGAGGAGTAGCACTCTTCTTCAGGCCAAGTGGATTCAGGAGCATGTGGGGGGGATTTGAGATTGTCACCTACAACCAACCCAGATTGTCCCCACCCCATTTCTCAGGCTCCCATTCCTGCTTACTAAGGTGGCGGCCATTGTTGAGAATTTAATCTTCTCTGAAGCTCGGCTACTCTTGTACCTACTGCAGAATATGAGAGTCCCCACATGTTGTCAAAGGAATAACAGCGAATCCACTCCACTGCCCTTAAGTTACTCCTTATCCCGTATTTCTTAACCTTCTGATAGCCTTTTGTGCCCTGTTGTGCATTTCCTCCCACCAGTATGTGATGCCAATTCACCAGCAGCCGTGACTCTTCCACCTGGCCATGGGTTATCAGTGCTGGCTCCACCTCCGACTAGTTCAGGGTGGGGGCAGATGGGGGCTCATTGCCAGCTGATCTACTGATGATTAAATCCTAGATTTTCATCTTAGCATCTGCTTCCCAGTGACAACAACAGTCAGGTTGCCCAGGCAATAGGCTCAGCCGAAGTGCATTAAGATGCTCTGAGGTCAGCCCTTGTGGCTAAAAGGGAATGAGTGAGTGGGGTGGGGGGTGGGGACAGTATCCAATCCATCTCCTAGGGAACTGTGGTGCTAGGATGGCCTTGAATCAGGATGAGGGGACCGGGCCTTTACAACCAACACCAACCAGTCGCTAGATGCAGCCAGCCCCAGAGCAGGTATCACCTCAGAGGAAATGGCTTCCTTAACCAAACAGTGGTGAGCAGTGGAGGAGACTCAACTGTGAGGTACAGTTGCTGAGTCCCCATGGCCCCCATGACACTGAGTCTCTGCCGAGCCCAGTCCCTAGGCAGTCATCATCCCTAGGCCTGCATCGCAGCCTCCCCACTCACCTGCACCATCAGTCCACAGTGGCAAGGAGTCCAGGGGTCTCCTCGCTGGAGGACAGTTGTTTCAAATGACTTTGCTTCTTTGGGGATGATTGAAAATTAACTGTAGTCGGTGCTATTGAATGAGATTCTTTTTCAGTTTTATAAGAGCCCTTTCCTTCCCGGTATTGCTGTTTAACTTCTGAGATGCCAGCAAGAGCCCTGCAAACTGAAATGGGATTTTCCTTTTTTCAGCATGGCCCTCGAGAATCCCAAAATGTGGCCACACTGTTTTGTATCCACCTAATTGTGGTATCATTTATAAAGAAGAGGGTTCATTCATGGTAACAGAAACATAAGCCCTCAATCAAGATAGTCAACATTTCCATCCCCTGGAGCAGCTCTTCCTGCCCCTGCTCACTCACCCCGCTCCACCTCTGCCCCCGGCAACGGCTGGTCTCCATCCCATCAATGGAGACTTGATTCTTCTAGAAGTATCTGTAAGTGAGATCCTACAGTATATACTCTATCTGGCTTACTGCGCTCAGCATAGTAGTTGTTGTTGGGGGTGAGCGGGGGTTGAGGACTGGGGGTTGGGCCCGTGGTGGCATTCTCCCTGCCTGTGTGGGAGACATGCGTTTGATTCCTGGCCAGTCCATTTCATGTACAGCTTTCATCAGTCTGTCAGTTGAAGATTTAAGTGTTGTGATGACCCTAGATAGGGATCAATGGTGCTTCCAAACTTCCTAAGACAAATTAGGAAGAAAAGCCTAGTGATCAATAAATCGAAAATCAGCCCCTGAAAATGCTGGGAACTGCAAAAGTCAACCCCACTGTCCCTGGGGTTTGAGTCAGTAGCAGCTGGAGGGTGTTGGTTGTTCAGTGGTAGACTTCTCCCCATCTGACTGGGAGGCCTTGGCTTGATTCCTAGCTGATGTATTCCATGCACAGTTGCCACCAGTCTGTCAGTGGAGGCTGAGTGTTGTTGCTATGGTGCTCAGCACATTTTAGGAGCTTCCAGATGATGAACGACGGGGAAGAAAGGCCTGGTGGGCTGCGTCTGGAAATCGGCCCAGAAAACCCCGTGGAGCACAATGAGAACCCATCATGCAGGAGCTCACCGTGAACCAGCAGCTCACAAGAACATCTGTCAGGTTTGCCCATGCTCTTACACCTGGGTCGTTTGTTTCCTTTGCTTGACAAGAAGAATTGTTGCTGAAGGTAACTTTTAAAATGGTTGCAATGATACACTGACAGGTAACTGCCAGAAATTCAAGCCAGATTCAGAATAGGAAGTGGCATGAGGGTCATTGCTGATGTCACCTGGGTCTTGGTTGAAAGCTTAGGTTACCAGAAATATGTCGACCGTGTTTAATCGACTATGCAGACACATTTAACTGTGTGGGTCATAACAAATCATGGATAACATTGTTAAGAAAGAGAATTCCAGAGCACTTAATTGTTCTCATGTAGAACCTGTACATAGATCAAGAGGCAGTTGTTTGAACAAGGAGACTATCAAGAGGCAGTTGTTTGAACAAGGAGATACTGTGTGGGTCAAAATCAGGAAAGATTATATCGTGGCTGTATCCTTCCACCATACTTATTCAGTCTTCATACTGAGCAAATAATCTGAAAAGATGGACAATATGAAGAAGAACATGGCGTCAGAATTGGAGGAAGACTCTCCCACAACCTGCCATGTGCACATGACACAACCTTGCTTGCTGAAAGCAAAGAGAACTCGAAGCAGTTACTGATGGAGAGCAAAGGCTACAGGCTTCAGCATGGATTACATCTCTAAATAAAGAAAATGAAAAATGTTCACAACTGGACCAGTAAGCAACATCATGATAAACAGAAGGTTGACATCATCAAGAATTTCATTTTACTTGGATCTACAATCAATACCCATGGAAATAGCAGTCAAGAAATCAAGCAATGAACTGCACAGGGCCAATCTTTTTCAAAAGACCTCTTGAAAGTATTACAAAGCCTCATGTGCATAGGAAAACTGGACAAGGAATAAGGAAGAATGGATACATTCGAATCATGATTGGTGACAAATATTGAATATTCTGTGGAGTGTCTGAAGAATGAACACACACTTGTTGGAAGAAGTAGAACCAGAATGTCCCTGAGAAGTAAGGAGAACACAGCTTCAACTCATGTACTTTGGACATGTTAGCAGGAGAGACCTGTCCTTGGAGAGGATATCAATGTTTCATAAAGCAGAGGATTAGTGAAGAAGAGGAAGATCCCTAATGAGATATGTGTTAGTCCGGGTAGACTAGAGAAACAAATTCATAGACATTCATGTGTATGAGAAAGAGCTTTATATAAAAGAGTAATTGTATATTAAGAAAACATCCTAGCCCAGTCCAGATCAAGTCCATAAGTCCAATATTAGCCCATATGTCCGATACCACTCTGTAAACTCCTCTTCAGATTCACACAACACATGCAAAGTGCAGGAAGATCACAAGTCAGTGGGTGGAAAGTCTTGTGGATCCGGTGGTGGTGGAAGCATCTCAGCCCTGGTGTGGGTCTTCACATGGCTCCTCCAGCTCCAAGGCTCTGGCTGCCATCAGCATAGCTCTATATGACTTGTCAACAGTAATGCCTCCCTCGCAGGGAGACCAGCAGAATGTGTGTGTCCCACCTCCAGTGAGCTATTTATCTCCATAGCACCTCGAAATGAGCTCATCAAGCTGCGACCTGATTGACAGGCTAAACTCCACCCCTTCACTCTTAATAGTCTCAAGTTGACCCCAGATTGACAATGGCTGCAACAATGGGCTCAAAAGTGGTTAGCAGTGATTATGAGGGTGGTGCTATGTTTCCTTCTGTTGTGCATAGAAGTGCTATGAGTCAGGAACTACTCAACTGCTGCTAACAACATTCCATTGTGTGGGCAACAACAGATTGCTCATGGATGTGTTAGTTTAGTGTATTGTCCTGGCATAGCTTGCCACAGGCCATGTTAGTTATCTTGAGTGATGCTTAACACAGCGCGCTAGGAAGTAATGATTTGACCGAATCATGGTGCATTTTGTTATTTCTCCCAGGGTGTGTCTTTTTCCAGAAGGTGCTTGATGCTACTTTAGCACCCTGACAAGCAAATATTAATTCTCCATTTTAATTCAGGGTAATAGTAATTGAGGGGCAGGCCTGCATAGCAATCGGTTTGGGCACATGCATGTCAAGTAGACTATATATCATAACATCAGACATTCTGAGAAAATTGCTTTCAAGCCTGAATGCCAAGTTATAAATAATTTCAGGTTGAGAAGAGCACTGGTGAGCATGCGTTTGACTCCGGGGGATGGTCTGTAAATACTGTGAGCCATGGAATAAAAAATGAGGGGGCAGATTTGTGGGGTCACCTCTAGTCTGGACTTTGCTAGAACTTGTAGAAGTCGATGATTGAGGTGCATTGTCCAGACCAACTCTACTAGGTGATGCACCCATCCGGGCCTCCATGAGGGTGGGTTGTTAATAGCTCTGCCCCCTCAGCCACAGGTTAGCCCTCAGCTGAGAGGATCCTCATCTCCTAGAAGGTGACGGCCTGACCTGCATTCCAGGTAAACCCAATGCAAAGGCTGAGAGGGCAAACAAAAGCCCACAGCCGTGACCTACAGCACTTGCCAATTTCTGTGGTGTCAATATTTCCACTCTGGTGGCGCAGTGGTTTGGTTAACTGCAAGGTCTGCAGTTTGAAACCACTGCCACTCCTTGGGAGAAAGACGGAGCTTTCTACTCTTGTAAAGAGTTACAGCCTCAGAAACTTACAGGGGCAGTTCTACTCTGTCCTACAGGGTTGCAATGAGTCAGCATCAAGTCAGTGGTAGTGAGTTTGGGTTTTGAGTTTGGTGGTACACATACTCGCACTATGGCCAATCCCAGAAGAGTCTTGGTGGTGTAGTGGATTATCGGTTGGGCTGCTAACTGCAAGATCGGCAGTTTGAATTCACCAGTTTCTCCATGGGAGAAGGATGAGTCTGTCTTTTCCTATAAGGATTTATAATCCTGGAAACCCCAGAGAGTGATTCTACCCTGACCTAAAGGGTCATTATGAGTTGAATTGACTTGATGGCAGTTGGTTTGGTTTCCGTTATGGCCAATCCCAAGTTACCATGCAAAAATTAAGGCATTTTAAAGGACAAAGGAGTGGTCAACCCAGACTTCAATAGTAGTTATCCCTGGAAAGGGCATCAGGAGACTGTCTGAGAGGGGCCCAACGGGAGCTTCGGTGACCTTGATAACGCTGTGTCTCTAAACCTGGGTGTGGGCCTTATTATTCTTTATACTGTATAGAAGGAGCCTTGGTGGCCCTGTGGTAAAAGCATGGGGCTGCTACTGCAAGGATGGCAGTTTAAAACCATCAGCCACTCCGCAAGAAAACAATGAGGCTGCCTGCTCCCATCGAGATGTACAACAGTCTCAGAGACCCAGAGGGCCACTAGGGGTTGAACTCTACTTGATGACAATGGTGGTCCGGTGGAAGAATTCTCACCTTCCATGCAGAAGACCCAAATGAAATCCTTGGCCAGTGCACCGCATGCGCAGGCACCACCTGCTTGTCTGTCAGTGAAGGCTTGCATGGTGATAGGATGTTGAATAGGTTTCAGTGGCATTTTTAGACTAAGATGAATTAGGAAGCAAGGCCCAGAGGCAGACTTCTGAAAATCAGCCAGTGAAAACCAATCGATCACAATGGCTTCATCCACAACTGATCATGGGGATTGGTGGGGGGACCGTTTCACTCCATTGAGCGTAAGCTCACTGTGAGTCAGGCTGGTTCTGCAGCATCTCACAACCCAAACCCACTGCTGTTGAGTTGGTTCTGGATCATAGTGACCGGAACACTGCCCGGTCCTGTCCCAGCCTCAGAATTGTTCTCAGGCTTGAGCACAGTGTTGCTGCCATGGTGTCAGTCCATCTCCTTGAGGGCTGTGTTAGTCCAGGTAGACTAGAGAAACAAATCCAGGGAGACTCATATGTATAAGAGAGAGTTTTATATAAAGAGTATTTGTACATTAAGAAAGCATCGCAACCCAGTCCAGTCCAAGCCCATAAGTCCGATATTAGCCCATATGTCCGATACCAATCTATAAAGTCCTCTTCAGACTCACGAAACACATGCGATGATGCTGACTGCAGGATAATCACAGGCCAGTGGGTAGAAAGTCTTTGGATCCAGTGGCGTTGCAAACATCTCAGCACTGGCAGGAGTCTCCACGTGACTTTTCCAGTTCCCAGGGCTCAGGGTCTATCAGCGTAGTGCCATGTGTCTTGTCAGTAGAACGTCTCCAAGGGAGTGAGCAGAGAGAGTCTCTCCCAACTCCAAGGAGGAAATAGAGGAATTCCCAGAATTCTCAGGAGAAGGCCATGCCCACACAGAGGCCTCATTGGTTATATCTTGATTGACAGGCCAGACTCCACCCCTTCACTCATAATCCTCTCAGGTCCCAAATTGACAGCAGATTATGTAACTACAAGGGCCTTCCTCTTTCTCACTGCCCCTCTATTTTGCCATGCATGATGTCCCTCTCCAGGGACTGGTCTCTCCTGACAACATGTCCAGAGCCTGTGGGATGAGGTCTTGCTATCCTCACCCCTAAGGAGCACTCTGGCCAAACTTCTCTCTTCGCAGTCCATGGCACTTCCATCTTCGTCTCCAGCAGCACAATTCATCTTCCGTCTTCCTTATTCGATGTCCAACTTTCACATGCATAGGAGGCAAGTGATCATACCATGACTTGGGTCAGGCACACCTTAGACCTCAAAGTGACAAGATCCTTGTATTTCAATACTCTAAAGAGGTCCTATCCAGCAGGTTTACCTAATGCAATGTGTCTTTTGATCTCTTGATGGCTGCTTCCAAGAACACTGATCATGGATCCAAGCAGGACAAAATCCTTGACCACTTCAACCTTTCCTTCATTTATCATGGGCCTATGGGTCCAGTTGGGAGGATGTTGGTCCTCCTTACGTTGAGCTGTAATCCACACCGAAGGCTGTAATCCTCGTTCTTCATCAGCAAGTCCTCCGTGACGCTATAGGACAGCCCAAACCTGAATCCAAACCCACTGCCATTGAGTCTATTCTGACTCATAGCAATCCTGTATAGGGTTTCTGAGGTTTCTGCAAACTGCAAGAGCTGATAGCCTCATTGTTCTCTGTTGTAACTGATGGTGGCTTTGAACTGCTGACCTTGCTGTTCAAAGTACAACACTTACCCTGATAGCACTATCAGGTCTCCTTGTATAGGACAGAGCAAGCTGTACATCTTTATAGCAGCCGAGCACTTTAACCACTGGGCCAGCAGAGCTCCACAAAAAGAGATAATATATATACTATACGTGGTGCATTTTCTTTGCACGGATGGAATATTTTGTGACAACCACAATTCTAAGGACGCCTTGGAAGTTTTTCTTCATGGACAAACACGGGGTAAGGCTTTGGCAGAGACCACAGAAGCAGTGTAAAGGTTGGTTGCCAACTGCCCGGGTGTCTGCTTGTGGATGTGTTCACACTTCAGGGGCTTTGGGGGAGAAGGTACCTGGTCCCTGTGGATGGAGACTCCCCTCAGAGGAGGCAGGAGGTGAAGGAGAAGGAGAAGGAGGGGCCTTGACACAACTGTCCTGTCCAGTGCTCCTCCCACCCAGGGCTGCAGAGAAGGTCCACAGGCTGGGCCTGCCCCGACAGACCCAAAGCCAGTCCTCTGAGGAAGTCCTTTGTCCTGCCTCTTATTCACGGCCCCCGTAGGCCTTCCCCATCCAGTCTGGGCTCATTCGTGAGGAAAAGCCGCCAGGAAGGGCTGAAGCGGGGGCCAGCGTTGGCACTACACGCTGCCTCCCTGTGTCCTAGGCCACCCCTCTGCCTGTCTCTGGTCCCCAGGCCTCAGGCCAGGTCATCTTGGGAGCCCACTGAAGGGCAGAGCTGCATCATCCGGGAGCCAGGCTTCTCAGCCTCTCCCGTCCAGAGTTTTTGATTCTCTTAATTGATTGCCCAAATGGGACCCAGAAAAAGCAAAATGAAACATTCCTTTTATTTTCCACAAATGAGGACCAAAGTCTCATGGTGGCACCTGCCACCTGCCCTCAAGGGAGGGGACGGGCAGTGGTGGGCATGAACCTGAACCCCCTGAGCCTGAACTCACCCCCACCACAGCATCAGGGTCCCTCACTTACCAGGATAGCCCTCCCGCCTGCTGACTCTCCCAGCCCCGCCCCTCCTGCCCAGCCTCGGCCGGTGAGGGCCTGAGGATTTCATTCGGAGCTCTGATTCGTGTCAAGTACAAGGGAAGTGACGGGATATTATAGGCCCTCCTTTTCACTACGAACCCTAGTTCCGTTTGCAGGTGGTTTTCTTGCAGCAGCTGCTGTTGCCGAAAAGGGAACAAAATGGAAGTCATCAAAACGGCCAGTAGTCACCTGGGTTGAAAGCCTTTCCAGCAGATGTCAGGATGGTGGGCCAGGTGCCCGAGGCCCGCCCCCATGCCCTTGCCTGGCGGGCTGCCCTCTGCTATGGCGGAGCCCATATGTTCAGCTGATCCGCTCCGTCGGTGTTGGGGAAGCAGAGAGCCGCCCTCCCACTGCTCGATAACTGATGACCATTTTTCTCCAATTAAACTGAAATTGAAGGATCCTCAGACATAGACACCCAAGTAAAATAATTAGTGCTTAAAATGTTAATTGTGCTCAGACGTGCCTTTGCCTGCGGCGGCTGCTGTGAAGAAGCTTGCGTGGAGTTATCTTCTGCTGGGAAAACTTGAAGCCGCATTTGTCTCGGCGCCCCTCCCAGCAGCACTGCTAACCAGGCTGGCCTCCCAGGGCCCTGTGTGGGCGGCCAGACATGCAAACAATGGTGCTCACTCTTCCAGTGTGAGACCTGGCTGACCACTTGTCCAAGCCCCAGCCTGTCAGGGACGGTGAGGCTAGAGACTCCCAACCGCTCCAGGCCCTGTCAGGCAGTGCCCCGTAGTGGTTAGAGTCAGATGCATCGTGCCTAGACACGGGCCACTCTTCTCGTGCAAAACCAGGCATGCAGTGCAATGAGCACAGGGGCCTCTTCTTTATCCGTTTTAGATCCTCACCACTGAACCTACACCCATAGATTCCAAATGAGGACTTAGGGAGTCAGTGCTTCCCCCACGCACCACCCGCAGGGACAGGAAGTCTTGGGGGGCAGTCATTAGGTCCTCTGGCACGTCCTGAGGGGCCCAGCCTGGCCATTCATCTCTTCGTGGGGGTTGAGCTGAGGGTTTCCACAGGGGTGTGGGTGTGGTGAGATTAGCAAAGGTAGAAAAGGGGAGGGGGATTGCCAGCATCCACTCTCACTGCACCCCACCAGCCTGCTACTCCCACTCCGCATGGAGGAGACGGAGACCCCTCCCGTGAGGCTTCTCCTGCTTGTTAGTTTGCCCACGGGTGAGTACGAGCTTCCTCCTCTGCAGAGATGACACGCCTAAGAAGCTTAGGCTGCTTTATGCTGCGCGTCCCAAGGAAATCCACTTAGATATTCCGTGTACTCTGATCCACCGCATAATAAGATTCCTTTATCTCTTGTCATGGGAAGTATATATTAACTGATTAATATTAATGTGTCGGCCAATTAATATTAATATCTGAAGATTCATCCTTCACAAGGCAAAGGCGCTGATGAGCACGATAGAGCGGGGCAGCTGTCGGGTTTTGGCAGGTCCCAGGAGAGGCAGCCAGAGCTGCTGCTGAGCCCCTCTGCTGCTCCCTCCCTGTCATCGAGAGTGTCTGCAGAGCCAGGACAGGAGTGTGCTTGGACTCTGATTGTGGCAATTAAAATCCTTGCCATCCAAGGCAGCATATTTTATCATTTAAATGGCATTTTACATTCTCCTAACACATTTCCCCAGTAACATTGTTAAATTAGGTGATAAAAGGTTATTTTTGCTTCTGAAGTTGAAATACGTTACCATTATTTCTTATCTGCCTGGAATTAGAACGGTTTCCGTATTCCATGTTCTAAAGGTTTCATTATCAAAATTTGCCAGACTTTCAAAAACAAACCTTTCTCTCTTACCCTTGTTTTACTCAGAGATGGACAGAGCCTTTTGTCTTCTGACACCGGAGATTGTATTCAGCACCGAGGGGAGAGAAGTGACATTTTCCCCAGCAGCCTGGGCTGTACGCTTGAGAGGGGCACTGGGGGCCCCTTGCTTAGCTTAGATTTGGAACTGTCACCATCAGTGCCACAGAAGCCAATAAAGGTCAAGGAACTGTCACTCTTGTCCATAGGGATGGCACAACTCAAGGCTGCACCGTCAGCTCCAGGGCTAATTGGAGCCTCCCTGTAGCTGAGTAACCTTTCTGCCCCAGACCACTGGTCCCGGATATCTCCCATCCAACTTCCCACTTGCGTGTCCTCAGCCCTTGCCTGACCTCCATCCTGAGTCTCTTCCCCTAGACCTAGAACCCACTTCCTGGGCCCTCTCCCACTCTCCCCACCCTTCTGCCTTCTGCTTGTAAGCCTCACTCCATCCCAAGACCAAACCCACGGCCCATACCCCCTAGGCCAGCAGGAAGCTGGGCTTTGGAGTCATGACCAAGACTCTCTCCTCCCGGGGCAGAGGGATGTGTTCTTGGAAGGAGCCTGGAGATGCTGTATTAAGGGCAGTTTACCCAGAAGAAGCATAACCTAGGGATGCCAGACACTAGGAGAAAGCCACCATTACCTGGGATGTGACCCTATGCTGCTCACAGAAAATCCAAATGGGAGTTGAGATGTGATGGGAGAATCCAGATGGGGAGAGGCTGTGCTCCATTAGTAGTGTCTTCCCTGTCAGACGGGATGGCAGAGAATGGTGGGCAGGTGGCACATAGGTGGCATGTGAATGGTCAGTGGATATGTATGGTGGGTGGCGAGTGGGACCTGGATGGAGAGTGCGATGTCGTGTTGATGACACGGAATGCCCTGTAGATGGCACATGGCTCTCAGGCAGGATGGTAGATGAATGTGAATCATTGGCACGTGGATGGAGTGTGGGTGGGAAGCTCATGGACTGGGCTGCCTTCTCCAGTCAGCTAGAGATTGATGAAGCAGCCCCTCAACTATTTGCATCTTCACGCCAAAGAGAGTCAAGCATGTGGACTGCTCTGCCTCAGCTCTTGCCCAGGCATCTTGCATGTGGCAGTGGAGTCTCTGTTCTTAGCAGCCCTCCTCAGGGGGACTCACTCAGAGGAGTGAGGTGGAGGTGCTGGTGCCACGTGGCAGCTTTCTCCTTGGGCAGGAACCACGGCTTTCTTGTGGACTCTCCATCCCATGGTGCCTGTACTCTGTGTGATCTAACATGGTGTGTTAGGCTGGGCTGTCGCGAGAAAAAGAAAACCATCTGGAGCAGACCTTCCCTCGAGTCAGCAGGAAACATGCACCGGCTACGGGGTCAAGTGTCTTCCTCTTCACCTGCTCATGTTCTGAAGGTCAACTCCGTCCTCGCCATTCCAGGTTAGGCACGTGGGTCTGCTCATCAAAGACTTAAACGGGAAGCCGTGAGGATCCAAACAGATGTGTGTGGACCAGGGCTGAGGCCCCTGGCTGAGCGCTCAGGAGGCACTGAGACCAAAACCCAACTGAGTCAGCTCGGATGAGCCATTTCACTTGCCCTGGGATGAGTAGACCTTCCCCTGAAGTTTGGCTCCGCCCCCTTTCCTCCTGTTTCCTAATGCCAACAATAAGATACACTTTACTACCAAGGAGGAGCTTGGTTGGCTTGCAGATTTTTGGCTAAAGGGGGATATTTTGGGCTGGTAGGAATGACCCAGGCATCTCTGTAGCAGCCCTGGGGTGTTCACCTGTCCTGCCAGACACCCCTGCCCTCTACCCTGTCTAATGGTTACAGTTGGTCTCAGGGTTGGGGGTCAGACAAAACAGCATCTCTGATAGCACCTCAGCTGAGGATGAGTGTTGGGAAGGCAGGGCCACCACTTTCTTCCTGGGCTTGGGTCCAATCTCTCTGTGTTGTGAAGGCAATCTTGAGGTCGATTTGAGATAGGTGGCTGCTCTTCAGTCCACGCTGACTTGTGGCGACCTTGCGAATGGGCACATGGAATGAGACCCAGTCCTGCCCCTCCTCGCACACGCCATTGAGTCAGAGTCCGCTGTCTGGGCTCTTGTGCCAGTCCACTCCCTGAGGGCTTCC
>NW_022106189.1:394660-414646 GCF_000313985.2 Echinops telfairi | reverse complement strand
TGTGTCACCAGACGCGCGGCGGCGTCCTCCCCCAGCAATGATCCCATCCAGCGATGTCGTAAGCAAGCTAGTTAAACAACATTCCAGTGTGATTTGCAGTGTGTTCTCTGGCTAGTTTTCAGAGGTAGACTGAGGGGGGAATGGGCAACCTCAGGGAGTCAGATGCTTGTGAGAGTGCAGCTGGGCAGACAGTGGACACCACCACACACCTGCCACCGCAGCACAGAGTGGTGCCTGCCTGGGGTGTCCCAGCTCCTATGACACCCCTGTCCCCTCCCACAGAATCTCAGCACTGCCTGAGAATCTTCCAAACCCCTCTGACATACCTGTTTGGCCCGCCCTGCATGACACCCCTCATTTTGAGCTCCCCTGGCACTTTGAGCTTGTTCCCACCTGCCCCTCACTCTGTAATCACCTCCCAAACAAACAGCACACACTCCAGTTGCCATTGTAAGCATCCCCGGCATGATTTATTGCCATCATCACAATATTTTGTTTGGAGCTATAAACCTCCCCACATAAATCAAGTCATTAGAAGGACTGACGTTTAATCTTGCAGAAGATGCTACGGTGGGCTGCATGGCTCTCACCCAGCTCACCAGAATCATTCATTCTCGGGAGGAGCCCAGTCCTCTCATCTGCACCACTCATAGGCTTGGAAGGTCCCAGGCCCCAGCCAGGCTGCCTTTGTTTCTGACAGTAGTCCATTCCCATTTCCGACTGCGAGGAGCCTGTCCCCACCCTATGTCTGGGGGTCCAGATGAGAATCTTCATTCCACAGGAGACGCATGCAGCTGGGATTGGCTCTCTTGGCTCCAATGGTGGTCACTGATAGGACTTCAAAGGATGCAGGAAGACAGCCGGCACATCTTCTTTAAGTCTCCCTTCATGGCAACGCCAGCCACCCTGGAGCAGCCCTTCCACGTTCTGTTGGCCAAGCGGGCGGCTCTCATTTCCAGAGGGTTGCTGCAGATGGGCAGGCAGAGGCCTTTGCCCGGCAAAGGGCTAACCTGGAACCTCAGAGCCTTCCGGGTACCCCCCAGCCTTCCTCCCCGCAGCCAATGGCACCTCTCATGGGTGGGAAGGTACTCCCCAATGCTGGAGTAGGAAGAGAGCCAAGGGGTCATGGCCAAGGAAGTGCTCCAGAAGACTGGCTCTGAAGTAGCCAGTCCGTTGTGAACATTCCACGCAACGTCCCGGTGCCTAGCTCTATTGAATGTTGCTCCCGTTCTCTCTCCCTATCAGTCAAGGGCCTCGTGCTGGCTAATTACTACTGGTTTTACCCAAACGTAACGTGGCCCGCCTGAGAGCTACAAGGGAGCTTCTAAAGTTAATGGGGGATTCCGTTATCTTGGGATCCTATTTCTCCATGAACATTTTGAAGCCCCCTTGGACTACATGGGTCTGATATGTCTGAATGGCCAAGTCCAGGGTCCTAACACTCCCCAACCTTTGGTCCCCCTCCTCCCTGGACCTCCTGTCTGAAGCGTTCTGGCAGCATGATTGGGGGCCCAGATATCTGATAGCTCTCTCACCTTCTACCACCATGCCCACACTATATCAAGCTCTCATGCGGACTTCTTGTCTTCTTGATCTGCCTTCCCCTTCTCAACCCCTCTTCTTGGCCTGCGTCTAGGCCTCCTCTTCTCATCCCTACGTTAGGACGTATAAATCGTAATTTCTTCTGGTGCTTTTCTAGGTCGTCCCTCAGACACTCCCAGGATGGCTTTAGAATATAAAACCAGTGGTCCCCACCCACACCCCCAACTTCCCTGCCCCCTAGTCTTATTCTAGCAATTACAGCCTCAGAAACTCAAAGGGCCGTCGACTTGGTGGCAGTGGGAGAGAGAGGGAGAAGCAGAGGGAAGGAGGGAGAGAGACTTATTCCAAGGAGCCTGGTGGTGTTACTCATTGGGCTGCGACCCGAAAGGTCAGCAGTTCAAAACCACCAGCCGATCCAAGGGCTTTCTCCTCCCATAAACAGCTACAGTTAGAAGGCTCACAGGGGCAGTTCTACCCTGCCCTCTAGGGTGGCTGTGAGCCAGCATCCCCTTGATGGCAGGGAGTTTTTAAGTCTTATTCCACCCGTGCAGCTAATAATGCCCAAAGGCTGGCCCACCTTTGTGACCCAGGGGCTGTGCCAGGCTCGGAAGTTACCTGGGGTCACTTTGGCCATGAGTGTGGGACAGCACTGTGATGTCTGCCCCGAGATGGCTCCAGTGGGGTCTGCTGCTGGCTGGGGGATGTCTCTGCTTGCAGGGTGCTGGGTGGGCAGGCAGAGCCAAAGGCAGTGGAAGTAGGCCGTTGGCCAGGTGTTTAGGGAAGATGGCGTCCCCACCACTAGCCCCTGCGGAAGCCATGGTTGGTGGCTGGCCTCAGAGGACTTACCCCTGAGAAGGCAAGGAATTCTCAGGCCAAAGCCTTCTTGAGCTGCTCCTGGGCTGGACCCAGCTCCAGGCTCCAGACCCTGTCCTTTGGACATCAATCAAAGGGTTCTGAGCTCAGGGCAGACTGAGCCCCAAGGCCCTGCCCGGGGCTCCAGCATACCCCCTCCTTACCCTCAGGACCCACGAGACACCAAAGGCTCTGTTCTGTTGAAATGACAGAAAGTGTTGCCTGAAATGCAGTTGCTGCTCCGTGTTCCTGTGAAGCTGAAGGGAGCCCCGAGGAGGAAGAGCCTGGTGCTGGGTGGCTTCTCCCCCGTGCTGACACCCCTCGGTGGGCCACCCCTGGGTAGCATTGGTCACTACCGGCCATCCAGGAGCTGTCTTGAGGGTCAGTGTCCCCACCCCTGGGCGGCCCCTTTCTGTGTCACTTGTGGGAAGCATGGTCTCGTGTGACCTTGTACCACTGAGCCTGACTCCCCCTGGCAGGCCAGCATTGCTCCCCAGTGGCCCGAGTGCGCCCTCAGGACAGAGCAGTCCTCACAGCAGAGTCACCTCAAGAAAGCGTTAGCTGGGATAGATCTTCTGCTGTGACGTTCCAGCATATCACAGGTGAGCCAGCTGTGATGGGTCTGACAGCCACAGGCCCTCAGTAATTGGTGCTGCAGCTGGAATGGCGCACCCTGGGGCCAGCGGACTGGAGAGAGATCATTATTTGTGTCGGCCCCCGAGTTCAGGAGGCGCCTGGGGGGGGGCGGGTTTGGTGTCTGTTGCATCTGTCCCCGCCCTGCTGTCCCAGGGCTGGACAGTTGGTTTTGTTAGTTCTGTTGGCAGTTTTCATGCAAACGGGCAGCCCCTGCATGGCGTCACCGCAGCCAGCTCCAGAGGCAGTCCGTGGCTTCTCTTTCCCAGTTGCCACACTGCAGGCATTTACCAATGTTGAGACCAAATTAGGCCCCTCCTTGCAGAGCTGGCTAGAGAGCAGTCACCCATATCCCGGTTGCCAAGCAGGAGGTCACCATGCCATTAACCCAGGGGCACTGGTGTGGCTTCCCAGAAGCCTTTGGGAAAGGACAGGACTCCACCAAGCCCACACCCTGGGCTTCAGTGAGCAGCTGCCTCGGTGTTGCTGTGGCTGCTCACAGGCCTGGAGCCCAGGCCCTGGGTCATGTTCCTGTACACATTCATGGCCACTCCGCCTCACTCCCTTCCTCTGACTCGGATCAGCCACCCTTGGGAGGCCCTTCGCAGGAAACGGCACCAGCAGCTCAATCCAAAGAGCAGATTCCCTTACTCTGCCCCGAGGCAGCCCCAGGTCCAGCTGAGACTATTCGGTGCCAAAGCAGGTTGGTACTGGCTTAGAAGATCCATCTCTTCCCAACTCGTAAACACCTCAGTAGCTTGATGTCTGCCTCAGCGGGAGAATTTACACCATAGGAATGGGCAAACCAGGGTTTTCTTCCCATCTACCCCGAGAGACTGTTGTCAAATGTTTATACCCTCTCAACCTCATTGACTGTTCTTCCTGAAAGATCCTTCACCTCTCCCCACCTTTCTCACACTGGTCACTGGGTCCAGGCCTCCCATGTAGCCCACCTGGACAGTGGCAACATTCTCTCACCAGCCTTTCTGCTCTGACTGGGCTCTTGATTCCAGAAGGCTCCACAAATCACGACCAGTCTATAGCCTAAAGCCCTGGTGGCATAATGGGTTAGACACTGGGCAGCCTTCAGAGCCACAAGATCAGCAGTTCAAACCCAGGGAGAAAGATGAGGCTGCCGATTCCCATAAAGATTCATAGCCTCAGAAACCCAACATGGCAGTTCTACTCTGACCTATAAGGTCACTATGAGTTGGAATAGACTTGTTGGCCATGAGTTTTTGAGTGAGAAGTGTTCCCTGATCTCATGAGATAAGGTCTAGTGCCTTGGCCAGACCACAGGAGTTGGGTGTGCTGGCCCCTGTCAGCCACCGCGATCCTGCTCTTCTGAGCACCCCTCAGCTACAGTCTCCCTGCGTTCAAGTCCCGTGAGTTCCTGGAACAGCTCTGACAGGAATGCCACCATTACCCTTCTGTGCCAATGAAGTGTGATCACAGCCCTGAGCAGGGAGACCACCCTGATGCCCAGGCTTTCTGACAACTGCTGACACCCATTGGCAGCGAGCCCCACCCCCTACCCCTGCCCCCCGCCCCCCCGCCCCTGCCCCATTGCAGCCCTCTCATGCCAACGTGTTTGTTCAATACCTGACTTCCCTGCTACACAGAACATTTCACAAGGACAGGGACCACCCCTGTCTCGCTGGTGTCTAAAAAATGACACCTGGCTCAGTCAGCAAGGGAAGGGACAGATGGCGCTGGACAGTATGGCTGGTTGAGCTACAGAGCAGAGGGCAGACTGCTCTTGTTGAAGGAAGCCAGTCATGTTTGTGTGTGGGGCGGGGGCGGTGGGGAAGGGGGCCGTATCAGAAAAATAGTCCTTTCTCGTCTGCAGCACGCACTAGCTCCTGCCCATGCTTCCCAGCCCCACCGTGCTGGGCGGAAGGATACACGAGGGAACGACAATGCACTGCTCGGCCACAGGCCCTGCAAAGAGTGTGACCGCAGACCTGCTCCTCTTGGTAGCGCACGGTGTCACATTGAAATCTCGCTGCCACTCGGTCAACTCCTAGCGATCCTCTAGAGCAGGTTGAACTGCCTGTGTGAGTATCTAGACTAACTCCTCGTGGGAGCAGAAAGCCCGTCTTTCTCCCACAGAGCCGCTGGCGGTTTCCAACGGCTGACCTTGCAGTTAGCAGCCCATCGTGTAACCACTATGGCACCAGGGCTCCTTGTAACATTGAAAATGTTCCAAATCTGGGGCCCACGCAGCTTACACACAGGCGGGGGGTGTAATACTGTGTCGCGGGCACCAGGCAGCCTGCGAAGAATGAGCTGAGGCCCTCCCTCCCCCTCCCATTGTGGACAGCAAGACCAGCCTTCTGTTTGCAGGCGCTGTGGCCAGCACGGACCAATTAGAACTTCCGGGGGCATGAATGCCGGGGCTGCCTCCCAGGAGGACGCCTGGCTGGGTGAGGGCTGGGCACCGTCCTCCTGTCTGTGATTGACAGTTGGTGGGTTCACAGTCCGGCTAAGCAGCGGGCTGGGTGACTGGCGGCAGCACCAGCCGGCCTGGCCTGTCTGACAGCTCGGGGGTTCGCCAGCGAACTGAGCTGTCAGGAAGCTACCCAGTTGAGTCGCGAGGAGCCTAATCATGAGCCGAGGGATGGAATCGGCAAACAGAACAAGCAGCCTTCAGAGCCATCAGCTGCCCCTCGGCCTGAGACGGGGAGCTCCTGCCCCCCTCCCCGGTCTGCTGGGCAGTAAACGGGACATGGCCAGCAGGTGCTCAGCGGCCTCCATTCAACAAGCACCCACCCCGCCGTGCCATCAACCTGATGCTCCTTTTACAGATGAGGAAACAAAATGTCAGAGATGTCAAAGGACTTGTCCGAGGTTCTTTGTGCCCAAATGCTTGGCAGCCAGCTGGTCTTATGCAGTTAAGGGGAGCTGAGAGTCGGGGAAGTGACTGTGCACCCCATTCACACCGCAGGAGACAGCAATGACTCTGGGGCCCCGGCTGCTCCTGTCTGGTGCTGGCCACTGGGGCTGAAAGCTGCCCCCACCAACACTGAGACACCAGGATATGAGGCTGTGGGGGCGTGGTAGACCTCAGCCAGCATCCTGGGGAGAAGCCCAGTGTCCACGCAACCCCCGGGCCAGATCTCAGCCTGGACAGCCTGACTGTGCGCCCTGTTCCGCCTCCTGCCACCTTGTCAAGAAAGCCCTCTGACGTTATGTGCCCCCCTCATTCAAGAAGCCCTTGCCTCTCCTGTGGGCGGGGTCTGGACTTTCTCCCCTACCCCATCTGCCCCCATACCACCTCCTGCTAGCACAGGGGCGACCACTCTGCCGCTCTTCGCTGCCACGTGAGGTCAAGACGGCTGCCCCCGGCCACTGCTGGGTGAGCCCTGACACCGGAAGCCTGAGACACCAAGGCCAAAGGTCTTTCTGGAGGCAACCATCCAGGTGCAGGGGCTGCTTCCCCTGATGAGGAAGGGGTGGGGCAGCCGCGGGGTGCAGTCCCTGGTGGTGCCCAGGGCAGTGGGCTCGATTCTGCTGCTGAGGAATAGAGTGGGGCTGCAGCTAAGGGGGGGGGGGGGGGGCGGGAATGGGGGACTAGAACTCACTTAGGGAGGCTGCTTTCAGTGGGCTCCCCACTCAGACCCATGTTGGGCAGCATAGTGGGCATGTGAGGGGACAGTGCACATACGGACAGGCTAGCCAGGCATGCTGCCCAACCACTGGAAGGTCCAGGTCTTTGAAAAACTGCCGAGCTGTATAGATTGTGATGAGTTGTACGAGCCCCCAGTAAAATGATTTTTTTTTTAAAAGAAAAACTGCCGAACAATCAGCTTGATGCAGGAAACCCAGGGCCAGACTTGAAACTCCACGTGAGCCAGGAACTTTGGATCCATGCCCACCCCTTTCTACCTCTTGGTGCCTCCCTTAGTCCCCATCCCAGTCCTCAGGGACTCTTCTCCCAGGCCACAGTGCCCAGAGTGGCAGCACTCTCCCGTCTGGACCTGGGCTGGGCTCCGAGCAGCACTTAGCTGCAGCCATCATCCCCCAAAGGTAGGAGAGTAGGGGTAGGGGCTCACCAGGTGCTGCCTGCTCTCTCTAGGCTCTTGGAGCCCCTTTTGATCCATGTTGGCATCACATCTCTACATGACCTCACGACAGGCTGGCCCCCTCAGCCTCTCCCAGGGCATCCTGGACACCAGGCATTGTCACTTCTATGTTGTGTCCGCAGGATGGCCCTTCTGTGACTAGAAAGGAAGGGGACAAGGGACCCCCTCTGCTTCACAGTTTACATGCTGGTGAAGCACTGGCTGCTCTGCCCCAGACCGGCTGCCCAGCTTGATCTCTAACACCTGCCCTCACCCAGTCTTCTCAGGCTGGGCCTCCCCTGTCCAGGTAACGAAGACAAACTCAAACACGCAGTAGAAAAACTTCAGCTGCCAACAAGCTCGCCCCAGAGGGACGCACTCGGCAGCCTAAGTAACTCAAAGCATGTTTATTCTCACGGATGCTCATGCTGATCTTGGTGTTTGCCAGCCAGGTGCAAACAAAAGAGGAAGAGGTTGTTGAATTCCTCCTGTGTGGTGGGAGCCAGGGAGGGAGGGAGGGAAGGGATGGAGCTCTTTTGTTTTTAACAGATTTCTAGCACTATGTTGAGAGGAGACAGCACACTCTGAATCTGAAAGTGGAGTATGTACCAACTGGTGGTGTAATGGTTACAACTGGTGGTGTAATGGTTGGGCTGGGACCCACTAGGTCAACAGTTCGAAACCACCAGCAACAAAAAGGGAGAAAGTCAGTGTCTTCTACTCCCATAAGGAATCTCAGTCTTGGGAACTCACAGGGAGGGGCAGTTCTACCTGCCCTATAGGGTCACTTGGGTCAGCATCTCTTGATGGCAGTGAGTTTGGTTTGGGGTTTTGACTTTGTGGAGGGTGGGTAGCTGGCACCATCGGAATCATTGGGTGGAAGGGGAGACTGAGGCGCATCTAGATATTACCTTGATTGGGGAGCTTGAGAGGAATTGCTGGTGGTCATCCTGAGGTCAAAGCCACCCCAAGGGACCCCCAGGATTCTGGCACTGTGACTTCTGATTCCAGTCCCTCCCGTCACTGCCTACCCCTGGGCTCTCCATGTCTCTCTCCAGGGTCCTGATGCTGTCCAGCTCCAGGTTTTCTTGCGTCCACAACTGAGGGTGGCCTTTACACCAGCCTTTATGGGAGCAACACGTAGGAGCAGTGTGTTGGGTTGGCTTGTATAGAGAAACAAAACCAGCGACACTCATCGATGTATGAGAGAGAACTTATCAAGAAGACAACCCCATTCCATCTAACTTGAGCCCGTGGGTCTGAGGCTAGCCGGAACCCCTTCAGACACTCGTAGCTGCAGGTCACTGAAAGAGAAAGGTGAATTGAGAAGCGGCGTGATCACAGGCCTCTGCATGCAGAGATGCATGAGTCCCAAGTCTGTAGGAGCATGGCAGGGCGCTGCCCCAGGGTCAGCAGCTCCCAGGGGCCACCCCTAGGTGCAGACACAGAGTCGAAGCAAGCAGGAGGGCAAAGGGCAAGAGGAAGCAAGGGAAATGCCCAGTGTGTCTCATAAAAAGGCCATGCCACCAAGGAGGCACCTCCAGGCTACCACCTGGAGACAGACTGGCTTCCACCCCTGCTGCCACACCGGTACCATTAAGTTGGCATAAAATCGACCCCCCACAAGCTCCTCCATGGGAAACAAAACAGAGACTCTACGCCTTTGGCAAGGGGAAAAGCCCATTACTCTTTCTTCGTTAAGTCTACACCCTCCTTAAGAAGTGACCAGATCGGTTCCCTCTGCCCAGTGAGCTACCTTAGCCTATATGGGAAGATATAGCTGGTAGAGAACTCACAGGCTCCATGCAAATTCTGTTCCTGGGTTTTCTAAAGACAAATCATCTTTCCAAGCGTGTCAACTGCAGCCACATAGGCTTTGGGGGCAAACATGACTGACAGGTCAGGAGACCCCACTGCAGGCCCTGTCCAGTAGGGACTCCCCACCCAGCCTGTGTGAGTCAACCTTGGAAAGGGCCTGTATTCATTTTCCAGGACTGCCACAACACAAACTAGGCAGCTGAGAAGAGAAATGTATTACATTGGGCAGTTCTAGAGAAGTCTGAAGTCAGTATGCCAGCTCTCTGTCCACTCCGGGAGAAGAGCCAGCCCTGCCTCCTCCGGCTTGTGACAGCTTGACCTTCCTTCACCTTCCTGGGTCAAGAGGTCACTCGATCACACGCCTTTCTTCCCCCATGTGCCTTCTCTCCTCTTTTGCAAGCACAGCACTCAGATGGGATGAAGACTCACCCACTCCTGTATGCCTAGTGGTTACACATTGGGCTGCGGCCCACAAGGTCTGCAGTTTGAAACCCCCAGCCAGTCCACAGGTGATAGAGGGGGCTTTCTATTCCCCCAAACAGTTACAGTCTCAGAAATGCTCAGAAATGCCCAGGGGAAGTTCTACCCTCTGCTGGAGGGTCACTATGAGTTGGCATCGACTCAATGGCAGCGAGTTTGGTTTTTGAAAGTCTGGTCTGAGGGAGCCCTGGTGGCACTGTGGGTTAGGCATGGGGCTGCTAACTGCAAGATCAGTGATCCTGACCCACCAGCCGATCCTTGGGAGAAAGACAAGGTTGCCTGCGCCTGTAACAATTTACAGGCAGGAAACCCTATGGAGTGTAATTCCACTTGCCCCTTTCAGATTGCTAGCACTTAGAACGGACCCGATGGCAGTGCAGGAATACCAGCTGTGATCTCCTGCTCCTTTAACCGCTAACGTCTGCAGAGACACGCTTCCCCAGCAGTGCCACTTCTCCGATACCAGCGGCTAGGAGGTCAGCACATCTTTGGGGGGACACAATGCAATCCCACAGCACTACCTTTGACTCACAATCCCCAGGTCCACCTGGCCCGGACTCACATCCCACAAGCCCCCGAGGCTAGGGGGGCAGTGCTGCTGGAGGGGCTGGCTGGGGGACCACAGCTGGCTGAGTACTTTTGGTAAGTGGCTCCCCGGTCCCACTTTTGCCAAACATGGTGCGTCTGATTTCCCCAGGAAAGGGATATAATAGGCAGTGTGGCATTTTGACAAGGTGACAGGATTGACAGGCAGCGTGAATTCTTGTGTCTGAGACTCTGAAGAGGAGAAGTGATTCAGCTGCCGCCACCAGAAGAAAATAATTCGGGAAACCCGACAGTGGGAAGGAAGACTGATCCATGGACTGGGGCCCCTTCGTGGTCTGGGAAATGGCTGTTGTCGGTGGCTGCAAGAGGAAGTGCACGCAAACGGAGAAAGCCAGGCAGGGAAGATGAGCTGAGGACGAGGAGGGGCTGGCTGGCAAGGAGGGAACACACTGGGAGGTTGAGAGGGACCCTTAAGGATCGGCCAGCATTATTGGCATTTCTCCCCATTCTTGGGGGTGGGGAGGATGTAGATGTGGGAGGCCTGTTTCAACCCCACCACCTCCCCTCATGCTCACTTGGGTTTGAGATGTAGGGACACTCTGACATCTGCCTAAGGAAGGACACAGCCCAGCCCAACCAAACTCACTGCCATCAAGTCAAGCTGACTCCGAGACCCTCCAGGACAGAGTGGGACTGCCCCTGTGGGCTTCTGACACTCTCTCCCAGAGCAGAACAGCCGGTGGCTTCAAACTGCCGACCTTTCAGGTAGTAACCCATCGTATAACACACTCTGGCCCCAGCCCAAAGGCATCCCACAATCACATTTCAGCAGAAGAAACAATGCAGCAAGCCCCTAAACTCTGGGGAGCCCTGGTTTGCCTTCAGCTCCACGTCTCTTGGGCCTCAAACGCAAGGGTGCAGGCGTCCCATTTCACGGTGACTCCACACCCCTCCTTGCTTGTTAATGGGTGCAGACGAGCGGACACGTCTTTAGTGTGAGACCCTGGAGCTCACAGAGAAGGGAAGGGGGGATCTGGATGTTGTATCACCAGCGGAGCCTAGATCTCTGTTGAGTCTCCAGAGAGAGCAGGGCAAGTATTGGGGCTCTAGAGCCTGGCCTCCAGCCCCAGGCGGCAGCCAGGACGCGGTCTTGGGTGGCTGCATGGGTGCCCTGACATGTCAGTTGGAACTTCTGACTCCCTGCTTGTGTAAAGCGTGGGTGGTTCTGCTTGTGACTCTTGGCGAGACCTCAGAGCAGAAATGCTCACCATGTGGAAGGCAGAGCCCTGGTCCTCAGTGCCCAGGCAGGGAGGGATGGGGTCTGCATTCCTAGGTACTTTCCCCAAGGGAAAGCCCCTGCCCTTGCCCAGCTCCCCTCTGCCCCCCAAATAGACCAAACCAGGGGTGAAGCAGAACCCTCTCCTAGGCCCAGAGGCTTGCCTCACCTGAGTGTGTCACCCTGGGCAGCCCAGCTCCGGCCCAGGCACAGGGCCTCTTAGTGGGCAGAGGGAACATTTGCTCCAGCTTCCCAGGCAGCCAAGTTGTGCCTGCTGGGCCCTCACGCCGCCTAGGCCTGCTGAGTGCTGGAGGGTCCCAGGTTGAGCAGCACAGGCAGCTCATCCCCAAAGCCCCAGGCTGGCTGACAAGACCCAGATCTGGAGTGAATGCCTAGGTTAGGGGGAAAACCCTGGTTAAGGGGAAGGAGTGTGCTCCCCTGGCAGGGCTGGTGCGTGCCCAGGTGTGGGTACAGGTTGGGTGTGAGTGTGTTATTGCAGGTGCCCAGAGACCCCGTGGTTGGGGAGGTGTGGAGAGAGGCAAACCGTGTTTTCTGAAGCATCCGCTCATCTGTGACTTGACTTCAGGAAGCGCTGACAGCGAAGGAATGGGATTCCCTGAGATCCCAACTTTCCCAGGGAGCGGTGGAAGGGGCCCTGCTGGGCAGGGGCCGCCCATCCAGGTCGTGTCAGATGAGAGGCTGCACCAAAAGGACGAGGACCAGCGCAGAGCTGTGCAAGCGTCCCTAGGCTCCAGCCCAGCGGGACCATGAGGGGGGCTGT
This sequence comes from Echinops telfairi, assembly GCF_000313985.2. Lineage (NCBI taxonomy): Eukaryota > Metazoa > Chordata > Mammalia > Afrosoricida > Tenrecidae > Echinops > Echinops telfairi. The sequence continues at coordinate 402,654 of NW_022106189.1, read as the reverse complement.
GGGGTGGCACTAGCACTTAAGCTGAGGTTTCCATGGTACCCCAGATTGCTTTTTCACAGAGCCACTCCCCCACCCCACCCCACCCCCAAAATCATAAAACCCAAATAAGTGTCCAGCCCTAACACGGTGTGCTGTGTTTGCTTTTCAGGAATGAAGTTCAGCATCAGGCTACAGCCACCCCGCCAAGTAAGTTCTGAGTCCCATAAATCCGAGCGCAGAGCCTGGGGGACACTGGGAGGGAGAGGGCGCACATTGCGAGCTCAGGCTGAATCCATTCTTGGAAAGAAAAATGTGTTTGGTCCGTCCCAGGAGCCTCAGGAACAAAGCCTGAGGCTCTGGGCCCATGAATTACCCTTTGCTGTGAGATGGCTGCTCTGGGCTGAGCTAACAGAGGCAGTAAATCGGGGCCAACCCCCCAGCAGGCCTCCAGCTCCCTACTCACCCCCACCGCGCAGAGGTTTCTGGGAGGCCTGCACCATCTTGTGGCCAAAAGGGAAGTTGCATCACAGGCCCCATACTGTGGGCTCAAGACCAGCACTTCTGCTGGACAGGGATAGTAGGCAGGGCAGTAGGCCAGGAGCAGGCCAGGGACAGAGAGGCCACATGCCACAGAACCAGCCTGCCCACCTCCCCCTCACCAAGGGTGGAACTCAGGCCACTGAAGAGGTAGGGCCTGGTGTGTGTGGCCCTGGGTTCAGCTGTCCTGGCCAGCTTGGTGACCACTGTGCTCTTGCCCTAGGCCTACCCACCAGGCAGTTCCCAGGATGGTGACTCAAAGGTGCCTACACAGAGGGACACCCGGGGCTGGCCCAGTCTGGTCCCCAGGGCCCCCAACGCACAGTGGGACAGCCGCGGGCCTCTGGCGCATCGCCCGCCTGGACCTCATCCCAAGGCCAGGGCTCCACTGCGATTCCAGCAGCGGCGGCGGAGGCTGCTGATCAAGAAGATGCCAGCCGCTGTTACCACACCCGCCCACAACCTGACCAGCACGCTGGCCTGGCCGGGCCCCCGGGAGCCGAGCAGCCACTGGGTCCACCTGCAGCAGCGGCAGCAGGAACGCAAGAGGCTGATGCACGAGGCGTGTGCCAAGTATCGGGCGAGTGGCAGCCGCCGGGCCGTGACACCACGCCACGTGTCCCGCATCTTCGTGGAGGACCGCCACCGCGTGCTCTACTGTGAGGTGCCCAAGGCTGGCTGCTCCAACTGGAAGCGGGTGCTCATGGTGCTGGCTGGGCTGGCCGCGTCCACCGGCCACATCCAGCACGACACGGTGCACTACAGCAGTGCCCTGCGGCGACTGGACACCTTCGACCGCCAGGGCATCCTGCACCGCCTCAGCACCTACACCAAAATGCTCTTCGTGCGCGAGCCCTTCGAGAGGCTGGTCTCGGCCTTCCGGGACAAGTTCGAGCACCCCAATAGCTACTACCACCCCGTCTTCGGCAAGGCCATCCTGGCCCGCTACCGGGCCAACGCCTCACGGGAGGCGCTGCGGAGCGGCTCCGGGGTGAGGTTCCCTGAGTTTGTCCAGTACTTGCTGGACGTCCACCGGCCCGTGGGCATGGACATCCACTGGGACCACGTCAGCAGGCTCTGCAGCCCCTGTCTCATCGACTATGACTTTGTGGGCAAATTTGAAAGCATGGAGGACGATGCCAACTTCTTCCTGAGTCTGATCCAGGCGCCCCGGAACCTGACTTTCCCCCGCTTCAAGGACCGACACTCGCAGGAGGCACGGACCACGGCTGGGATCACCCACCAGTACTTCGCCCAGCTCTCCACCCTGCAGCGGCAGCGGGCCTACGACTTCTACTACATGGACTACCTAATGTTCAACTACTCCAAGCCCTTTGCAGACCTGTACTGAGGGTGGGCCCTGCCTCTGGCGCCCCCTGCCCAGGGCAGGAGTTGGGGTGCATCGTACCCAAGTGGGGGACAGAGGTCCTGGTCCATGGGTGGGACCCTTTCCTTCCCTCCTGGGATGGAGAAGCCCTTGGGAGTAGAGTGGACACCCCAGGTATCCCATCTGCCCTCACTCCATTCGGCCTAATGGCGCAAGGACCAGGAAAGGATGGGGGCCTGGCAGCAAGGGATGTCTGGTGGCCCCTGAACCATTGCCTCCTTCCAAACCACACGGTGTGCGCTTTTCTACAGCCCCAGGAGGTCCCCTGGGGACCCGGCTCTAAATAAAGCACATGGTTTCCAGAGCAGCTGTGTCTGTCCTATGGTGGTGTGGGAACAACCTCTAGCCCTTGTCCATGCCACATAGAGCTGCCCGCCCCCCCAGGTGGCCCGAAACAGGTCCTGCAGGCCACAGAGTAGGGAAGTACAGAGTGGTTGGCTTTGTGTGTGAGGTGGACAAAGAGCTAGCTATTCCCCAATAAAGACCAGTGGCAGACTCGCCTCACAATCAGACAGCCCCTCACCATCAGGCAGCCCCCCCACACAGTAAGACAGTCCCCTAAGAGTCTGAGAGATGCCTCAGTCAGACAGCCCCCCACAGTGATACAGCCCTTTCACATTCAAGGAGCCCCCTCACAGTTAGCTCCCTCACAGAGAGACGCTTCACAGTCAAACAGCCCTCTCACAGTCACACCTCACAGTCACACAGGCCCCTAATAGACAACCTTCTCACAGTCAGACAGAGGACTCCTCACCGAGAGGCCCCTCATAGTCAGACCCCTTAGCCAGCTTCCTACCAGACAGCCTCTTCAAAGTCAGAGCCCCCTCCCTCACAGTTTGACCGCCCTCTGTCAGACAGATGCCCCATAGTCAGACGGCCTCTTCACAGTCAGACAGCCCTCACAGTCATGTAGCCATTGCACAGTCAGATCCCCCTCCCAGGCTGGCAGTCCCTTTACAGTCACACAGCCCCTTCACAGCCAGCCCCTCACAGCCAGACAGCTCCCTCTCAGCCAGGCAGCCCCTTTACTGTCACACAGACACCTCAGGCCCCTCACAGTCAGACAGCCCTTTCCCATTCAAAGAGCCCCCTCACAGGGTCATGTGACTGAGGCTGTGGTGGGAACCCACTGTGTGTCTTGCCCGTTTCCTAGGGTCTGTCCATCTGCCTGTCGCTCTGAGTTTGTGTGTGGTTTGGGGCCGGGAGGTTGGTTTGGCTGTGCGCTCCGGTGAGGGGCGCTTTGCTGGCTCCCGAGTGGATGTCTGTCAGAGCCCCACTGAGCTGGACTCGCGGCCTCCTTCACAGCCTCTGGATGTGCTGAGGGAGCAGAGAGCCAAGGATGGCGCCTGCCTGCTTTGGGCACAGTATGGGGGCCCCTGAGTGGATGTGAGGCCTCCCGGGGCCACCCTGGACAGCGTCCTGGGCCACGTGGCAGGCAGAACTCGGGGAGAAGGAAGGAGGCGGTCGACTGTGGATGCCGAGGCCAGTTAGTACTTCCTCAGTGAGGGGAGGAGGTGGGCTCAAACCGTGGCCCAGAAGCAGCCACCCTGGGCTCGGGTTCAGAGTGAGACAGCCCAAAGTGCAGGGAAAGTGTCATTCAGCCGGAGGCAGTGTCACTGTGTCATCTGGTCAGCAACGGAGACACCTGGGAGGCCAGCTGGGAGCGGCTAGAGGGCCACTCTGCCTGCTGTGGCTGCTCAGACACAATCAGAATTGCCTTGGGGAGCCATTCCCACAATGTGTTCTCTGTGTGTGTGTGTGTGTGTGTGTGTGTGTGTGTGTGTGTGTGTGGGAGAGAGAGAGAGAGAGAACACGTGTGTATGTGTGTGCTGTGTGCACTGGAAACTTACAGCCTCACAGAGGCCTGCTTTAAGGTATAAAAACACCCTGATTTCAAATACGATTTAAAGAGAACATTTATTATTAAGTCTTAAAAAGAAAAGACAAGACAAAGACATATCACCTGGACCGGGAGACCATTAACACAAGGTCATACTGGGATCCAAAGGTTTGCAGAGAGCTGAGACTTAAAGGAGATATGGGAAGGCAAAGGAAACGCCCAGAGCATGATTGGTGGCAGATCAATACATCACAGTTGCAGGTGGGGCTGCAGAATCAGGAACAGGACTGGGACTGGGGCGTTGGGTTAGAAGATTTGTCCCGGGGCCTCTGACCAAGGAGGGCAAGGTGACCTTCATCAAGAACACACCCAGGCCAGCCTCTAAGAGAGATTGCCCCTCCCCGGGCCCACAGGGGCGGGAGGGAATCTACGTTCAGATGCACTCTGACTGAGGCCAAGACTCTTCACATCCATGGACAATGGTCGAAGGAATGCTATGGAGGCTTAACCCACCAGAAACTGCAAACAGATTGTGGACTTTCATAGCTATACACAGCCTCTGGGAACCTGGTGCTCGAAGTTAAGCTCTAATGCTTGCTGCCATCGAGGCAATTCTGACTCATAGGACAGAGTAGAACTGTCCCTGTGGGTTCCTGAGACTAAATCTTGACGGGAGTTGAAAGCCTCATCTTTCTCCTTCAGAGTGGCTGCAGAGTTTGAACCACTGATCTTGTGGTTAGCAGGTAAGTGCATGGCCCACTGTGCCACCAGGGCTCCTCTTCAGCTTGAATAGTGGCCTTATATAGGGTTTTTAAGGCTGTAAATCTTTTTTTTTAAATCACTTTACTAGGGGCTCATACGACTCTTATCACAATCCATACATAAATCAATTGTGTAAAGCACATTTGTACATTCATTGCCCTCATCATTCTCAAAACATTTGCTCTCCACTTAAGCCCCCAGCATCAGGTCCTCATTTTCCCCCTCCCTCCCCTCTCCCCCCTCCCTCATGAGCCCTTGATAATCTATAAATTGTTTACAGGAACAAACAGCCTCATCTTTCTCTTACAGCATCACCAGCAGACCTTGTGTGTTGAGGAGGTAGGACAAGACACCATCATGTGTGCCACCTTCTTTAGACAGCTGAGCCTAAGTTGGAAGATTCTCCTGGATGAGCAGACATAAAACACGCAGCAAATAGGGCCTTCCCTTCTGGGTGGCAATGGCAGGAGCTTAAGGGTCAATGTTACCTGAAGAATTTCTGTGGAGCCCTGGTGGCACAGTGGTTACTCATTGGGCAGCTAAGTTCAAGGTCAGCAGTTCGAAACCACCAGTGGCTCTGTGGGAGAAAGATGAGGCTTTCTGCTCCAATAGAGTTCCAGTCTCGGAAACCCACAGGGGTAATTCTACTTGGTCCTATAGGGTGGCTATGAGTTGGCAGTGAGTGTGGTCTTGGTTTGCCCCTGGGCACCTCTTGCTGACATTGTTAGAATCTGGTGAAGGAGGACAGAGAGGCTGGCCTGGCCCCTATGCTCCTAAGCTTGCTCAGATGTGAACTGGGCAGGCTGGGTAAGTGGGCCTCCCTCAACTGGTAGAAACCATACGAAAGGCTTCCTGACATTACATGAGAAAGTGTTTCTTGCTGGCCATAGTCTGCAGGCCTGGCTCCATGTAAGCAGGTTGGGGTTGCAGACTCATCAGGCCTGTCCCCCCACCGCTCAGCAGTCCTACCTAAGCCACCCTGAAGTCAGCACAGATCACCCACCGGAAACATTTTCCAGGAACTAAGTGTGTACATCCCTCAATGGCCCAGAGCAAGACGTACTGTGGCCAGCAGGCTCGGCCCCAAACCCAACCCTAAATCTTCAGCTCCCAGCCTCAAAATTGCCCGGTACCTGGAAGAGATGGCCCGTAGGAGGGTGAGTCAGCACAGGAAAGGGAGCGAGTGTGTGCATTTGTCTCTGGGGGCAGGAGCACAGCAGACAGCCATCCGCTCCACCGTGGAGCTGAGAATAACTGCCTAAGCCCTGTGCCCTTCCCTCCGCTTCGTCTCTGAAACTCAGGCCTCCCTGGGGCAGCTCCCAGCAAGTTCCCAGCCAGAGCTTTGCCCCAGGAGGGGCTGAGATGACCCCTCTCCCCGCCCACCTTGAGTCCTGCTTCCTGAGTGGCGAAGAGAACATGACGCCAAGCTAGGATCCCACCAGGATTTGGGAAAGAGAGGAATGTGAGCCGAGCCAGTTCTGGTGTGGGATTGAGAGGCCTCTGTCTAGTGAGACACAATGAAATCTCTCTCCCATGGCTGGGACAGTCAAGCTAGTGGCAGCGGATGAAGGGACAGCTCTCTAGGCCCCTCCCTCTCCCCTTCCAAGCAAGGCTTATTGTTCGCTGCGTCCTTAGGGGTAAGCCTTGGTGAGGGTGTGGGAGCCTCGAGGAGTCTGAGGCCCTGTGGTGGCTTCCTCTCACCCCACCCAGCCTGTCTTGGCCCTTTACTGTCTGGAGGACGCCCAGCGCCCTCGCTGCCTTGAGTCGATTCCAACTCACTGTGACCAATAGGACCGGGTAGAACTGGCCCTGTGAATTTCTGAGATGGTAACTCTTCATGGGAGTAGAAAGCCTCATCTCTCCTGAGGAGTGGCTGGTCGTTTTGAACTGCTAACCATGTGGTTAGCAGCCCAAAGTGTAACCACTACACCACCAGGGCTCCCCATCCCGTGCTGGTGGGTACGTGACTCCTGGGTGAGGCAAAGCCTGGCTCCGTGGAGAGAAGACAGTGTTGCCAGCCCTGCTGCTATGGCTGGAAGGCACTGACTCCAGGGTGCCTCCCCAAGCTGTGGGAGGGCTGGGGGAGAGCCTGGCTCAGGATCCCTCTCCCCACCCCACCCCACCGGCAAGGAGGCCAGTTATGTCCCACTTGCTGTGCTGCCAGAGGACCCTTGACCCGAGGTTTCAGCTGTGAGATGGTAGCGGAGGGTTAACCAGGGTCAGGGCCAGGCTGTGGCCATTTGGAAGCAAGTAGTCCTGTGCCTCCCCCACTCCCTAAAGGAGGAGTGCGGACAGTGGGCTTATAGCCTGGGGCGAGGGGCCAGGGATCTGAAGTCAGAAAAGAGTCCTTCTTAACCACAAGACCTAGGGGGTTCTGTCACCGTGTCTGGGTTTGCCTGCCTGAATGGAGCGCACAGTTAGTGCTGTGTGGAGCAGCCCTTTCCCCACAGCCACTTTACAGGTGAGGAGACTGAGGCTGCATAGCCACTGGAGTTGGAGCTGGGATCCTACCCCCAGCAATCCGGCGCTCTGTGCCGGTCATCCTGGCACCCCCTACCCCAGCCCCAACCCCAGCATCTATGGCATCCACGGGACACGCAGAGGCTGGGAAGTGGGCAGGTGTCCACAGGTGCAGAGGCTGCCTTCGGCCACCAGGTGGCGCTAGATCCCTGTTTCTACGCAGCGGCTCCGGCATTCCCCGCTGGGCCACAAGGTGGCAGCAACACCCCGACGGGGGTCAGCTCCAGGTGTGCCGGCCCCCGACCCGCGGAGACAGGCCTTGTCCTCGGGCTCCGGCTGGTCTCCGCCCTCTCCTTCTTGCCCTAAGGTCTCGAGGGCTCTGACGCTCCAGCTGACGACGGAGGTCACCTGCCGGCTCCTAGAGACGCACCTGTCTATCCTCACCGCTCCCTAAACACTTCCCCAGATGGCCCCAGGGGCCCCTGAAAGAAGGACACAGGCCCCGGGAGGTTAGTCAGACAATGCTGCCAGGGCTGGAGGGACTGCCACCGCCCTCCTTGGCTTCAAGCCCTTTCTCTCAGAGCGCCCTGAGCTCCATCTGTCTCACCATCACCCTCTTCCCGTCCGCTCTGCAGGACGCCTGCCCAGCCAGCTCTCCGCACTGGTCACCACAGACGTCACCTCTGCACCCGCTGGGGGCCCTCGGCCTCTATTCCCCTCCCGGTGAGGGTGAGGTCAGGCCTTCTCTGACAACCACCACAGCCTGTGCTGGCGTGCGCACGCTCACACACGTGCCCATCCTCACAGAGCCAGACTCAAACCCACCCAGAGACCATGCGCGTGCGCACACACACAGCTCACTCAGAAACCCAGGCAGCCTCCCTTGCCCCAAACTGGGGTGCAGGAGACAGAGAGACACACCAGGAACCATAGCGTGCACGGTGGGAAACGGAAAGGACAGACAGAAAGGCCCTCGCTGTCTGACATCTATTTCTGCTACCCCCTCCCCAGGTCTAGCCCTGTCATCTT
>NW_022106189.1:391593-394514 GCF_000313985.2 Echinops telfairi | reverse complement strand
CATCTGCCCTGCACTGGTTGCCTCTCTCACTTGGACCACGAGGCCGTCCCTCCCAGTAGGAAGGCAGCTGCGCATGTCGTGGTAAGAGTCGACACCTTCCCAAAGCACAGCTGGCGTTACAAGCAAGGGGTGTCCTCAAGGCCCTCTGTAAATGAGAAACCACCTACCCTTACTCCCACTCCAGGAAGGGCGATTTCCCATCTTATCAAGGTACATTTTGAGTGCAGATGTCAAAGGTGATTTTGAGATATAGTGCTGGCAAATTCCAGGAGCGTTCCCAAAGCATGCTGGGATGGAGAGAGCAATCTGCTGCTTCTTGAAGGTAAATTCCATACACAGGAAATAGCCCATAGGCCCACATGCTGCTCCAGTGATTAGGGCCCATTTCCCCCCTCCCTTCCCAGGAAACCAGGCCTGCTGCCTCCACTCCTTACCTTCCTCCCACTCCTGAGTCCACCACAATGCCTTCCTGCCCTGCTGCCCACTCTGTCAGCCCTCCTCAACTCCCCCATGCTCTGAGTCCCCCAGACACAGCCGGTCCTCGTGGTCCACGGCCCCTCCCCGCCTCATTCGCTACTAGCCCCCCCCTTTCTGCTAGCGCTTTCCACTCCAATCCCAAGACACCAGTTTCCCCGGTTGTCCTCCAGGAAGTTGTGACCTTTCCAACTCCTTCACTTCTTCCTGCTCCGCAAGGTCTCTAAGCTGGAGAGGCCCCTGGCCAAGTCTTTGACTCAACTCTGAATGAGCTCACCCTGCCTGGGGCCTAAATACGATTGTCTCTAATGTGCTCTGAATCTGCACCTCCAGCCCCGCCCTCGGGAATCTGTGACATTGGAGATGAGCCATTTCCTGTGGTGACAGGGGCAGCCTGTGGCCAGGAGAGGGGTGGCCAGTGGGGAAGAAGGTGACTGGATGCAGTCACTCTCTTCCAGGTAGACAAGACCTGTTTTGGAGACACACCTTCTTCAGCTTCTGCCAGGGCCTGGCGATGCCACCATTCTGTACCCACTTCCACCCCTAATGCCATCACCCCTGCTTGTCGCCATCTGCCTGTCTGCCCTGCCTGTCAGTCACTTGTTTGCCTGGGTGGGCAGGGATTGCTAGGGTTATAAGTCAGACCCCACAGGGGTGCAGAGCTGGGGTAGGGGGGATGGAGCCAGTGAAGCTGGCCAGCCCCAGCAGAAGAGGAGCCCTGGGCTCTGCTACCAGGGAGCCTGGAGTGGAGGCCTGCGGAGGGCAGAGGCTACAGGCCTGGGGGAGGCTGGGCCAGGGTGGGCGAAGCAGGGAGAGGAGGGAGAGCCACATTCTTGCTCTCCAAACTGATGTGCTGAATTTTACTTTTCTTTTTATTTCTTCTTCTTAAATCTTGTTTCTCTCCCGGAGGCAGTTAATCTATTATTTAACAGTGGATTGTGCGATTGAAACTCCCAGGCAAATTGAAAATTATTTGTGTTGAGGTTTCAAGGCAGGGAGCTGAGGGAACCATTTCTGCGAGATCCCAGGAAGCCTGGAGCCGGAAGAGAAGGAGCCTCTTCCTGGGGGCCCAGGGGGCCTGGCTGCCTCTGCCACTGGCCCAGCTGGAGCCCACAGCTCGGGGTCATCTATCTCCACGTGCCTTTTCACTCGGGAAGGCTGTCAACACCTTCCACCGCCAAAGTCCCCCAAGCTCACGCAGGTGCAATCAGTCACCCTGACCAGTGCCCACCCTGGGGGAGAGGTCTTGGTCACCAGAGAATTAATGACATAGGGCCAAGGACTCTCCGTTGCTTTTCAGCCTGGGGGCTCGCCATGGAGTTGCAGCTGGGATTGGTAACGAGTGAGGGAAGGGGCTGGGTGGTGGGCCTTTAGGGTTCTGCCTGGGGAGCACAAGAACCGAGATCTCTGGACCAAGAACGAGCACACATCTAGTCAAGATTCGAGGAGCTCTGGTGGCGCAGTGGTTACGAGTTTGGACTGTAGTTCAAGGTCAGCAGTTCAAAGCCACCCGCTGCTCTGAGGGAGAAAGATGGGACTGTCTACTCCCATGAACAATGACAGTCTCAGGAGCTCACAGGGCAGGTCTACGCTGTCCTATAGGGTCCCTATGAGTTGACATCAACTCGATGACAGTGGGGTTGGAGCTTTGGGGGTGCACATACCTTTGCTGTGCACATACCCGAGGAAGGCCCTATGACACGCAGGGCCCTGCAGACACGTAGCAATGCGACACTTGGCACTGGCAAGCCCTGGCACTCCCTTCTCACGGGGCTTCTCCGGGTCCAACGTCGGGGGTAGAGCGAGGAGCTGGGACCTTCCACATAGCCCCTGCCCCCACCTGGGTAAGTCTCTAGAGCTTCTGCTGCCCTGATTGGTGCATTGGTTGGCGTGGCTGGCCTCACAGACCCTGCGGCTGTCCCCTGTACCCCTCCCTAGGACCCTCTGTGTGACAACCCCCACCCTCACCTCCAGTCCCACCCCAGGTGGCTGTGTCTCTGCCCGCTGTATCCCCCAGCATCGTGGTCCCTGCACACAGTGCTGGGACTCACTGACCCAGGCCACCCTCTGCAGCCACCTGTGAGCTGGAGTCACGCCGGGAGGCCCTGCCTGGCTCCGTCAGAGCCAAGAGGTGGGCTTAGTCTTTTTTAGTCCTTTCTAAGCCCCAGAGGATGCATACCAAAGTGCGTCATAGCATTCTCTCTCTCTCACACACACATGTGTGTGTGTGTGTGGTGGGGGTGGGGTGGGGGCAGGGAGGCCCTGTAAAAGCCACACAATTAGACCACATGATGGGAATTCGAACTTCTGGGAGCTGGGCTATTTGGCACTGCCTCAGATACAAGAGGGCCTTGTTGAAGGGGCTCCTGGTGCCTCAGATGCAGGAGGACCACGTTGAAGGGGCTCCTGGTGCCTCAGATGCAGGAGGACCACGTTGAAGGGGCTCC
>NW_022106189.1:382142-391219 GCF_000313985.2 Echinops telfairi | reverse complement strand
GGTGCCTCAGATGCAGGAGGACCACGTTGAAGGGGCTCCTGGTGCCTCAGATGCAGGAGGACCACGTTGAAGGGGCTCCTGGGGAAGCAGAGGCTGGAAACCACACGCTAGGAAGCAGGCCTCTCTCTGCCGGTTGCCAGGCGCTGCGCTATCCTGGGTGCCTCCACTCCTCTGCTCTCGGCCCCGACATGACTCAGGGGAGCCTGGCTCTTCATCTTTCCTAGTCCCAAGTCAGGGAGACTCTGCTGGGCCACAGTCTCATCCCAGGTGTCCAACTTACAGAAACTGCAGACTGTGAGACCCACGTGTGTGTCGGAAAAGATCCATTGGGGCATTGAATAAGCTATCAAAAGCCGGGAACAGCCCCATTGCCAGTCAGTCGGGAGAGGGATGGACAGCCTGCTCCCTTGATGCCCCAAAGCGATGTCGGAAAAGGAAAGAAGTGGGTGTTTTCACTCGTTTTGTCAAGGAGTGCTCTCGAAGAGGCAGGCCGCCTGCTGTACTCAGTGATGGGACACAAGAGTGAGCCAAACACGTTTCACTTCTGCCTTAAGGGACTGGGTCAACTGGGGGCATCTGATGCTCACAAAGTGATAGCACCCACAAATACAGCGTGATGGCCCTCACAAGGACTACTGCGAAAGGCCTTTGTCAGAAAATTAGGGACTGCTTGCCAGAGGAAGGAACAATGGAGTTGATCACAGAGGAACAAATGGGGAAGGAAAGAGAAAGAATGTGTAAAAACCTCCAGCAGAGCATCCTCTCAGCAGTCACCACGAAGTGGGGCTTCCCTGGGCTGAAAAGAGCTGCTTGCCGAGATCACGCCCGCTGCCAATGACGGATTGTCATGCAAGTGTCAATGCCCAGCGCCCTCACCTCAACCGAAGACGATTCTGAAAGGAACTCATGTCATTCTTCATGTTGCGATCTGACGTGACCATCTTCCTGTTTCTCATGTGTCCCACTTCCTTTCCATGAACCAGTCTTTGGAATCTAACCCAGTCAACAAGGGAAGCATGGGTGTACAGAGACGGTGGGATGCAGCGGCTATTGCTAAACTTGGGGGGAAAAAATGGTTGAGAGCAATTAAAGCTAAGTATTCAAGCCAGAGAAACTCCCAGAACACTGAGGCTCTCAGAGTAGCCAAGTTCCAAAAGAGCTCTCTAAGCAGGTTAGCTCCGTGGGAAAAAGATGAGACTTTTCCTGCTATAAAACCTCCGCAACCCACAGGGGCAGTTCTGCCCTGCTCTGCAGGGTCGCTGTGCGTTCGAACCAACGCCATGGCGGCTTGGTTTGGATTTGGGCTTTTGGAAACAGGTTACCTACGTCAAGGGCATGTTCTGGTTGGGATAGAATGAGCTGCTGATATTTGGGATGGAACACATGAGCTGATACATCCCCAGAGTTCCTTGCCTCGTCTTAGCCTGCAGAAGTGGTTCATTCTGCCCTCCTAAAGGCAGTTTCTTCTTTCCTTGGAGCAAGGCAGAAGTCTCTATCCTGCAAGACAATATACACTCCCTTGAGGATCTGCCGCCATCTCCGCTACTGGCCACTAGACAACAATTAGACATGTATGGCCAGAGTGCTCCTTATAGGCAAGGAGGGCGAAGCGGTGCCTTACATACTTTGGACATGTTGTCAGAAGAGACCAGTCTCTGGAGAAGGACATTGTGTTAGTCCGGGTGGACTGGAGAAACAAATCCAGAGATACTCATGTGTATAAGAAAGAGCTTATATAAAATAGCAATTGTTTATTGAGAAAACATTCCGCTCCGGCCCAGATCAAATCCATAAGTCTGATATTAGCCCACATGTCTGATACCAGTCTATAAATTCCTCTTCAGACTCACACAACACATGCAATGATGCCGAATGCAGGAAAATCACAGGCCAGTGAGTGGAAAATCTTGTGGATCCAGTGGAAGGATCTCAGCCCTGGTGTGGGTCTCCACATGGCTCCTCCAGCTTCAGGGCTTTGGTTCCATCAGTGTAGCTCCATGTGGCTTGTCAGCAGGAATGTCTCGCAGGGAATGAGTGTATTTGGCCACCAGTGAGCTATTTATCTCCTTAGTGCCTCCAAATGAGGTCATCAAGCTGCAACTTGATTGACAGGCTACACTCCACCCTTCACTCTAAATAGTCTCAGGTTGACACCAGATTATGTAACTACCACAGACATCATGACTGGTAAAATAGAGGGGCAGTGAAAGTGAGGACGGCCCTCGATGATGAACTGACAAGGTGGCTGCAACAGTGGGTTCAGGTATAGGAACACTTGTGAAGATAGACAGGACCGAACAGTGTTTCAATCTGTTGTGCGCAGGGTCACTATGGGTCAAGGCCGACTCAACAGTGCCTAACAGCAAGTCACAATGTAATCTGGCTGTGGAATGGTAAAGGAGGAAAGGGGCTACAGAACCTTGCCAACATGCACCAGAAGGGACCACAATAGTGTATGTGGGCCTGGACGCTGGTGGTACCTGGCCGAAGAGGGGTGGAGCATAGAGTTGAAATAAATTGGATCTTTTCATCCATATGGAAACACTTGGCTGCTCCGAGAAGTCGCAGGAAAAGCCACTGGCCCCTACTGAGTGGGCTAGAAATGCAAGCACTGCTGTGTGAGGCCACAGAAAGAGGGATTTAAGCTCTCACAGAAGAGAAGGTGCTGGGGTGAATATGCAATTGGTGACCAGAAAAGGGAAACAAACAAACAAGCAAAACAAAAAATAGCAGAAGACTGTGTGTTTCAGGAAGGGGAATGCCATTTTCCAAAGCAATAAATCATGAAGGCACTGAACAGAGGGGGGCAGCACTGCTGCAAGTTGAGTGAAGAGTCTCCTCTATAGGCTCGGGATGATGTCCTGAGACTCACTTGGAAAGTGGGTAGGAAGGAGGACCACAGACCCCTGGAACAATAGAGGCTTGAAAGGGACATCTACTATCAAAAGACAACCCCCAAACCCAACTCACTGCCCTTCCGTCGATCCTGACTCCCACTGACCCTGTAGGACAGGGTAGACCTGTCACTTTGTGTTTCCGAGGGTGTCACTCCTTACGGGAGTAGAAAGCCTCGCCTTTGTCCCAGGCGGGTGCAAGGACTGCAGTGAGTGGCAAGGTCGGCATGACAGCCCAGGTGGCCATAGCTGCAGAGAGTGATGGCGATCGGTACTGGAACACAGTGTGTTCCCTGGGGGGCGGCGGCAGATAGGAAGTCAACAAATGTACAACTCAATCTGTCCCTTCAAAAGAACTCAAGAGTGGTTGTTCAGGAGCCCGAGGGCAATCACCCTGGTCCAAAGGCCATTATGCCTCCTGGCCGAGTTTCTGGACTTGAGCAGGCTCAGACCAAGACAGTGACTGAAGGAGAGAGCAGAGATGTACAGGAATGCTATCCCCACTCCTCCTCCAAAAGGACACATCATGTGTTGGTCAGGTAACTGTCCAGAAGGACAGGGGGTTCCCAAACAAAGTGTGATCGGTGAACAGAGTTTGAGTTACTACTGTTACCTTCAGACCTAATGCCCTGCATGGCCCTTAATTAGAGGAGGGCATATTAGGGCAAGGTAACGAAGGGAAGCCTGGCCCCTATCTGGCTACAGTGGGGCCACTGGATCTGTATATCCACTCAGTGGTCCTTTTCTCAGCCCACCCCCACCCCCGCCCCAAAGGGAAAACTGTTCTGCTGGGTGGAGCTTTCATAGCATGCGTTGTTCCTGCTAGGCAAACATCTAGCAACTTGCTCTGAGTTAGTGCAATCGGTGATGTCACCTGGGAAGGTGCTCTCTGGTCACAGTGCGTTTTTTTTCATAAAAGCAATTTCGCTTAAACCTTGCTTTTTGTGATAGCCAGTTTAAGAGAACAGCATGCGGCTATGAAATTTTGTTTCCTGCTCGGGAAAATGCAGCAGGAACTGTTGTGATGTTGAGCACAGCTTACAAGGACTACACTATGGGAAAAACTCAAGTGTATGAGTGGTTTTCTCATTTCAAAAAAATGAAATGTCGATTGAAGACAAACCTCATTCTGGACATCTGTCAACTTCCTGAATGGACTGAAATGTTGACAAAATGTGTGCACTTTGCTCAAAGGCCAGTGACGGACCATTGAAGAGGTGGGGGAGATATTGGGACTCCCTTGGAGCTTGGTTCAGCATATCTTAACGGAAGATTTAGGAGTGAGAAGGTTCCCCTCGGGTTCTAACTGACCAGCAAAAAGATCGTCAACTGGAAACATGCTGTGCTTTGAAACAACAGCTCCAAGGTGACCCAGGTATTTCTCCCTGGTCATTGCTAGTGATGAGCTGTTCTTACGACCCCCAAAAACAGACATCATTTGAGCCAGTGGAAGTTGCCATTGTCACCTGGCCCCCCAAAGCTTGTCAGGTGAAATCAAAGATCAAGATGATGCTCATTTGTTTTTGTGATGTGAGGGGGATAGTGCATTTAAAGTTTGTTCTACCAGGTCACACTGTTAACCAAGCTTTCTATTTAGAAGTTCTGAAAAGATTGGTTAACAGTGTGCGACAAAAAGCCTGATTTTTGGCAGACGGGAGACTGATTTTGCCAACACCACAAGGCACCTCCTCATGCAGCCATCTCAGTGCACCAGTTTTTGGCAAAAAATAACATGCCTCTCTGGCCTCACACTCCTTACTCACATGACCTCATTCCGTGCAACTTCTTTTTGTTTCCACCAATGAAGAGGGACATGAAAGGACAGTAATTCAGTGACATAGAAGACGTGAAGAAAAAAAACGAGGGAGATGCTGTCAGCCACCCAGGTGAGTTTGAAAAACGTGTCAAAGAATCGAATTGCAGATTTGACAAATGTATTAAGTGTGATGGGGGGTACTTTGAAGGTAATAAGGTTGTTTTGTAAAAAAAGAAAAGAAATACGTAGCTTTGAAAGAAGCCCGATTTGGGGAGGGGGTACCCCCTCATACTTAATACTTCTTCACAACCTCCCCATTGAGTCCTTAGTCTGAAGGGCAAGAGATTTCCTAGTGGGAAAGCCAAGGGATGCCTCCAAAGCTTTTCCCCAAATCCCTTCCAAGAGAGTAATAACATCACATCCTGCGGGGGAGTCTCAGGGAATATCACAGAAATTAATGCTACCCTTAAAAACCTGAAGGATAAAAGAGGTGGGCCATTGAATTGTACGGTTTGCTCCTCTGTAAAAACCAGAAAGATGCTGGAGGACAATCATGACTACTGGAAACTCAACCAGGGAGTCGTGAAAATTGCAGCTGCTTTGCCCAGCGTGGTATCCTTGCTCTAGCCTACTATCATCTCAGTACATGGGCTTGGACCACTGATCTGGCAAATGGGTTTGCTTATTCCCAATAGAAAAGAGGATGGAAAGAGCTTTCATTCACTTGGGATGGATCCAGTCCGTTCTTTCCTCAGCAATACATGACCTCTCCAGCCTTTTGTCAAAAGAGGGTCTAAAATGATCTGAGCGGATGGCCACCGTGAGAGCATACTGGTCTGCCACATGGGTACTGTGTTGTTGTGTGCTCTAAGGCTGGGAGCATCTCTAGAGAAGTGAAACCAGTGGAAGATCTATCCATCTATCTATCTATCTATCTATCTATCTATCTATCTATCTATCTATCTATCTATCTATCTATCTATGGAAGGGCTTTTGAAGTTGTGAAGACTGGCAAGTCCAAAATCATGGATCAGGCATCAGGTTGAAAACTTCTCATGACTCACGTGGCTGTAAGGGTTCATGAACCCAAAATCTGCAGGTGCAGGATCTGGGGTGGGGGTGGAGGGGAGGAGAACAGCCAGAATACTCCTTAGAAGTAAAGATGGCAAGAGTTTGTCTCGTATATTTTGGGCATGGTGTAAGGTAAAACTCATCCCTAGAGAAGGACATAGTGCTCGGTAATGTAAAGGGCTGGTGGAAAAGGGAAGGCTCTGGACAGGATGCAATGGCACAATGGCTGAAACAGTGGGCTCAGACATAAGAACAATTGTGAGGATGGTGCAGGACTGGGAAGTACTTCATTCTGTTGTGTAGGGACCAGACTCAATCACACCTAACCACTACAACCTACCTGTGGGTGAATTCTGCTTGTTATATCCAGGAGGCCTTGGCAATGTTGGATGTGCCCTACATCTCATCTCTTCTGAGTTATGGAAAGAGCAGATGACAGAGTTGCACACGTACAGGGGAAGGAAGAGAACTGCCATGAGAGAGTTGCTAAGAACGAAGGAATCAGAGACATTTGTTTGGACTTTCAGCCTTTAAGCCTGTGAGAAAATAAACTCCTGCTCTTTAAGGCCTTTCACTGGTGGTCTATATAAAACATCAGATTTTGTCTTTCCCACAAATAAAGACATGAAAGAAGAAGACAAAGTGGTAGGGATGGAGCCTGTGAATAAGCCCAATAATAAGTAAGACGGGCTCCTCAGGGCACTAACCCACCAGGGGGAGAGTATTGGTTGTGCCTCCACAGATCCCACCACAGTGCACCAGACTTTGAGGGCAACGTAGCCACGTGGAGAAATGCATGCAAAGCTTGGGCTACAGGGCCGGCCCCAACCAGAGTCAAACTCACCCCTCCCTAGAAGTATGTGCTACAGAGGACAACACTAAACCTACAGGTTGGGGAAAGAATCTGGCCTGCCACGCCCACACGGAAGCAAACCAGGAAGGAAAAGAGAGAGGAATGGTCTAGGCCTCATAGCTGCACACCAAGCCTGGAGGACAACGTCGCTGCACAGAGCTGCTCAGGCACTGAGAGGACTGTAGGGCCAACAACAGCTCAAGACATGTTGTCCCCTCACTGGAGCATACCGTGACAGAGGACAATACTGGGGACACACGGCAGGGAATTAGTCCAGTCTGAACACCTCACAGAGGGGTGAACCAAGAAGGGAACATAAAAGATCAGCAACAGGAGCAAAGCCAAGCCACAGAGCTCCTGAGGAGCCTCCTAAATAGACTTCAGGCTAGGAGGGGCAGCCCCTGTAATTCCCCCAGGACCAGTGGGGAAGATAGTCATAAAGGTCAGTGGACAGAGCTGGAATTAAGTATGTTTTCTTTCTTTTTTTTTCCTTTTTGTTTGGTCTCTGTTATTGTTGGTTTGCTATTAATGTAAGATAGGCATGGGAAGCAAGCTCGAGGAGAAAGCTATGGGACTGATGGTCCAGGAAGGACTTGGGGGAGAAGGAGAGAGGCAGGAGAAGGGATCGGTGAACAAACAATGGCATAGACAGAGGAACAACTAGGGAATTAAAATCAACAACGAGTAGGACATAGAGATAGACGTATAAGCATAGATGTGTACATATGTAAATACATTAATTCATAAAAATAGAGTTATATTGGCCTAGGTACATATATTTATATAAAAATGCACTGAGGTCGTGGATAGGCCTCTGCTCATGTCCTCCCTCAATGCAAGAACAATTTGTTCGAACAAACTGGCATTCTGTGATGCTCCCCCTCTCGGCACAATTGCTGAAGACAAAATGGGTGCATAAGCAATGTGGTGAAGAAAGCAGATGGTGCCTGGATAGTAAAAGACATAGCATTTGGAGTCTTAAAGGCTTAAAGTTAAACAAGTGGTTCTCTAGCAGAGAAGCAACAGGCCCATATGGAAGAAGCATACCAGCCTGTGCGATCATGAGGTGTCAAGGGGACTGGGTAGCAGGCATCAGAAGATCCAGAACAAACAAATGAACAAACAAAGCCCCACATTGTTGAGAATGAGGGGGGTTGAAGCAGAGACCCCAAACCCATCTGTAGACAATGGGGCATCTCCTCTCAGAAGGGTCATAATGAAGAGAACGCGTCAATCAAGGTGCAATAAAGCACCTGTGAAACACACACTATTCCTCTGGTTCCTTGAGATTTCCTCACCCCCCACTATCATGACTCCAGTCCTGCCTTTCACTGCGGGCTAGAGCAGAGCATGTGCACAGGTACAAATAAGAGATAAGAGCTCACAAAACATGGAATCCAGTAATAGGAATGGGAATGTCGATACCAAAAGGGTAGGGGGAAAGTGGGGAGAGGAGGGCAGGAAGGGGAAACTGATCACAATGATGGACACATATCCACACACCCCCTCTCCAGGGGGACGAACAACAGAAACTGCGGGGGAAGGGAGACAGCGGTCGGTGTACAATATAAAAATAATAATAATTTATAAAAGGATCACAGGGTGGGGGTGGGGAGGGAAGGGGGAAAAAGGAGCTGATACCAAGGGCTCATTAGAAAGTAAATGTCTAGAAAATGATGAAGGCAACAGATGTACCCGTATGTTTGATACAATTGATGTATGGATTGTGATAAGAGCTGTAAGAACCCCCAATAAAATGATCTTTTAATCAAAAAAAGAAAAGAAAGGCTCCTTCTCATCAATCTGAGTAAGATATACCTTCATCTAGCTACCTCTGCTGCCAGATGTCTAATCTTTAGCAACGGAGCCTAACCCGATGTCCCGACGCAGCGCTGTCCTTTCAGAACAACCAGTCGCTGGTGGTAAGTTGACTACATTGGATTCTTTTCATCCTAGAAGGAGCAGCAAATAATTTCCTTAAAATAAATACATGTTCTGGATGTGAGTTTGCCTTTCCTGCCCACAGGGCCTGAGTCAGATACCTCCCGAAGGGCTTGTAGAGTGCTTGATTCACCAACACAAGAGCCCACACCACTGTTCAATGAACAGACTCACTTTCTGCTAAGGAGATGTGAGCGGGGAGCCCGGTGCACTGGTCACACCACGTGTTATTGCACTCTGGACCTGCCTGTCTGAGAACGCAATGGAAGGGCCTGTTCTAAACACAGTTCAAGTGACGACTCAGGGTGACACTTTTCAAGGATGGGTACCATTGTCTACATTGCTAGGTGCCATCCAGTCAGTTCTGATCCATAGTGCCCTTGTGCACAACAAAAGAAACCACTGCCCGGGCCTGAGCCAGCCTCACAAGTGTGCCTCTGCTTGAGCCCATTGTTGTGGATGCTGGACCATCTTCCTCTTTTTTTTTCTTTTTTAACATTTTATTAGGGGCTCATACAACTGTTATCCCAATCCATACACACATCAATTGTGTAAAGCGCAT
>NW_022106189.1:372127-381441 GCF_000313985.2 Echinops telfairi | reverse complement strand
GCTATACTTTTTGATAGCCGGGCACCATCAGCTTTCTTCACCACATTTGCTTATGCACCCATTTGTCTTCAGTGATCCGTTCGACACCCTGTGATCACACAGGTTGATATGTTGTTCATCTTCCTCTTTTTTGCTGCCCCTCTGCTTTACCAAGCACGATGCCCTCCGGGGACTGGTCTCTCCTGCAATTGTGTCCAAAGTATGTAAGACAAAGTCTCCCCGTCCTGGCCTCTAAGGAGCACTCTGGCCGTACTTCTTCGAAGACAGATTGGTTTGTCCTTTTGGCAGTCCACGGTCCTTTCAATATTCCTCTCCAGCACCATGATTCACACGCAGCAGTTCTTCTGCGATCTCTTTCACTCAACTTTCACATGCGTATGGGTCAGACACACCTTAGTCCTCAAAGGAACTTCCTTTTTCTCAAGACTCTAAAGAGGCCTGTGCAGCAGATTCACTCAATGCGGTGCATCTTTGGATCTCCTGACTGCTGCTTCCTGAGCACTGATTGTGGAATCAAGCAAGATGAGATCCTTGACGTTAATCTTTTCTCCATTTAGCATGATGTGATCTACTGCTCAGTTGGGAGGATGTTTTACATTGACCTGTAATCCCCGCTGAAGGCTGCCGTCCCTGCTCTTCATCAGCAAGTGCAGCAAGTCCACTGCATTCATGGCAACCCAAGGGTAGAACTGCCTCTGAGGGTTTCCAAGACTTTAGCTCTTTCTGAGAGTAGAAAGCCCTGTCTTTATCCTGTGGAGTGGCTGGTGGTTTCAAACTGCTGACCTTGAGGTTATCAGCCAGACATGTAACTACTGGAAAGATCAAGGAAGTGAATTCTCCCCTACTCTAGAATGAATGAATCTTCATCAACACATATATATTAGCCCCGTGAGACCCATCTCCGATGGCTGGCTTCCATGCTAAGAAAATAATAAACTTAATGTTGTTTTAAATGACCAACGTTTATGGTAATTTGTTATAGCAGAGAAATGAACCCACCATGTCATGCATAACATGGGTATCATGGGTTCAATTGTGTTCACCTGCACCATGTGTAGAAATCCTAACATGTGTACATGTAAATACGGTCCTGTTTAGAAATAGGACTTTCATTTATGCTAACGATGTCACATAAGAGTAGAGTGGGCCCTAGTGCTAATCACTTCTGAGTTATAAAAAGAGCAGAATAGACAAGACAAGACAAGGATGTATACCTGGAGAGGCATGCCAAGGAACACTAAGGAATGCCAGAAGATTCCAGACAGCAGGAAAGACACACACAGAAGAGAAGACACAGGCCAAGAACCTGGTTTTGAGTTTTAACATCCAGAGCTGGGGAAAAAGAAAAAGTCCATCTTTTAATAAGCCACCCATTTTTGGTATTCTTGTTATGACAGCCCTAGGTAACTAAGACAATGGGTCCAAGGACCAAGGATAGAAGTAGGAATATCCTGCTTACAACTCCCTCTAATCACCCACTTTAGGAAGCAGTGCTTCTTTCTCATCCACACAACTCTAGGCTGCGAAGGTTTAGAGACCGGCTCTCAATGATGCCTGCTTCCGCTGCAGAGACTAGCAGGTGTCCCATGGAACTACACATAAGCCATAGCTGCTGCTGCTGCTGCTGGGCTCTTCAGGGCCCTCTGTCAAGAGACACAGTAGACGAGCATCTTGGGAAGGACAACAGGCTCGGGTATGAGAAAGCGGTAACACTTTTGTTATACAACGAGGGCAGGGAGAAATGGGTTTGGCGCTTGGCTAAACCACTTTGGCACCTCTTTTCCCTCCTTTGCCCATTTGGTCTGAGGTTATGTTGGCTCGAATCGTCAAGGCTGAGGGCAAGGGCCTCATTCCCACTGAACTCTGCCAGGTCTCCGCTGAGGGCCAGAGGGATTTCGAATAGATGACACAGGACAGAGAAGTATCAGCTCTGACCGCAAGACACCTGAAACTGTGGGAACTGTAGTTCATCCCTCTGGCCTTCCTCGTGTAAGTTCCTGTGGGGGGAAGTCAGATACTTGTTGCCAGACTGCTGTCTCATCCCACAGCAGGGCTGGGCCTGCTCCCTGCTGCTGAAGACAATGGGTTACATCTCTCTGGAGCCTAAGGCCATTAGACAGGCTCCTGGGTCAGCAATATAGAAGTCTGGACTCAGACTTCTCGGACTCTGACCTCCCTGACTCTTCCCCCTCTCCCTTGTTCCCTTTCCCTCCTTCCCTTCCCCCTTCTCTCCACATGGACCACTAAACTGGGCTGAGGTGAGCAATGCTATCATGTAACATGCCTGACTGTATTATTGTATTATTTCTCATGCTCTTGATGACTTTAATATGATACTTATATATCTCAACCGTACAATTGTGCACTACTGAACCCAGAAGTAGTATTACTGAATCCAAGTAGTAATAGTAGTATCAGCGGGTGGGGGCTGGTCCCCCACCTCCCTCCATCAGCGCCAAATTTTTTAATTTAATACTACAAGTTCCCACCGAAGGTGAAGCTCCCAAGAAGTCACACTCCTTTCCCAGCCCACATCCAATGATGCCTTCACTGTCAATGGCGGTTGGGGGTGAGAGGAAGCGCAGAGGCCCAGTATCTCGCCCTACGTGGGAGACACTGTGAGCACAGTTTGGAGTCGATTGAGGGCTCTGTTGAAACTACGTAGGAGCTCAAATTTCTTTTCTTTTAAAAAAATCATTTTATTGGGGCCTCTTACTTCTCCTACAACATTCTTATAACATCAATTGTATCAAGCATATTTGTACACATGTTGCCATCATCATTTTCTAAGCATTTACATTCTATTTGAGCCCTTGGTATCAGCTCCTCTTTTTTCCCTACGCCCGCTCCACCCTAGTGACCCCTTGATAAATTATAAATGATTATTGTTTTCATATCCTACACTGACCGCTGTCTCCCTTCACCCACATTTCTGTTGTTTATCCCCCTGGGTGGGGTGTGTGCATTGTGATCAGTTCCCCCTTCTTCCCTCCTTCCCCCTACCCTCCTGTTTCTGTTCCTGCTACTCCCATTTCTGTTTCTGAGGGGTTTATCTGATCTGGATTCCGTGTTTCGTGACCTCTTATCTGTAGCAGTGTACATGCTCCAGTCTAGCCAGAACTGAAAACCAGGACTGTGGTCATGATAGTGGGGGGTGAAGAGGCCTCAAAGAACCAGAGTAATAGTGTGTGTTTGATTGGTGGTGTACTGTGCCCTCTTCCAAGAGCTCGCTTTTTCTCTGTATCCATTCTTTCCTTTCCCTCACTACTCTAACACACACACACACACACACACACACACACACACACACACCTCACTGCCATCAAGCTGATGTCTATTTCTAATAACCCTATAGGACAGGGTAGAACTGCACTTGTGAGTTTCTAACTATTTTTTGGACATTTTTATTGGCATATAATGCATACATCACACAATTCAACAGTTCAAGCACACCAAGAAAAGTTGTACAATCAGTTCTAGAACTTTTTCTTTGTTCCTGTACTCATATTACTAGTTCCTCACTCTCCCCACCCCCACCCCCGGCTCCCCTGCCCCACCCCCAAGGAACCACCAGTTCAATTACTGCCTCTACAGATTTACCTATCCCGGATTTCATATACGGAAAAAAATTTTAAAAAACCTAAAAATAATAACTAAGTAAAACAGATAATAATCCTCAATGGAAAAGAAAGCAGAAAATATTAAAACTAAAAATTTAAATGGATCAAAAAGGAGATCAAATGATAAAGCGTTAAAGTTTAACCTAACTGCATCTGCAATAATCCACTTTCCAGTGCATTTTGCATGATAGCAAGGCTGTTCCCACCCCTGGTCCATAGTCAGAGGGGATCCACCAGAAGCTTCATCTAAATGTATTTCTTCTTCACCTTTATTTTTAACTGAAATAATTTTAAAATGGGTTAAAAGGAAGGTCAAATAATAAGATATTGCATCTTATCTACATTCTTTCACAATTAACTACAGTGCTCTCTGTCAGATAACAAGGCTGGTAGCATCCCTGGATTCCTGGAAGTTTAATCCATATGCGAACCCTGCAAATGGATTTTGGGTTTCCATTGTCTTACATAGGCTTCTGCAAACCAGGTGTTCACAATGTAAGCTCTGATACCACTCCCTCTTTGGGATTTTATAATTTACAATCCTTGGATCACACAGGCTCGTGTGCTTCTTCCCTGTGAGCTTAGTTGACACCTTACTTAGATGGATGCTTTTTTGAAGACAAGCCTTTAAGACAAGCCTATCGCAGGCACTATGCCTTCTGATAGCCAGGCACCGGCTAACTTCTTCACCACACTTTGCTCTAGGACCCATCGCTTAAGTGATCTCTTCAAGAGGGTGAGCATCAAGCAGGGCCATGTCATAAGAACTAATTGTTCTTAGATTGGGTCTAAAATAAAATGTAAGCCCCAAATCAGTCCATGTATATCTAGGGAGTATATATGTCTCTGGTTCATCTTGGAGACATCAGTGTCATTTTATGTTAGAGAAATTATCAACCACTCCCCCAGGCCTCCCCCCCTCCCCCCACCCTGCTATTGAGTCAATGCTGACTCATGAGACAGGATAGAGGACAGGATAGAGCGACACCTGTGAGTTTCCAACACTAAATCTTTACAGGAGTAGAAAGCACCATCGTTCTCCCACAGAGTGGCTGGTGGTTTGAACTGCTGACCTTATTGGTTAGCAGCCCAACCCATAACCACGACACCAGCAGGGCTCCTCTTTCTCCCCAATGTTATGTCTGAAGCACTTTCCTCATGCTAGCCTTTCTACATGCTAACCTTCATCTCAGAGTATGCTTCCCACGGACCCGCACCAGAGAATGAGGGAGGAAAGCGCCAATGTGACAGAGAAGCAGGTGGGTCTGACCCACACGTACCTGAACTGTCTGAAGAGAGAGGACTCTCGTGATAATGTACAAAGATGCAGTAACCTTGGAAACAGTTTTTCAAATGGTTAAGCAGTTACCATTTGACCCAACAATTATATATATATTCGTATACATATTCATATTACTGCACATGTACATACATATATTCACGACATATATCCACGCAAAAACTTGCACACAAATGCTCACGGCAAAATTATTCATAAGAGTTGACAGGTGAAAATAATCCAAATGGCTATCAATTGCTGAATGAATGAACAAATTGTAGTATATCCATAAAAGGAAATATTGAACAATGTAGTTCTGCTTTGGGATCCGGCTGACCTGTCTGCACTCAGCGACTTTGAGTCTCCACTGCTGTGTGAGTCATTGTTAGTGGACGTGCGGGATCCCAGAGTTGGGATGGACTCTTTGGGGCACGAGAGGGCTAGCCCCTTTAGCAAATCAATGCTGTGGCCGCAGCACTTTCGACCATCTCCGAAGCTGCACGGACGATCTTGGGCCCGGCGGTTCTCGGTGCTCCTCGGGAAACGGAAGTACCCGAGGCAGTTAGGCTTCAACCACATCCACAAATCGGGTCGCCACGCTATCCTGCTGCGCCCTGACACCCTCGGTGCTGCCTACTGAGAAGAGGTTTGTTGGTGCAGCGGGTCACGCATTGGAGTTCTAACCCCAAGGTCACGAGTTCAAATCCACCTGCAGCTCCTAGAGAGAAAGTCCCGCAAGGATCTCCAGTCTCGGGAACCCACGGGAGCAGTTCTACTCTGTCCTCAAGGCCGCTGTGTGTCGAATCCACCAGCTACTTTGCACAAAAGGAGGCTGACCGCTCCTTAAGGTGTTACAGTGTCGGAGACCCATATGGACACTTCTGTTCTGCCCTTTAGGGATCTGTTTATAGTAGTGGGGTTTGGGGGGCTTAACTACAAAAGGGCCCACTCCTCCACCGCCATCCAGTCCACCCCGACTCATAGCAAGCCTACAGGGCGGAGTAGAAGTGCCCCTGTGGGTTTCCGAGGCTGTAGCTCTTTCTTCCTCGCAAAAGGGGCTAGGCTAGACGGGAAGCGGGAACCACAGAGACAAGTGTGACGTAAGGTGAAACGAAAGGGTCGCAAGAGCAGCGTCAGAAAAGCACGGGCTCCCAGAAACATCCCGTGCTGGGCGGGACAGTCCAGGAAAGGAGGCACCGATGGTTCAACGCAGATGATACTCGTGATCTGAAGTGGGCCTTTGTTTTCCTGTTGGAATAGTTCTTTCACCCAACGTCTTCCCATTCCATCCCTCCCAGAAGCAACCACCAGATTTGTCCTCTCGTGGCAGTGGATTGGGTCAGAAACACCCAGTGGATCCTTAGTCGGAGAGGCAGCGGCCTCCATGACCCCACCCTGTATCTGAATGCAGCTCTCAAAATTGCTCTCCAGGACCGGTGGAGAGCCTGCTTGGCACCTGGGCACGCACATCTTCATTTGTAGAATGAACACCAGGGATAAACTCCGTTTTAAACAGTATGGAGGTCAGCAGCCACAAGAGTCTTCACATGGACTATAGGACAAAAAGGAAAGATTATAGCGGTTGAACAAGGGAAGAGAAAGATAACTACAGGTTTGAGAAGGAGCCCTGGTGGCAGAGTGCCTTGTTCATTGGACTGCTGGCCACAAGGCCCGCCATTTAAAATCACCACTGTGCTGGCAAAGAAATGGAAAGTACCCTAGATTGCCAATCTCACTTACCTCCACTGAGTAGCTGTCAACTCATGGTGACCAGACAGCACAAAGTAAAACCACCCCTGTGGGTTTTCGAGGCTGTCACTGTTCACAGGACTAGAAAGCCGGATCATTCTACCGGGGTGTCGCTGGTGGCTTCAGTCTGTTGACCTTGCAGTTAGCAGTCCGACGAGCAACCACTAAGCCACCAGGGCTCCTCTGGACCGCCAAACGAACAAACCAATCTGTCTTAGAAGAAGCACAGCCAAAATGCTCCGGAGAGGCAAGAATAGTCCCTGGGAAAGCGCATCATGCTTCAGGATAAACCCCAGACAGGCAGACAGCCGTCTCAGAGGGACGAAGGGCACCGATGGGAACAAACAGGCCAGCAGAGGGAAGGGAGCAAACACAACGGGGGGCACAAGTGCGTGTCTGTTGGTGGGCAAACAGCTGGGGGGACAAATGACTGAAAATGTTTGGGGGGACCCTCGGGGGTGATGGGTGGTATACACTGACTGAGTCACATTGGCGGGGCTTCGGAGTGCATCCTGGGGACTGAGATCGTGTGCCGTGGAACACTGGGACACTGAATCCTGGATCTACAAGGGGCATGGCATGCTCCAGCGGCTGCACCAGTGATACCCCAGGCAGAAACTCCACTGGGTGACCTGGACTCCACCTCACACACCCTTGTAACCTGAGGACTTAAGTCGGGAAACACATGGTGTCTGAGGAAGCAGAAGACAGTTGTACTAAGATTGTTGAACTGCTGGTAGGCAGACAAAATGGTCTTGCTACATCTATGCCTGATATGCTGCATTAAGATATATATTATTCTGGAACACCTGTGAAGGACATTCTCAGTGATTATTATTGTAAATTTTCCTGAAAACTAACACCCATTGTTTGTGTAAATTGCATCCAGCCATGAAAACATTGATTCTGTAAAAGCAAATAATTCAGGCACTGAAAAAAAGGAAATATTATTCATTCATACAAAGGAATTGAGGTAGTTTATTGTGCAATGTGGCAGATAAACACATGTAGGGTTAATTAAAAGGCGGAGGGATAAATGGCTTAGTGAGCCTCACCTTTCGAGTTCTTGGGTCTCTTGCTTCCTGATGGTTGGACCAAGGTGCAGCTGCCTTAGCCAGTTCCCTGCTTCAGCTTGCAAGGCTCACTTCCTGCAAGACATCCCCAAGGAGAAGCTGCATGGACCTACCCTGATGCAACCCTGGGTGCTGGAGCAGCCGTGTGGAGACTCCTGCCAGCGCTGAGATGCTTACACGTTCACTGACTTGGCTTTCCTCCTGCAGTCGGCATCATTGCGTCTGTTTTGTGAGATGGAAGAGGACTTCATGGACTGGTGTCGGACATATGGGCTAATGGGTTAATGTTGGACTTGTGGGCTTGGGCAGCACTGGGTAAGGATGTTTTCTTGATGTGCCCTTACCCTTTATACAAAACCCTCTCTTATACATTTGAGTTTCTGTGGATTTGTTTCTCTAATGTACCCAGACTATCACATGGGAATGAAGGGAAGTGACCTCATTAAAAAAAAAAATGAAGTAGAAAATTCTAAGGGCTTCCATCAAAACAAATGAGCTGACAAGCGTAACTAGAATACTGTTTTGGGACTCTGGAGCCTGACCAAACACTGGTATCCGTGAGGAGAATGCCTGATGAACTGAGTCGCCGCCGATCTTCTGTAGATGTGGCGTGTGTCCACCTGCCATCATCTCCCATTCCTCAGCCCTTCCACACTGGTGGGGACGGTGGTCTGTGCTCCCAGGGCGTCTGGCTGGTACCAGGGTGGGGATGGAGAACTTGTTCTCCATGAATTTGGGATGGCAGTTTCCACAACTAGGTTGGTGTGGCAGTGTCCCCGGGGAGCCAGGCTGAGGGCCTCCATGCCTGGGGCCCTCTTGCAGCAATGGCTTCACCCAGTGGCAGCAGCCACAAGAGTCTTCACATGTCTTTTCTGCCCTCTGTTTTGCCAGGGGGAGTGTGTGAAGGGCAGGGGGTTGATGAAACTTGTCAGGCCCCTGGGTGACAGCAGAGATAACAAAACAGAAGCATCAATGACCGCACAACACTGGAAAAGATACTTTGCAAAAACAGACTTTGAAAAAGTCAGTAGGCGAGCAGATGACTAGCTTTCATCAGTAGCGAATGCAAACTGAGAAGTGGGAAAATTGGGTTTCTGGAGGGATTGCATTATAAGACTCAGAATGTCCCATTCTCAAGAACAACAACAACAAAAATGTAAACATACAAAGAAACAGGAAGTATGGCCATTCATAGGAAAATGAAGAATTTTACAAAAACTATTCATGAGGAAGCCCAGCCTGGGAAATTCTAGTAAGAACATCATGCTAGCTCCCCAAAGGAGTCACTTGTGCTAAGTCAGATACTACCAAACTTAACTAAGCTTCTATTTCTTATAAATGCTCAGCTCTCCCAGAAATAGAAACCTAAACTGACCAATTAGAACTTGCCTTCTCAGCTTAACATATTTCATGCTTTCCCCTTGACCCCAAACTAGGCAAGAACTGCCCACTAGCCAATCCCAAACAACACAAAATAGTGGCCTTGTTCTTGTGTGTCTGTTGTCTATAAAACCTTCTGTGATGGTGCCCGGCTATCAAAAGATATAGCGTCTGGGGTCTTACAGGCTTGAAGGTAAACAAGCAGCCATCTAG
>NW_022106189.1:357936-369048 GCF_000313985.2 Echinops telfairi | reverse complement strand
AAAAAAAAAATAAAGAAACAAAGAAACAAAACAAAACCCACAGTGAAAAAAAAACACAGCAAAAAACCTTCTGTGATGAGAACAGTCATTTTAAAGGTTGCTGCCTGGCCACTTAGGCCTATGATCTATTTTAGCCCAACACATGCCCAAAGTCTAGGCATTTAAATCAAACCTCACCTTTGAAATCCTGCTTTCTTCTTCCTACCTCAGTGTCTTGCGTTACTTTTCAAAGTATCGCTTAGAAGTTAGTCTACATAGTTATTTATAGGACACTCTGCTTGTCCTATAAATGTTGATGTTCCCCTCTGATGCATGGGATGGAAAACTGCCTTCCCCTGGCTCTTGTGCACCAGGACCTGTGATGAATAAACCCAGTTTGTTCCGCTTCTTTTGTGCATGTGCCTGGGTGTGTGTTTTAAAGCTGTGCCTTCAATCAAAACCCCCCAGCTTATTAAGGGCATTTCCCGCCCACATGCCTCCCCCCGCCCCCTACCTTCTATGCCTCTTCCTCTCATGGCTCCGCATTTGCGTATTTCTTATTCTAATTCATTAGTTCTTGAAACACCCTTGTGCATTGTACCACCCTTCAGAGTACTTTTCTACTTTTAGAACAGATGTTTCCTGGTTGATGAGCCACCAAACAAAGCCAATATGGTGTCTTGATTATTTTTCACCTTGAACACTAATCAAAGACATTTCAACTATTTTACTATGTCCATTGAACTAAAAGAAATCATGGGAGGGGGGGGGAGGGCGTGCACTGAAAAATTATGCATGAACAAAATGAGGATATAAACAAAGGAACAGTAATTATGAAAAAAGAGACAAAAGAGAAATTCTGGAACTCAAGAGTGTGATAACTGAAGTGAACATTTCACGAGAAGGGTTCAACAGCTGAGTACAGTAGCGAAAGGAAGATCGGCAAAATTGAAAATGCGATCATTGAACTTATCAAGTCTGAGATGTCGAAAGAAAAAAGTATGAAGGAAATTAACAAAGCCTAAAAGACTTGTGGAACATCACCAAGCACACCAACATACATATAATAGGAGTCCCAGGTGGAAAAAGAGAGGGAAGCAGTAGAAACAAATTATTTGAAGTCATAAAGATAAAATTTCCCAAATCTGGTAAAAGACACAAATATGCATATATAGAAAGCTTGATTAACTCAAAAGGATAAACTCAAAGAGATCCACCCCAAGAGAGACCACAGCCAAATGTCAAAAACCAAAGACACAGAGAATCTTGAAAGTCATATAAATAAAGTTAATCATTACATACAAGGGATTCTCAGTAAGAGCCACGGTTGATTTCTCCTCAAATACTATGAAAGCCAGAAGGCAAAGAGATGGCATATTTAAGTGTTGAAAGAAAAATACTGTCAACCAAGAATCCTATACCTAATAAGACTCTCCTTCAAGAATGATGGAGAAATTAAAGCATCCCAGGATCGCTAAAACCTACAGGATTTCATTACCAGTAGACCTATCTGGCATGAAATGCTACAGGAAGTATTTAAGACTGAAATGAAAGACAATGATAGTAAAGTAAAGACATAAGAAATAAAGAACACCAAAATAGTAACTACATAAATCAAATATTCACCGCTATCAAATCTATTTCGACTCACAGCAACCCTACAGGACAGGGGAGAATTGCCTCTGTGGGTTTCTGAAACTGGAACTTTCTATGGAAGTAGAAAACCTCACCTTTCTCCCGGGAAGAGGCTGGTGGTTTCAAACTACTGACCTTGCAGATTGCAGCCCAACTCTTAACCACTACACCACCAGGGTTCCTATATAACGACATAGGTAAATATAAAAGCAAGCATTCCTGTATTTTTGGTTTGTAGCTATTCTTCTTTTAAATACATGATTTAAAAGGTAGATTCTTAAGTAGCAGTTATAAATTTCAGTTAATAATCATATCATGTATGCAAATATAATTTGTGACAATACAATATGAAAGGGAGGCCAGTGTTTCTCAAAGTAAGAAATACCTACTTTTTCTGAAAAGGAAGCCACAAGCCAAATTAGTTTGGAAACCTATGCTACACACTACAAGAAATTCACTTTAAATACAGAGACACAGAGGGGTTAAAAATAAAAGCGTGGGGAAGGATTTTTTTAAAATTTAACCATTTTATTGGTACCTCTTACAACTCTTATTACAATCCATACATCCACCCATTGTGTTGAGCACATTTGTACATTTGTTACCCTCATCATTCTCAAAGCCTTTGCCTTCTACTTGAGCCCTTGGTATCAGCTCCTCGTTTTTTCAGCCTCCCTCCCCGCTCCCTGCTCCCTCACGAACCCTTGATAATTTATAAATTATTATTATTTTGTCATATCTTACTCTGTCCGACGTCTCCCTTCACCCACTTCTGTTCTGTCCATCCCCCAGGGAGGAGGTTATATGTAGATCCTTGTACTCGTTTCCCCTCTCCATGCCACCCCCTTCACCCTCCCGGTTTTGCCACTCTCAGCACTGGTCCTGGAGGGATCATCGGTCCTGGATTCCCTGTGTGTGCAGGTCCTATCTGTACCAGTGTACACCCTCTGGTCTAGCCGGATTTGTAAGGTGGGTGGGGAAGGAATTCTATGGAAATAATAACCAAAAGAGAGCAGTGATGGCTAAAGCACTAGCAGACAAGATGGATTAAAAATAAATAAGATTGCAAGAGACGAAGAAGGGCATTATGAACTGATAAAGGTTTCATTCATGGAGAAGATAAGATAATTGTAAATATATGTGCACCCAACATTGGCAGAATCGAAGGGGGATTTTGTAGCAATAGCTGAAGGCTTCAATGTCTCACCTTCAAAGATCGATTGAACAACCAGGCAGAAGCTCGAGTAGGATGTCAAAAGTACTAAAGGCTAATTAAACGTAAGAGACACACACAGAACACCCCACCTCACGCCGCGAGGATACGAATTACTCTCAGGTGCACGTAGTACAACCTCTAGGAAAGACCCTATTTTAGGCCACAAAACCACTTTTAATAAATTTTCAAAAGATTGGAAACACTGGGGAAAAGTATTATTTTCTGGTCACAATGGAACATACTGAGAACCCATTAAGAGAAGGAAGATGGGAAATTTCACCAAAAATGAAGAAATGAAAAATGCACATTAAAACAACCAATGAGGGAAAGAACAACTCCAATGGGAACCAGAAAATACCATGAGATGGACGGAAACAAAACAGCATGCGTTGGTGTGGATGTCTTTGGTGTCTGTGGACAGTTACCGTCAATTGGTCTTGATTATGCTTCAACTTCCTTGTGACTGATGGAGTCATCGGTCTGTCGTGTGTAGCGGATGCATCGAGATGAACATATTCAATGGAGAAAAATAACCCCTTTTAAAAGTATGTAACTAATGATATCTATCGCTACATAAAAATGTATACTGATTATATTGTTTAGCATTCTTGCTTTTAACAACAACAACAACAACAAATATTTTTGGCTTTCTCAGAACAAAACAATGTTAATCAATGAGTATATTTTCTGTATTGTTTTTCTGATTTTAGACTTAAAGATACCTTTGATATAATTAACAGTAATTATCAGAGAGTGCATTTTTTTGACCTAAGTTTTCAAAGAGCTCTCTTAGCGGTATAGACTGCTACATACGGGATAGAACAGAATTTGTATTTATGAGCACAATTTCCTAGAGATGACTGGTTGTGAAGAATGAAACTATGATCTAAAGCATACATTAAATATGCTAAGAATTTTAGCACCCTGGGACCACTTAATTCTTCCTTTCTTGCTTGTACTAAATTGAAATGTGAAATTGTTCAAATGTCTTGTAAGTAATTTGCTGGATTATGTAGGCACCACTTCAATTGTTTATTGACTTTGTTTTAACTCATGCGGTGGTGGTGCTCTATACTATTTGATCAGTTACACAGTGAAAGTTTAAATTTCAAGTTTTCTTTTAGAGGACTTTGAAAAGTAACAGTTAAGTCATAATTTAGAAGTGGCAAGGAAAGGCTAAGGGACCCTGGTGGAGCAATAGTTAAGCACTCAGCTGCTTCCAAAACGATCAGCAGTTGGAACCCACTAGCAGTTCCATGGGAGCAAATGCCTGGTGCTCTGCACCTGTAAGGATTAAAACAGCAACAACAACTCTGTCACTGAATCAATGTCAACCCCAGTGACCCCAGAGGACCAGGTAGAACTGCCCCTGTGAGTTTCCAAGACTGTAACTTTTCATGGGTGTAGAAAGTCTCCTCTTTTTCCTGCGGAGCAGCTAATGGTTTTGAACTGCTGACCTTGAAGTTAGCAGCCCAACACATAACCACTATGGCCTAAGAAAGCCTCTGGGCGGTTCCACTGTGTCCTTAGGGGATGCCCCTAAGGGCTGGAAGGGCTGCTGCTGTGAACTTTCAAGCGTTGCTTCCTTTCCAAGTAGAACCTTGTGCAAACCAGGCAAGAGAAGAATGTTCTCTTCAACAGTCCACTGTCGTAGGAACAACCCAGGACATCACAGGCGCACACTGGGAGAGTGAAAGTAGCAGGACAAGCGTGAGGATCGCTGACATTTGGTCACTTCCTTATGCAGTTTCCTTGTGCCTTCAGGTCCTGGCCTGGCCTGATCTCATGTATACAACTTCCATATAATGGCAGAACATGGCCGTGCTCGCCCAACTTTATGATTCTGTGGGTCAGAAAGCACCCTGTTCATGATGGACAGCTCAGACAGTTTGGTGACTTGGCTAAGCATCCAATGCTCAGAAACAAGCCAAACGCTGTTTCTTAAAAGGAGAAAACCAGAAAACCAGGCTCGCTGCCCTCAAGTTGATGCCGACTCATAGCGACCCTCTAGGACCGGGTAGAACTGCCCCTGTGGGTTTCCGAGCCTGTCACTCTTTACCAGAGTAGAAAGCCTCATCTTTCGCCCTCACAGCCACTAGTGGTTTCGAACTGTGGACCTTATGGATCACAGCCAATGCATAATCTCTACGCTTACCAGGGCTCCTTCTCAAAAAAAGAGTATTGTCCTTTTTTGGCAAATCATAAGTGCATTATATGTTTTTTTGTTTTACCAATCGGGAAAAAATAAAACAAAACAACTCAATTGTTCTTTTCATAAGAGCTCTATGCTAATTTTTTTGCATGTTGTTGACTTCAATTAACACTAAGAAGACATAATTAAACTATGAAGTAGGAGACCTGACATAACCTAAAGACAATGATCTAATAAGATTTTCCCATTCAACTATTGAGTTAAAGAAGCAGATTTTATCAACTGAAGAGAAAAGAAGCAAATGCAAAGTTTCAATAGTTTATTTTCCAGTTGGGGGCTGGGGGAAGGCGCAAGAGGCCACTACCAAACTTGATCCATGACTTCTTGACCATGGCTTGCACCTGTATTACACAATGATCAAAAGTAACACTTCAGACTGCTTTAGTATACATATGGGCAGCGAATTAAATCAAAAGAACAGAATGCTATGAGTCACCTGTAATATGGGAGAATGGGCAAATGAGGCTGTATTCTCTTATGGAAATGTCACAAGATATTGGCGCTTTATGCCAGAACTGTCTTACTTAACTTCAGTTCCCCATTTTCTAAATGTGGGTGTGCTATTTTTGTGGATATTTTAGTTGTCAAAATATGCCACAGTTATCTTCAGAGGATGACAAGAGTTTTGTTCCCAAATTCCAAGAGTTCAGCACCAGTAGGGGCCTGCCAATGACTCCAAACTGCATCTCTGTCACTGGTACACTTAAGCAGCAGGCTAAATGATGCCATCGTACTGGGAAGGTGATCTACCACTGAGGTGAGATGGTAAACGTATAGAAGATGCCATGCCTTGCCAGATGAAGGCACACTGCTTCTGGTGATCCCGCAAATCTGGAATTGAGCAAAAGACATTGACCAGATCAATAGCAGTACACCAGGTGCCAGGAGTTTTTAATTTGCTCAAGCAATAAAACCACGTTTGGAATCGCACCGCAGTAAGAGCCATCACCTGGTTCAGTTTACAAAACTCCACTGTCATTTCCCAAGATCCATTCATGTTTGTGTAGGTTAAATACTCTTTCAGCTGCAATCCTCAGGGTCAGCAATTGGAAGCCACCAGCCATTCCTCAGTGGGAAGATGGGCTTTCTACTCCTGTAAACGGTTATAGTCTCAGAAATTCACAGAGGCAGTCTAGCCTGTGCTATAAGTCAGCATCGACTTGATGGCAGTGAGTTTGTTTTTTGGTGTTGTTTAAATAGTCGAGTCAGATGAGAATGCTGTAGAAATCACCCCCCTCCCCCCAGGCATTCTCCAGTATTTGATAATGCCAGTGATCTCTGCACTTATAATAGCTTCCACTTGGCTTTTCCTACCACGAGAGACCATAGTCCACATGTCAGAGATCTAATGTAGGAATTCTGTCAGTTGTTGCGTATGTCTATTTCAACCATGCATTTTGGAGCTGGACAATCAATATCGGATGGACTCAGGGACCCCATGGACTCACTATGAGCTAGGCTTGAGTAAGACTACATTAATAACCTGACATTCATACGAAGGGGTACTCCCCCAAAACCAGAATTGTGCTGGGCAGAGTGGAGTTTTCATAGTATGCATTTTCCCCATTAGGCAAGCATCAACTGAGTAACTCACTCTGAGTTAGTGCACACAGTCACGTCACCTGGGAGGGTTCTTTCTGGTCACAGTGAATTTCACTAGAACCTCGTTTTTTGTGATGGCTGATGTAAGAGAACAGTGTGTGGCTGTGAAATTTTGTTTCCTGCTCTGGAAAAATGCTGCAGAAACTGTTGTGATGTTGAACACAGCTGACAAGGACAGCACTATGGGGAAAACGCAAGTGCTTCTTGTTTCAGAAAAAGGTGAAATGCTGGTTGATGACAAACCTCATCTGGACGTCCACCAACTTCCAGAACAGACAAAAATGTCTACTTGTAATGCATTTGGAGTTTGTTCCACCAGTTCAGATTGTTAATCAAGCTTTCTACTGAGAGATTCTGAAAAGATAGTGTAACAGTGTGTGACAAAAAAAGGCCTGCTTTGTGGCAGATGGGACTAGTTTTGCCACCACGACAATGCACCTGTCCACGCTGCCATCTCAGTGAGTCAGTTTTGGACCAAACAGCATGCCTCTCTTGCCCGATGCACCTGACTCACCTGACCTTGCTCCATGTGACTTCTTTTTGTTTCCTTGAATGCAGAGGGACATGAAAGGACAGTGATGTGATGACGTAGAAGAGGTGAAGAAAAAAAATGAGGGTAGGTGATGTCAGCCATACAAACAGATGAGTTTGAAAAAATGTTTCCAAGAATGGAATCACAGATTTGACGAACGTATTAAGTATAATGGAGAGTACTTTGAAGGTGATTATGTTGTTTTGTAAAAACATTTAAATACATAGGGGTTTTTTTTTGGTACCCCTTGTATGTCCCTACACTGACTGATGAGCCACAGGGTCATTTTGGATCTCCTGGAATTCGTGTCATTGTAGAGGCAGTAGTCAGTAAACTCCACACTGTATGATTATTTCCTTTACCTCAGTGAACAGCCATTCTTGTAAGAGGTTATAGACCCCTTTGGGGAAGACTTGGAAACATAATTGCTCAGCAGTGCAATGGTATCCTTCATCAAGAAGACCCACCTCCCGTTCATTCAGAGGTGTAGATCTATCGGCAAACTGGCTCAAGTCCAGGAATTGATCGAAGGGTCTTTGTAATTCTCTATTATAGTGATTCAGGTTAGGCTGCCATTCGCTTGTCCTAGAATTCTTCCACTTGTACAGATCAAGTAAATGTTTAGATTCCCATCTATTTCAGTTCTTGGGACACCATAGCTAAATAGCCAATACCCTAAGTCCTCCAAGTCAGGCTATTTTGATTCCTGCTTTGACTCTACTGTCCATTATAGTAACCATACTTACCTTGTCTCTGGTGACTAAAGGCCATACCCCTTGGCCGTTACCACCAAAGGATCCAATCAAGCCCATTGTAGTTAGGTGTCTTAATTAGATTAGGGCAGTTCTCACTGTCAAATGTGTCTTACATAAACTAACAATCAAGGATGCTAGGGCTTCCTTCACAAATTTGTCCCTCCCAGTTGTGGTAAATCTCATCTTGCTTGGATTTTATAGGACACAATAGAACTACCCCGTTGGTTTCTGTGGTAGTTACATAATCTGGTGTCAATTTGAGGATTAAGAGGGTAGGGGTGGAGTCTAGCCTGTCGAGCAGGAGAGAGCCAATGAGTCCTCTGTGTGGACATGACCTTCTCCTGAGGATCCTGGGAACTCCAAGATTTCCTCCTGGAGGCCGGAGACACACACTCTCTCTCTGCTCACACCCTGGGAGACATAGCTGCTGACAAGACACATGGAACTATGCTAGTGCACTGAGCTGGAGA
The DNA here is from genome assembly GCF_000313985.2 of Echinops telfairi. NCBI lineage: Eukaryota > Metazoa > Chordata > Mammalia > Afrosoricida > Tenrecidae > Echinops > Echinops telfairi. The sequence continues at coordinate 360,647 of NW_022106189.1, read as the reverse complement.
AGCCATATAGAGACCCTTGTCAGCGCTGAGATGCTTACAACGCCACTGAAGCCACAAGACTTCCCACCCACTGACCTGTGATCTGCCTGCATTTGGCATCATTGCATGTGTTTCATGAGTCTGAAGAAGACTTTATAGAATACTATGGAACATATGGGCTAATATCGGATTTATGGACTTGATCTGGACTGGGCTGGGATGTTTTCTCAATATTCAATTGCTCTTGTATATAAACCTCTTTCTTATACACATACGAGTGTCTATGAATTTGTTTCTCTAGTCTACCCGGACTAACACAGTTTCCAAGACTGTAGCTTTTTACAGGAATAGAAAGGCTCATCTTTCTCCTGCAATGTGATTGATGGTTTTGAACTGACCTTGCTGTTAGCAGCCCAATGTGTAACTCACTAAACCTTGACAATTGACTCAGTGGCAGTGAGATTTGTGTTTTTAGAGTTGTGGTAAAAGGAGTTTTCTCTATGTCATGTGTGTGTGTGTGTGTGTGTGTGTGTGTGAGAGAGAGAGAGAGAGAGAGAGAGAGAGAGAGAGAGAGAGAGTGTCTAACCTAATAAATCCACAAAAAAGTTCCAATTTCCTTAAGTCTTTAAATATCTTTTTCTATGGGACATCAAGACAGGTCTGGTATGTCAACTTGCTTTAGTGTAGACCACCACATAACGATGCTTCAGTGAGCCAACCAAATAAAGTAGAAGATCTTTCCTAACCACTCAAAATAAAACACTGTATGAAGAATCTGTGTGCAGTGGACCCATATCAATAAACTCAGTCTGATGCAACTTTGTTTTCCTTGCACCCTTACCCAATGCCCTTAATAATTATTCCCACCCTTAAGGGGGAGCCATGTTGTCTTAATGTGCTTTATTGAACTTCTCTGGGTTCCAATAGCCATTGGAGTGGATATACAGAACTCACAGACAAAATTCATGATTAAAGTGTTTATTTAAGGGAGTTAACAGTTGTAATTCCAGTGGGGAATGCTCAGAATAGTTGCTCATAAGGACATTTTACAAAGTTCATTCAGGTCCACTAGTAAATGGCCAAAACGGCATGCCATTTCACTGAAGGCCTCACCCTGAAGGCATTCAGCTCAAGCCCTGCGATCAGCAAGCCCTGCACCCAACTCCGCAAACCAGCTTCCTGCACAAAAGCATTCAGCTTTATTTGGGATGTCCATCCTTCTGCTCCATGCTCTGGTTCCTGGTTCTGCCATCGATCCTCTGGTGGTATAGCTGTCATCTATATACCAGAAGGATCCTGGAAGTTCACTGTGCAAGGATCTCAGGTCCAAAGGATGCACTCACTCCTGGCTCTTGCTTGAAATGAGATCCCTCCTCCTGCTTCTCGGTGGGATCACGTTATACACATCAGGGTGGCACTCTAGGGAATCCTGCTCACAATTACTCATGAGTGAATCCTGTCAGTAACCTTCTTACCAGACCTGTGCAGGGAAAGGTCATTTGGTGGGAATTAGAGACATTGGCTAGGAGAGCCATATTAAATAATTCACTGCCCCTGTAGGAGCTTCAAAAACGTTTGTGGAAAATAGAATGAAAAGATAGCAGAATTTTTCCATGAACTGTTTGCAGCCTCTTCATATTCTCCAGGTTTCATTCGTGTATTTTAGAAAAGAAAAGGCAAGCAGTTCTTTTGTAGTATAACATATCTCTTCCTAGCTCCCTGGGACTTAAGTCTAGTTACAAATCTCGAAGTAAACATGGATGATGGAAGACAATGCTCTACATCCTACTCTGGTGAGTAGAGACTGGGGTCTTTTAAGCGTGTGAGCAGTCATCTAGGGTGCAACTATTTGGTCTCTCACCATCTGGAGCAAAGCAGAGTGATGAAAATTAAGAAAAACATACAGACATAATTTGTCCAATAGACTAATGGACCCACAAACCAACATCAGTCTCTACAACCCTGTGACCAGAACTAGATGTGCCCTGTTACCACTACCAACTCCTCTGAAAAGGATCGCTTCAGAAGGTCCCAGATATATTAGGAGAAAAATGTGGAGCAAAATCCAAAGTTATAAAAGAGAACAGACTTACTGGTGAGCCTTCTAAGACTATGGCTCTTAGTCACCCTTCAGGTCTAGACCTGAACTTACCTTCACGTTAGAATAACCAACCACTTCAGATCAAAGGGGTAGCTTTTACCAAAAGACAGAGTATCAAAGCTCAAAACCAAACTCACTCCCAGCAAGTCAAGTCCAACTCATAGCAAACCTAGAGGACAGGGTGTACCTATCCCTGTGGGATTCTGACTCCATAACTATCCACAGGAGTGGAGTGAAGCACAGGAGATCAGGCAATAAGGTCTGGAGAAAGGAAACACACGGGGCAAAGGGAACGGGCAAGGACACACGGAGCGGATCGGAAGAGCTGAAGCAACATGTGTGGGAATTATGAAGTACAAAAGAATGGTCTGCTTTGGATCCCTTCTTTTTTTTTTTTCTTTACTTATTACTTTATTCTTAATGTATTACATAAAGGGTTTCCTGTGTGGAAACCTTTATATTACTTTATACTCTTTTTTTTTTTAATCATTTTATTGGGAACTCGTAAAACTCTTATCACAATCCATACATACATCCATTGTGTCAAGCACATTTGTACATATGTTGCCATCATTGTTTTCAAAGCATTTTCTTTCTACTTAGCCCTTGTTATCAGCTCTTCATTTTTTTT
>NW_022106189.1:350100-356559 GCF_000313985.2 Echinops telfairi | reverse complement strand
TGCCCTACCAGGTCTCCCACACCCACCTCTCCACCAATTTGGATCGCTAATTGTTCCCTTGTCCCTGGGTTTGTTATCCCCTCTTCTTCCCTTCCCCCCTCCTCCCCTGCTCCCATGTCCCCCGGGAACTGTCAGTCCTGTTGTTTTCTCCTCCAGATTGTTCATCCAGCCTGTCCTATCCAGACAGGCCTGCGTTTTGGATCCCTTCTAACCACAGGCCAGGAATCACAGCTCTACTACCAGACGGAAATTACCGTCACCTTGATTATGGTGGCTGGAACATGGTGTAATCTGACACTCGGTCGGCTGGCCTCCATCTTGCCCCAACCGGAATTTGATCTAGGCAAGGATTTCTTGTTTATTCTACGACAAAAATTTCTTCCCTGGCTTTTAAAATATTGATGGTGCTTTTTTCTTTCTTATTCTTTGTTTGTATTTGTATTTTTATATTATTATTTTATTCTTGCCATCTTATCTTGTTTTTGTTTTTGAAATTTTTACTGCTGGGTTTCCCATTGTGTGAAGCACAAAAGGAGTAGATGCATAGAGATAATAGCAACTGATGCAAAGGTTTAGTCAGGAGGTAGTGGGGGTGGGGGGAGATAGGGAGGGTGAGAGGACTTGGGCAGCAAACAAGGAATCCAGGAACAGGGAGGGAACACTGGAACTGATTGTGATTATGTATATGCAACTCATTTTAAAAGCAATTTAACTATGGAGGTGTATGATTTGTGAATAGTATATCAAGAAAACCAGTAGAAATAAATGTTTATATAATGTGAAAATGTAGCCACTGTCATTGAACAATATGTATAGACCTTGTTTGATGGGATCTTAATTTGAAACTCTTACCAAAACACAATGAAATACATTAAAAAAAATAATGATCTGCTTTGTTATTCGTTGGACTGCTACTAACTGACCTTCAAAACTACCAGCTGCGCTGCAGGAAAAAGATGAGGTGCTCCACTCCTGTAAAGAGTTAGTCTCAGAAGGCCACAGGAAGGCCCGTCCTGCAGGGTCACTGTGCGTCAGAGTCGACTGGTGGCGGTGACGGAGTATGCGGAGTATGCTTTGTTCTGTAAACTTTAACCTAATTCGCTACATATTTATATATATTTAAGGGTGAAGGTGGGTTCTGGGGACATTCACAATGTCATGCAATGCATCCGTCTCAGGTGATGCCCCAAGCAATGTCTGAGGTGGTGCCTTAGGCAATCTCTGAGACAAAAACAAAGACACAGCTGGGCTAATCTCATCAGATGGGAGTGGAATGGAGAATGGCTTTACCAGGAAGGGTGGTTTAGCTGACAAAACCGGATGAATCTCTTCAGATGGGAGTGAGAGGATTGCTTCTACTGTCAGGAATGATGCAATAGAATTTAGGGGCTCAACGTCCCAACTTCCTTACTATCTGACCATATGTTCCCATTCAAAGTGTCAGGATCATATTTCTTCTCAATCAATGCCCTTGCTTTAACCTCAGATGACATTCAAAGTTGGGAAGTTGATTGGTGCTGTAATTCTGCCCATATTGTTATAAGACTATGGGTTTGGTTTTCAGCAATATCAGCTCTGTTGCTAAAAGAAATGAAATGTTTTGTTTGTTTGTTTCCCCCCAGGAGCACAAGTGACAACATTGAAATCTTTGATGTGGTCCTTGAATTGCGACTCTGAAGTCTTGAATTCATCCCTTTCTTTCACCACTTTGTCTGGCAAAAGTAGGACAAACCAGCTTCCCTAAGCTTCTCAGCCTGGCAAAATTATAGAAGAGTATCCAATATGCAATTACCCACATATATTAGATCCACTGGTGCTGATACTTTGCATATTTCTCCTGCTACTTCATGCTTTGAATTAGCAAATCCCAACCCAAATCCACTGCCATCAAGTTTATTCTAACCCATAGAGATGCAGCAGAAGGTTTATAATGCTGTAAATCTTTATAAGATGGGCTCCTCGCCTTAAACTGCCAACCTTGCAATTAGCTGTCCAATGCCTACCCCACGGTGCCAGCTGGGCTTTGTCTCTCGGACGAGGAAGCACCCTCTTTACCACTGAAGACGGTGAGCGCCTCTGAGATTAGCCACGTGAGAGCCAGCTCTGAAAGCTCACCCTGATGATTGTGCTCCGCTGGAAGTCACAACCCGTTTTCAATGGGGGGCTAAATTAATAATCTGCAAGGTAATCTCAAAGAAAACAAAGAAAGGCCAACAAAATGAAAAAGACAACAATCATAAAGAGTTAGTAAACAGTAAAGCAACATCAATAAAGGAATTAAGAAAACCTACCAACAAAATGAACTCAGTTAAAAAAATGGGTAACAAAACCCTAGAAGCACCACAAAGCAACAACATACAACCCCAGCTAACTGCCACTGACCGGGAAGAAGCCAGCTCAGTGTGGGAAAAGTTTTGTTTTGTTGCTTATGAGGAGATAAGTTGAATGTGTGTAAGGAATTCATTGAAAGAATGGAATAATTAACAGGGTAAGATGAACATAAAGATCTATATACTTAACGAGGTGTCGAAGGGATCAGGTATAAGGCATCATCAGAACAAAAAAATCTTACCATAGTGAGTGATGGGGGTAGTGCGGAGTGGAAACCCAAAGCCCATTAGTAGGCCACTGGAGATCCCCTTGCAGAGGGGTCTCGGGGAGGAGATGAGCCAGTCAGGGTGCGATGTAACAACGATGAAAAATACAACTTTCCTCTAGTTCCTAAATTGTTTCCTCCCTGCTCCCACTACCATGACTCGAATTCGACCTTGCAAGTCTGGCTAGACCAGAGGATGTACATGGGTATAGATAGGAACTGAAAATACAGGGAATCCAGGGCGGATGAACCCTATGGGGCCAGTGGAGTGAGTGGCGAGACAGGGAGGGTAGAGGGAGAGTGGGTAGGAAAGAGGGAACCGATTGCAGGGAACTATATGTGACCTCCTCCCTGGGGGAAGGACAACAGAAAAGTGGGTGAGGGGAGACGTCGGACAGGGCAAGATATGACAAAATACCAATTTATAAACTATCAAGGGCTCATGAGGGAGGGGGGAGCGGGGAGGGAGGGGAAAAATGAGGACCTAGTGTCGGGGGTTTAAGTGGAGAGAAATTGTTTTGAGAATGATGAGGGCAATGAATGTACAAATGCACTTTACACAGTTGATATGTGTATGGATTGTGACAAGAGTTGCATGAGCCCCTAATAAAATAATAAAATGAAAAAAAAAAAGACCTATATACTTAAATGTACCGGGACCCTGAAATTTCCTGCCCAAATAACTGAGCGTACTCCCAGAGGCTCATGGGCTTCTTCCTCAGGCCCGTTTCCTGAGTGTGGACAGCCTCACCAATGTGTGCCCTCTAAGGCCCAAGAGGAGGCCAAGTTCGTGGCTGGTTGTGGGCATGTGGACAGATCTAGAGGTATAGGCTAGAGTGTTCCTATCCAAATCCATCTGAGGCCCCCACATAAGGGATAGAACAGGCATGGGAGAGAAAGGAGAGGGCCAAGAACCAGCTCTTCCCACACGATTATTCTAGCACATTGCTATAAGGAACTGAGAATTCCAAATGTGAACTTGGCCTTCCGTGTCATAAAGATGTATTTGTTAAGGCAGGAGGTTAGACTGTACTTCACTTAACAATTTGTTAGCTTGATTTATACCTTCTAAATAGCTAGACATACAATAACAAGTGGGCCTTCATTTATCCTTTTTTCTGGTTCTGGTTAAGTGGATCAAGGTCTATTAACTGGAAAAATAAAATCAGAATAACATGTATAACAGAACCCAATACAATTTGTGTGGGAAAGCTGTATGTGATATAGTTATAGCAGGATACATTCTGATAAAGTCAGCCTTTGCTATGTATCAAAAGACCACAAACTCTAAGTGACAAGCAGCAATAAGGATTTATTTCTCATGCGTCTTTGGGTGGCTCTGCCCCACTTGGCTCATTCTGAGATTCAGCCTGGAAGGTCAGCAGATCCTGGGCCATTGCTTTCCAATGGCCATGACCAAAGCTAGAAGCAAGCTCAGACACAGAGCAAATTTCAAGAGTTAGCTCTAGAGTCTATCAGGAGTCCTCAAACTTTTTAAATGGGGGGGCCAGTTCACTGTCCTTCAGACCTGTTGGAGGGCCAGCCTATAGTTTGTTTTTTTTAAAAACTATGAACAAATTCCTATGCACACTGCATATATCTTATTCTTAAGTTAAAAAAAAACCAACAATCAGTAAAATCACCCGGCGGGCTGGATAAATGTCCTTGGCGGGGCCGCATGTGGCCCGTGGGCGTAGTTTGAAGACCCCTGGTAGAACCCTGGTCGATTGGCATAGCATAGTTCACAAAGACAATTGGCATAACATAATTCAACTTTGGTAAGTAGTGATTGGGGGTCTAAAAAGCTTGTGAGCACCCATCTCAGTGACAATGATTGGTCTCTCCCCATCTGGAGCAGAGTAGAGTGATAAAAAGGGAAAAGATACATGGAACTAGCTTGTCCAGTGGACTAATGGACCACACAAACACCAGTCTCCACAATTCCTGAGACCCGAAGAACTAGATGATGCCCAGTTGCCTTTACTGATTGTTCTGAAAAGGATCACATCAGCAGGTCCAAGACAGAATGGAAGAAAAATGTGGAACAAAACTCAAAGTCATAAAAAAGACCAGGCTTACTAGTAGATAGAAGCTTGTGGAACCCCCCAAATTATGAGCACTAGATACTCTTTAGGTCTGGAATGGAACTCACACTGTGTTAGAACAATCGGTCACCTAAGGCAAAAGGGCATTGTACAAAGAATTCTGGAAGGACAAAGTACAGTGGGTTGGGAAAGGAGGACCGGAAACAGGAAGCACAGGGAGGAAGTGTGTGTGTGTATGTGTGTGTGTATGTGTGTGTGTGTGTGCCAGTGATGTTTAGTGAAGGGATTGCTTAATGCAAGTGTTGAAACAAAATGTATGACCTGTTTAATGTAAAATGATGATCTGCTCTGTAAACCTGCACCTAATTCACAATAAAAAGTTATAAAAAGAAAATGAGAGGGGAAGCGTACTCCAATCGTGGGTTGTCACAGCGGTACATCACCCTAAAACAACCAAACCAATGGCAACTCATAGCGACCCTATAGGACAGGGTAGACTGCCCCTGTGGGGGTCCGAGACTGCCACTCTTTACAGGATCTCCCAGGGCTGCCCTGCCCTGTGTGTCCTGGCGCCCTTGGCCAAGTCCTCCGCCTGAAGGACGAGATCCGTGGGGAGGCGGCGCCCAGCCTCTCCGGGCTCCCTCCGGTGGCATCTCACTCCCGTCCTGTCTCCGGCTTCACTGCCAAACGGGAAGCCCGAATCCTAAGGGCCACCGCGCGTCCAAGGGGCCCTTAAAGGCTAAGAGGAAGCCTTGCCGGATCTGGGCAACACTTCCGGGGTGGGGTGGGGCATGAAGACCCCGCTCTCTTTGTCCGCACTCGGAGCCTTGCCTTCTCCTGCCCATCAGCGGGCACAGGAACAAACTGCACGCCCAGGCTTTCTCTCGCTGCCACGGGGCCAATTCCGACTCCTCACCGCGACCCGAGAGGACAGGGGAGAACTGAGGCTGCAGTGTCTTGGGAGCAGAGAGCCTCAACGTTCTCCCTCTGGGCGGCTAGTCCTTTCAAACTGCGCTAGACCTTGAGGTTAGCGGCCCAAAGCTTCCTCCAAAAGTCAAGTTCATTGCCATGAGTCAACGCTAACTCTTAGTGACCCCCTGCGGGTTTCCGAGACTGTATCTGTTTACAGGAGCAGAAAGCCCGTGGAGCTGCTGGTGGTTTCAAACTGCTGCCTGGGCAGCTCGCACCCAATTCGTTAACCACTGCGCCAAGCCACCGGGGTTCAGTGAAGGCTTCCTAGGAGGAGGGAAAAGAAATTTCCTGTGTGTGTGTGTGTGTGTGTGTGTGTGTGTGTGTGTGTGTGTGTGTGTGTTAGGTTCCTAATTCATTTTAATTACTAAGAGAAGTTCACACGGAAAAATGAAATTCAAAGACGGTGGGATTTCCCACAAGTTTTCTGAAGCCCTCTCATACCAGCTTGAATTTTCCACAACGTGTTTGTCGTCCTTCTGTACTGACACAGCAGGGAGAGCCGTCATTCTCTCTAACTCCATTCAAAATCTCAATAGAGATGTTTCACTAGTTGGTTTACCTGGCTAGCCATTTTGAAAAATATTTTTTTTTCCTCCAGGAGGGTGCAGTGGGAGGAGGGATTGCCAACGATTCAGTAAATTTAACAATCTGAGTGTAAAACCCAAAGCTGTCACCATTCACCAGGAGGGAATACTTTGCAATCTATCCAGCTGCTTGTCTTTTCACACCTCCTTGGCCGACCTTCCAGCTTCTCAGCCCGAGGCTCACAGTGCCTGGAGGTGGAGGGAGTGGAGAGGAGGGAGGGAGGAGCGGGGTAAGGGCGGGAGAAGGAGGAAACAGAGGAGG
>NW_022106189.1:341203-350000 GCF_000313985.2 Echinops telfairi | reverse complement strand
GGGAGGGGGGAGGCTGTTGTCCAAACACCTACCTGGCCATGGACTTAGAGCAGCCTCTTAGGAGGTGTGCCGTGGAGCCTTTCTCTCCCCATTGCCACCATCAATGGCCGTCAGAAGCCACCTTTTCCATTGCACACATCAAAGACCCAGTTCTCCCTGAGGGCTCCCAGAGGGCCTTGGCCAAGGGAAAGGCTCAAGACAGGAAGACCCCGAGGATCACCAGAGTGACAGGAAGGGTATCTATTGGGCCCAGGGATACCCATAAAGCAAGCTGGAAAAATAAGGTGCAGAGGGGGTGGGGGTAGGGGGAGAGATACAAAGGGAAATATACATTCACTAACATTTAGGTAAAAGTTTGAAAAGTACACAAATGCAATTGTGTACAAAGCCATACATGTGTTACAGAGTAGGAAAGCATGCTTGGGAACGGCTGCAACTTCCGCAGGCAGCTACAGCTGGAACCGAGGGAATGGGGTAAGCTGGACTATATCACTTCGCTTGAGTTTTAGCAAACATTCATTTAGGTGCTGGGTATATGGCTTGATGGCTCACTGCTATCAAGTTAATTCTGACTCATGGCGACCCTGTAGGACAGGGTAGAATGATTCCCTGTGAGTTTCCAAGATTGTAACTGTTTATGGGAATAGAAAGCCCGTCTTTCTCCCTTGGAATTGTTGATGGTTTTGAACCACCAACCTTGCAGATTGCAGCCCAGCTCGTAGCCACTACACCACCAGGGCTCCTATTTAAGTGTCTGTTATTGTTATTTCAGGTATCTAAAAAATGTAGTAGGGCCGAACAGGTTGCAATTAGTATGAATAATGTAGCACTCAATTTTAAAAACGTGTGTCTGTGTAGGAGTGGGTGTGTCTCTCAATGCCAGGAGGGGGGTGCACATGTGTCTGTGTTCTTTGTATATCTCTATGTTCATCTTCATGTGTCTGTGTTCTTTGCATATCTCTATGTTCATCTTCATGTGTCTATGTGTCTGTCTGTCCACCTGTCTGTGGGTCCGTGTCCTTTGATGCCTGCGTGGATCTGTGTGTGTACCGTGTTGGCATGCGTGTCTTTGGATCTGAGCCACTTTGAACATCTCTGTGCAGAGTCTGTGAGTGTGTGCCAGTGTGTGTCTCTGGGTGAGTCTGTGCATCTGCGTGCACCTGCACCTGTGTGCCCATGAATGAGATGACGGCTGGCACCTGGTGGACAAACACCCAATTGTTGGCACAGTTCTTTCTGGAAGGAAGGAAGAAACAGGGGGCTTTTACTTCACTTTTTGTGGGGTTTTTTTAAACATTTTATTAGGGGCTCATACAACTGTTATCCCAATCCATAAGGGTTTTACTGTAGTTTCTTTTCTTTTCTTTTTTAAAATTGTTGTTTCTTTTTCTACCTTGATAGTGTATTCTTCACTCACATTGAAAAAGACATTCAAGAAGACAGTAATTCCTGGTTTGAAAAAGAAAATGAAATTACCCGCGGATCCTCAGTGTCCCCTGGGGCTCCTCAGAGCTTGTCTACCCTTAGCTGCCTGGCCCTTGACCTTTGATCCCATGAATTCCCCACAAAGAGCTCTAAGGGCAGGGCACCCGAGGGCACTTTCTGGCTCCACCCCAGGAGCATGGCCCAAAGCAAGCATGCCATTTCCCTAAGGTCTTTGGTTTATCTGTAAATGTCAGGCAGTTTGCATTCTCTACCTTTCTGTTTATCTGAAGAATATGATCACAGGTTTCAGCTCAGAAACCTTGAGTCAAGACAATGTTCCAGGAGACTGCCGTTCACTCCTCAGCTTCCTTTGCACCTTTCGTGGTGCTGCGCTTCTTACCTCCCAAAGGCCACAGCTCCAGCTCGTGGAGGAAGTGTGGAGGTAGAACCACCTGAGAATCTCTGAAAGGTCAGTTGGAAAAAGAAGTTAACCTCAATCTTTCTAAGCCAGAGGTTCTCAACCTGTGGGTCTCGACCCCTTTGGGGGTCAAATGATCCTCTCACAGGGGTTGCCTAAGACCATCAGATAACACATAAATATTTCACAATATATAATTACATATTGTTTTGTGATTAATCACTAGGCTTTATGTTTAATCATTTTCAATTTGTAACAATGAAAATACATCCTGCATATCAGATATTTACATTACGATTCATAACTAGCAAAATTACAGTTATGAAGTAGCAACGAAAATAATTTTATAGTTGGGGGTCACCACAGCATAAGGAACTGTATTAAAGGGTCATGGCATTAGGAAGGTTGAGAACCACTGTTCTAAGCTTTCCAGCCAAACATGGCTACTGGGACCCCATCAAGTTCTTGACAGCTGTGATCAAATTCAATTCTCCCAAGAACTGCACCAGCTACTGATACTGGCCCACAGCTCTAGAGGTTAAACCCAAGGTCACCCAGCTGGGTTCAGAATCCCCCGTTCACACCTGCCATAGACTATCTCCCACAGTGCAAGGAGGAGGAATGGCCTGCGACAGAAAGTGGGTCAGCTCACTGGGAGGGCTCTGGACCAAGGACGGAGCCCCAGGGCAGGTTTCTGACTGACCAGTTTGCTTTTCTCACAGTCTGGATTCTCCATGAGGAAGAAAAGTCCTCAGACCCTTGTAAATACATCTACAGGGCCTGTATCACGTGGCCCTCCAGAGCCACTTTGGTGGTCACTTGAAGGTAGGCTGGTGGCCATACAAAGTTGTTTAGGGACAGGACTTGATGTTTTGGGCTACTGTCCCTGGGATCCAGACTAGGCTTACATTGACTAAGGCAACCAAGGGACCCCGTGCCCCCTAGGGACCCATCAGCCGCATCTTTCCCGACGTCTTGGAAGAGTGCTCCCTATGAGTGGTCTGGGCCCTTGGGCTGCTCCCCTTATAGGGCACTAGGTTTCTGTGAAGATTCATTGTCCTACTGAACCCCAATTGCTGTTCATAGGGAACAGCCTCACCTTGACCCAGAACCTGAGGGACTGCTGAAGAAGAGTCCAAAGGTGAGGGTGGAGGCTCCTAGGGGCAGAGGAGGAATCTGGGCTCAAACATGGAAGGGGTCTAGTCTCCCAGCACAGACTCAAGCTTCCGTGGAGCTGCCCTTGAGGGCTTGTGGATCGCCCTTTACTATTCAGTTGCTTACTTCCCGTCTAGCTCTTAATCTTTGGCAGCCTCAGACACGAACACAAAAGCCGCCCTCTCTTCCTTCTCACAGAAGAGCCAGTCTTTGTCCAGTATCTACTTTCCTCTGGCTTAGAGTATCAACCCAGCCCCACCCAGCCGGGGGGGGGGGGGGGGGGGGGGATCTGACTGGTGTAGGGTGCAGCTAAGTCGGTTCCAACCCACAATGCCTCTCGGACAACAGCATGAACCTATTCAGTCCTGTGCCATCCTCACAATGGTTCTGGTTGAGAGCGCGGTTGCAGCCACCGGATCTATCTCATCCAGGGTCTTTCTCAGTTCTGCTGCCCTTCTCCTTGACCAAGAATGATGTCCTTTCTTGGGACTGGTCTCTCCTGATAACATGTCCAAAGTCCATGAGACAAAATCTTGTTAACCTCACTTCTAAGGAGCATCCTGGTTATGCCTCTTCCTAGACAGATTTTTTTTTGGCAGTCCATGGTACTTTCAATATGCACCTACATCATCCTAATTCAAAAGAATCGATTCTTCATCAGCCTTCCTTATTCAATGTCCTACTTCTATATGTATATGAAACAATTGAAAATACCATGGCCAGGTATACTTTAGCCCTTAAGGGAACATCCTTGCCTTTCAACACTTTGAAGAGGTCTTTTTTTTTAAAAAAAAAAACATTTTATTGGGGGCTCATACAACTGTTATTGCAATCCATACACACATCAATTGTGTAAAGCGCATTTGTACATCATTCTCAAAACATTTTCTCTCCATTTAAACCCCCGACATTAGGTCCTCATTTTTCCCCTCCCTTCCCGCTCCCCCTCCCTCATGAGCCCTTGACAGTTTATAAATTAGTATTTTGTCATATCTTGCCCTGTCCAACGTCTCCCTTCACCAACTTTTTGGTTGTCTGTCCCCCAGGGAGGAGGTCACATATAGTTCCTTGTAATCGGTTCCCTCTTTCCTACCCATACTCCCTTTACCCTCCCTATTTTGCCACTCACACCACTGGTCCTGTAGGGCTCATCCGCCCTGGATTCCCTGTATTTTCAGTTCCTATTAAAGAGGTCTTGTGCAGCAGATTTACCTAATGAAATATGTTGTTTGAGTCCTTGCAAGACTATGGGCACCTTGCTTCATTTTTAGCACAAATGTGACTATGCTAAATTAGTACATTCCCCAGTGATTGGCGTAGGGATTGTCAGGTGACCCAGTTTGACTAACTGGATGTGAAATGTGGGAGGAGGCATTGGAAGAATTTTGTTGTTATTAATGGACTGTTAATAACAGCAGGTCAGGAGCCCTGGAGGTATAGTGGGTTATGGGTTGTACTGCTAACAGCTAACTGCAAGGTCAACAGTTTGAAACTACCAATTACTCCTAGGGAGAAAGAGAAATGTTTTCTACTCTCACAAAGATTTACAGTTTTGGAAGTTCTTGGGGAGTGGGGGGAGGTGGGGGGAGGCAGTTCTACCCCGTCCCTCTAGGGCAGTGGTTTACAACCTTCCTAATGTCACGGCCCTTTAATACAGTTCCTCATGTTGTGGTGATCCCCCAACCATAAAATTATTTTTGTTGCTACTTCATAACTATAATTTTGCTACTGTTATGAACTGGGCAACCCCTGTGAAAAGGTCATTTGACCCCAAAGGGGTTGTATCCCACAGCTTGAGAACTGCTGTTCTAGGGTCACTATGAGCCATTGGACTTGACTGTGAGTTTGGAGTTTGAACCAGAAGGTCAAGGAGCCCTGGTGGTATAGATTACACATTGGCTGCTAACCCCAAGTTGAGGTGTTTGGACCCCACCAGCCTCTTCCCAGTAGTGAGATTAGGTTTTCTGCTCCTGTAAAGATTTTACAACTTCTGAGACACATAGGGGCACTTCCACTCTGTCCTTTAGTGTCACTGTGAGTCAGAACTGACCAGATGGCAGTGAGTTTGGTTTGGTTTAAGTGGAAGGTCATCAACTAGCACCTACCAATCACTGTTGGCGGTGGGTGGTGGGTGGGGGGAGAGGTGATGCTGTCTGCCTTTATAAAGACTGCAGGTCTGGGAAATCCAAAGGGGCAGTTCTGCTCTATCCAGTGGGGTTGCTATGAATGGAATCAACTCACTGCTTTAATTTTGGGGACCAGAGAAGAGCTGGCTGGAGGACAGGTCAAAGTGCTGAGGATGACAGAGGAAAGTGGGTCCAGCAAGACTCTACTAAGCTCTTGAATCAACTTCAAGGGCACTCTCTCTGCCATTTCCTGTCAGGTGGACTAATGTGTCCCCTTTGCCACTGTGTCAGTTCCAACTCATGGTTGGCCCTATGACTGTCAGAATAGAACCACACTCTATAACCACTGTGAGCTTTCAGAAAAAGGTCACTGGGGACTTTCTTCGGCAGTACTGACTGCTGGGTGGATCCAGACTGCACATCTGTTTAGTAGCTGAGCAACTTTGCGTTGGTAGTTGAAACTTTCCGTACTGTGAAGCCATTCTAAGGTAGGTTTAGTTACTTGCAGCCAAAAGCCCTATAGTAGACTCTCTTGAGAATTGATTAAAGACGGATCCTCTCTTGAGAAACAGGCACAAATGCAGACGTCTGAGTGGTTGGGCTCATCCACGGGCCATTTCCATGGTAGGATTCTAGATCAGGAGATCTCCGCCTTGGCTTGTTGCAGGTACCCTGATTAATAGCTCCTAGGGAGGACAAAGCTGACCCAGATGGTGCAGTGGTTCTGCATTGGGCTGTGTGATCCAAAACGTCTGCAGTCTGAAGTCACCAGCAGCTTTGCAGAAGAAAAATAAGACTTTCTACTTCTGTAAACAGTTAACATCTTGGAAAGGTCAACCCTGCCCTGTCGGGTCACTATGAGCCAATTTTGATTTGATGGCAGTGAGAGACAGAAACTAGTTTGGGTCTGAGCAGCAGACCTGGACTATAACTGGTAAGTAGATGGCAGGCCTCAGACGGGAAGGAGAAGCTTGCTTATAGCTTTGAGGGAGAGCCCCAGCCTTCTGTCCCCCCGGAAACTGTGAGTGTCCACTGCACTGGGCTGCAGCAGGCACCAGGCTTAGCCTGTCCAGTGCTGTTTTGTTTTATTTCCTTCAAGGTCTGGCAGGGGCTGACTTGGAGCTCTGCTTTCAAGGGAGGGACCAGCTAACTGTGGGCCACGAGGTTGGTTTGGCAGAGCACCCACACTTTGTTCTTCCTTTATTCTCTGATTTCTCTGGGACCAAACGAGGAGGGAAGATCAAAGATTCCCAGGATGGAGGCAGAGGCCAATCGGAGGTCAGACTTTCAGTCTCTGGGAAGGCTCAGTCAAGGAGGGCCTAGATTTCAATCCAGGGGTCCTCAGCTCCCCTAGGTGTGCTCAGAGCCTTTCCGTGAAGATTTGCTCAGCAGACTCGGGGCTCTCCCTTTGAACTCATTTTACTTTCCTTACGGAAGTCCTCATTTTAAAGCCTTGTTTGCAAACAACCACAACAATGACTGATTCACTGGAGTCCAATACAGACATCTGGGAACCAGAGGTGGCCAGTGGAATCTGGACACAGGGCTTGGTCCTGCCCTGAGCTATCCGTCTGTGCAAAGAAGGTGCACAAGGGTACAGGCCTGAGTCCGCTCGAAAGAAAGGAGTCCTGCTGGCGTAGTGGGTTACATGTTCGGCCAATAACCACAAGATCAGCATTTTCAAATCTCCAGCGGCTCAGCGGGAGCAAGTGAGACTTTCTACTCCCCTAAAGATTGACATCTTCAGAACCCCACAGGGGCAGTTCTACCCTGTCCGGTAGGGTCACTATGAATGAGAATGGATTCCATGGCGGTGGGCTTAACAAAATAGGAGCTGTAGTGGCTGGATGACTAGTCAAAGCTCAATGGTCAAGCAAGTTGCATTCTGATTAGACATGCAACCAATTTCATCTCCTGGAATGCAGTAATGAAATAAGATGTATCTCACAAGATGTTTCAATATACTTTTTAAAAAAAGCCTATACATTTTCAATTACCACATGTGGGGATGAGCACACACCATTATATAAACCAGAGATCATACAAGCCTAACACAGTCCATGCCCAAGTCTCAATATAAGAAGGTTGACATTTAGCCAGAAACTTTACAAATACTTGCAAATCAATGAAGGGCCAAACTTGCTCTTTAATGAAAGGACTCAAAATTATGAAAACGAAGTACCCACCAACATTTAGGGAAAAAAGGCCCTTCAGAATGGTCAGTTCTTGTTTTGATTAAATTGTGCACTTTCAACATACTTGATAGGAAGTGAAACTAAAAACTCGCATGTAAATGCGCACGCGCACACACACACACCATATAGGAGTTTAAAATGAAGTGGAACATTCTGCTTTCAGGGTCACCATTACCTCAGTGAGATTCATCTCTTAAAACAATGACACTTAGTGTCTCTGTAGTTCCATGAATACTTTTGAAGTGTCATATTAAAACCAATCTCAGTGGCCTAGAGGCAAAGAGAAGCAATTAGTCTTGGAGTTGTGAATAAATAAAAATCCATTTATACACCCGTCCTTGACATGTACCTTGCAAATCTTAGAAACTTCATCTAATGGGAAAAGAAACGTTAAATCGCGAATACCAATACTAATCACATTGCCATGCGGCTTCCTAAAACAGTTTAGTTTCTATCAAATCTTTTAAGTATTAATTTATATGTATATATTCATTCATATTGAACATAGCAAAGCAGCTTTAGTAGACAGCGAGGCGAGGCGTGGGCTGCACTGGGGGGCCACCAGGACCATGACAAACAGATTTTGAGTGGGAGTACAATCCTCAACTCATCATCACAGTCTGAGTATTGTTGACATTCTTCAAATACAAGGTGGGTTTCTCATCCCTATCCTGGCCCAACCCCGCGGCGCACCCCCCCCCCTCCCCCAAGTCTGAGCTTCACTCAACTGCCCCGGAAGAGGGACATTTTCTATCCATGTGGAAGTTGGGTCACCCACACCTGCTGTGATTCCAGTCATGGTTCTCAGGAGAGCTCAGGAGGTCAAAATAGGTGCTGATTTCCTACACTACTTATTTGGATCCTTCCAAGCTGGGCAGGGCATGTGTAGACTGGGCTTTGCTGTTCCCGGGCCCTGCAGCCCTGCAGCACCTTGGTAGCTCAGGTGCAATCAGCCCCTGAACAGGTCAAACTCCACAGGTCTGACCTGGCTAGGGCAGGGCTCAGAGAAGGGGGGCCTCTCTGGTGAAAGCTGGGGGTCAGTGGCCCAAGCTCAACCAGCAGAAGAGGGGAGCAGAGTGGGCAGCCCTCCGGCGCTATAGTGATCCCTGACCTACTTCCAGGGCTCCTTTCCGTTCAAGAGGCAGCAAAAGATCCATAAATTAAGGAAATTAACTGATGGGGCCCGCGGCATCTTTGTAAGCTATTTAAATCTATAAATTTGCAACATCTTCTGCATATATCCAGTAATTGAACTAACTGCAGGGATGTAACTTTAATGAGAAAATTTCCCTTCTGTAGTAGTGCACGTTCTAAAATAAATAAATAAAACCTCCCCTTAGGAGGAAAGTTTCTGTTTATTCCCGCGTGGAGGATTTACAGAAGCGCAGTCCGCAAGCTCTTTCCACGTGCGGGGTCCCCTAGTCAGAGTGGTGTGGAGCCTTCCCCACTCCACGACCTCCCACCAGCCCTGGGGCGCG
>NW_022106189.1:322603-339465 GCF_000313985.2 Echinops telfairi | reverse complement strand
CCCTCCCCACGAGGGCGGGCGCTGAGCGCCCTGCCGAGCAGGAGCGGGATGTGGGGACGCACGGGTCCCCGCGCTCTCGTTCGGGTGCCGGGCCGAGTGCCCCGCGGGACTGACGAGTTTCCGGGGGTCCGAACCGGTCCTGGGCAGCTAGGGCTTCGAAAGGGCAGGGCCCCGCGCGGCGCCCAAATCGGAGAAAAAGTCTAACGGGATAGACGGGCGTCCTCAGACGCCCACCCCGCGAGTCCGCCACGGGGAGAGGAGCCGGGGCGCCCGCTTTCGAGCCCCGCGCGTGGGGCTCGTGGGCGGTCGCACTGAGACCAGATTGGCGTCCCCTGCCCCCCTGGCCGGACGCACGCACCCTCGCTACCATCTCGCCCCCGCCAGGGCGCCCCCGCCCCTGGGCGCCCCCAGCCCACCCCGGCTTCAGAAAGATAGGCTTCAAGTTTTCCCTCTGCGAAATGTGCACGGAGGAATTTAACTGCGCGAGTGAATAAATGCATTAGTTTCCATTATATTTTAATCCTGGCAACAATAAACTTTGAGAACAAAAGCGCTTTTACGTCCTTAATTAGGCGAGCTCCCCATCTGTGGTCTCGAAGTGTCTGCCTCTTGATTTAACTGTCCCCTGCCCCGCCTCTGCCGCACCCCTCTCCCCGCTGGGCTGTGGGGGGGGTGGGGGGTTCTGCGCTCCCAGGACGTCCCCCCCACGCCCGGGGCGCCCGGGGCCCTCGGGCCAGCAGGCTCCGGCCGCTCCGAAGTTCATGCTGGCCTGCGTGCCCCGCCGGACGCCCCGGTCCCGTCCTGTGAGCTTGCACCTGGGACAATTCAGCAGCCCACCCTCTCGGTACCCTTGCCCCGGGCAGGCGCTCAGGGCGCGGAACTGTAGGGAGCTAGCGAGCCGCCTTCTGTTTACCTTTTATGGTTAAAATAACAGCTTAGCAAAGAAGCGACTTCTCGAAGAAGCGATTTAGTGAAATTGTCTCAAGCTGCCGCAGCACAGCCAGTTTAATCACCCCCAGAGAGCTGAACAACTGCGAGCACAATGGGACACAAAATCATTTTGTGTGTAAATGAGCGTGGCATTCTGCTGGCTTCCCTCTGCTCCGGGGGGCGGGGCTCGGCGGCGGGCGCGGGACCCGGTCTCCCGCGGTGCCTCCCAGAAACGGGTCGATACCGAGCTGGTCGGAAACGCCGCGGGCCCGGCCGCGCACTGCAGCCCAAGCCCTTGCAACAGGCTGTTTGGCCCAGCCTTAGGAGAGCCGGGCGCGCCGTGGTGGGTTGTAGGGGTTGTGTGCTGGTGTGAGTAACAAAACTTGTGTCTCTGACTGCGTCCACTTTTATGTTTGTGACCTCAGCACTAGTTTCGGGAAAGGTCGTTGGCCAGCACCAATGCGCTTATCGAAGGGGCCACTGGAGGTGCCGGTCGAGGCGTAAAGCCTGGGGCTTCCGATGGTGAGTTTCTGGTTTGCCTGGAACAAGGTTGTGCTTGTGACGGGAAAAAGGCTGCGTGAGAACAGGATGGGGCAGCTTTGGTGCTGAGTAGTTGGCATCACAGGTGACTTTTACGTAGTGTGCTGGTAGTAGGGATGATCTTGTGCAGTGCCCCTAGGTAGGGATTCTGTGGGAATTGCTTACTGCTGATTCCAGGCCACCACAATCCGTTCCCTGTTTTGATTTCGTAGAACTTCCCTGAGATAAAATGGTCAGGTTTACTTTTCGAAGCCTCCTGTGCCAGAGGCAGCTGGGCTCAGAGCAGCCACCCCACCCCCGCCTCCCAAGCGGAAACAACCCCAGGACAAATCAGGAGTCACCTTCCTTAGATTTGCAGAAGGCATTTCTCATTGGACCTCGGTCTGCATTTGACATTGGATGCTGACTCCATCCTGGAGTTTTAACAGAAAAGCAGCTCCTTGGGATTCAAGAATTTCATTGGGTCAATTGCTCTCATCAATTGAAACCTGTGTGAGTAGATCCAGATGGAGCTGGAGGAGGGTGTGTGTGTGTGTGTGTTGTTGCAACCCCATAGTGTAACCCCTCCCCCACACTGTGAAACAGCCCTAAGTGGAAGGGGGCTGCATAAACCTGCTCCTCTCCATTCTCACAAGCCCTGTGAAAGAATGCGTGTGCTGACTAGGGGCTGAGGGACAGTTTTGATTGAAGCTGGTTTGTGGCATAGAGGACAATCACAGAGCCTGAGGAGTTGCAGAACTGGCCCATTTGCTGAGCTGGCTTCTCTGGCTGGGGGTGGAGGGCAGCATGAGGGGTCTGGAACCCATTAAGCTCAGAGGAGACCATCCTGGGCTTCCAGGAAGAAATGGTGGGGTGCAAACAAAGACAGGTGTTCATGCTGTTGGAAGCCCAGAGGGGTGATGTGCCTGCTGCCCTGTGCTTTGGCTTCCCTGCATCCACCAGGCTGCAGCTGCACTGGAGCAGGGACGCTATTAAGCATGGTCCTAGGCTCCCCATCCCAAGGAGGGCATGGGACCCACCCTCAAGGCCCTGCCCACAAAATTCTCTGCTGATGCAAGGAACACGCTCTGGAGCAGATTCCAAAATAAAAAATAACAGTAAAATGGAGTTTGCTTCAAAACCTTTGGGGCCCATGCTGGTGAGCATGTTTCAGTACTGTCATTAGCTAAACTAACAAACATGAGCTTCCCAGAAAGCGTGTGCGGGTGTGTGAGTGGGTGTGTGCAGAGTGTAATTTGCAATGGCCTGGGGGCTGAGGGGGTTGGATGGGGAAGGGCAGTGCGGGGTGGAAGTGGAAGAGGAAGGGTAGGTCTCTCAGGTGCTGCCTGGCACAGGGGTCCCACACAGCATGCGAGGGAGTGAAGCTTCTAATAGTCTTTGACTCCACCAAAGAAATGACGGCAGGTGAGGAAGCCCTTTGGTTGTCCGCTGTTTCCCACAGACACTCTGGGCAGCGATGGAAGCCTAGATGCCTCACCGCAAGGAGCGGCCGAGTGGGTCCACGCTTCACGCACACAGCAGTGCCGGCACCACGGTGAGCACCCGCAGAGTGGCACCCACAGAGGGCCTGGAGCCAGTGCCTGCTGACCCCTCCCTCTGCCTCCTCCCACCTCAGCTCACTGAGCACCCTGCTTGCTCATGGCAACAGCTGCTGGAGGGGATAGCTGGTGTGGCTAGCTGTAGAATTATGGTTGCTTAAAAAAATTTTTTTTTTAAACAACACTGCTCTTAATTTGATGTGAAATTTATGACATGTATAAACCTCAACGCCCGTAGGTGCTGAGGAAGTCACTAATTTAGAGGTGTCTTGTTACTGAGACAAACTTGCAAAAAAAAAAAAAAACCCACCCTGAATCCCAATTCACAAATTGGTGATTCGTTTGTCAGAGGATATTTTCACATCTAACACATAAGCCCGCGACCTTTAATTAGAATTTTGCAGTTTGTTTTATGCCCCCCGGAGGCTGACACCTTGGGAAAAATTTTTTTCCCCCTTTCTTGGTTTCTTATTGCTAATCAGCATCTTTCTTCCACCCACCCCTCTCCCCCCTTCCCCCACTACTTCTGGTACTTTGAAGAAAATGATGCAAATACACTTCATTATAGTGGTGGCCGCAATTTGTCAGCGGCGTATGTGATCAGGCGCCGCAGAAGCGATCTGATGAGATCTGTGATCCCTGGCGCAATAAGGGCCTCCGGGAGAAACGCACTACTTTTCCAAACCTGGTTTCCCTTTCATTTCCAGGAGGAAGGAAGCATGTCCCGGTTGTCTCTTACCCGGTCGCCCGTGTCTCCCTTGGCTGCCCAGGGGATTCCACTGCCCGCCCAGCTCACCAAGTCCAACGCACCTGTGCACATTGACGTCGGCGGCCACATGTACACCAGCAGCCTGGCCACACTCACCAAATACCCCGACTCCAGGTAAGAGCCGAGCTCCTTATCGTGCTGTGGACCTGGCACAAAGATGCAGTGTTTGAGAGCAGGCTTTGGGAGGCCGAGCCAGCCTGTTAGAAGATGCTCCCCCACAGGCTCGTGACCCACAGCGGGTGGCTTCAGGGAGACAGCCTGGAGCTTTGGACCTACTGGGGCGGTAGTGAGCTCAGGCTCCTCTTTTGAGATTCAAGCTTGGCCTCTGCAGGGGACCACTGTGAGTGACACTGCGTGGTTCTCTGTGGAAGAGAGAGGGGGAAGGATTTCACTTTACTGATTGTTCTTACCCTTGTAGTGGTCACTGCCAGGCTGGAAGGGTCAGTAACAGGCCTCCTTGGGGGCTGAGGGTTGTGCTGGCCAGTGAGGTGATTCTAGGGCATGCAAGGGGACCTGGTGCTGTGGCTCAGCATGGGCCGCACATGGCTGTCAGTGCATACAGGGTCAGTAGCCAGGGCTTTGGTGGGAGACTTGGGGGTTCTCTCTGTAGGGAGCCCCCACTCTGCCGAGCTCACGTGTGTACCCACCTCAGGGGCCTGTGCCCATCATTGGTCCTCTCCATCACCTGCTCTCGCTGCTTGGGTTTCTGTTCCCAGGGAGGGCCTGGTTGCCCTGTGGATATGGCAGCAAGGGTGACAGGCAGGATGGGTCTAGGGGCCTATCCCTGCTGCCAGCCGTCTCTTTTCCCCAGGGATGCCCAGGAGTGCTGAGACTGCAGGGTCACCCCAGCTTTAGACATTTACAATAACAAGAGGACTAATTAATCCCCTGAACACCAAGGGGCTGAGTTTGGAAACCCGTGTGGCAGGTTTGCATCTTGTCTGTGTGACTGCTCAGAGCAGGCAGGCCTTGTGTAGTGTGGAGGCCACTGCCCCTGGAGGTGGCTGAGGGCTGAGGTGGAGGTAGTCTCCAGAAGGATGCTGGTGGTAGGGACTGTGTTCCCTTAGCCCAGCAGAGACCGGGTCTGGGGCTCTGGGGGCCTTGGGGAGCCTATCAGCAGGACCCAGGCACACACGTGCTCATCGAGCCCTGTATAGGGTGGGGGATGGATTTTGCTGGTTTAATTTCAATTTTGCCTCCTGCAGTATTCCCAAGGTGTTTGAGAGAGATCATCCCCTAATCGGTTGGCAGCATTTGTGAGTTAAATTCATAAAACTTTGCCCACAACCCTCCCTGCAGAGGGTTTACTGAAATCAGCCACTTTCTATTCTTGATCCTCACAGTCGTAGCCTTGGGGAGGGGAGGAGAGGGGACACCACCTCATTCTGTCTTTCAACTGTTGCCTACGAGCAGGGAGAGCAGCAGGGTGGCTCCCTGCACTCCTTTTGTCCTCACTGAGAGCTGGGACCACCCCAGGGGTGGCAGGACCTCAAGATGGGTCTGTTCCCCACCTTAGATGTTATCCCAGAGGCCCAAGGCCCAAGGGCAGCAGGCCATTCAGGACAGGCAGGACATGGTAGGTCAGACCAGGCCCGGGAAACAGCCTATGCAGCTATGCTGGCCAGGGCCTCTTGGGCCACTGCTGCCCTTAGCAGGTGACCTACTAACATTTAAGAACCCTTTTCCCACCAGTTCCGGAAGAGAAGATCAAACCTTACCCAGTGCCACTAAAGCATGAGTCACTTGGAGGTGGCTTCCGTTGGGCAGCCCCCTCCTGCCAGGTGGTGCTGTGAGCACCACGGGGCTCCTGCCTTCATACCCCGCGTCACCGTGCCCACAGCAGTACTCTTAGGCCTCTGGTTCTTGGCTGATCAGTGTAGCTGTAACCGGAGGAACAGAAGAGCCTGTATGCCAGGGGCCTCTTCTGGCCCCACCCAGGAGTGGCATGGGTGCTCGCCCAGAAACTGCCTAGCACAGCATCCAGGGGCTGGGAGCAGACTCCCTGGGGCTGTGCCCGCCCCCATGCCCTGCCTGCTGACAGGAGCCTGATGCAGTCACCACTCCACTGCGACATCCATCCTGGCGGCAGGGAGCGGCAAATTAAGATGGCCAGGAGCTTCGGAATGTCATAAAACCTTCTAGTACCACAGCCAGGGAATTGGAGCCAAACCTCCGAGAAAGGAAAGGAGCCCCTTTGTGTGTTTCTGTTGCCCTGAGGATTCCAGCTGCTGACACGGCCCATGGCTGGTTTCCACAGGGGGCACACTGAGCCGCGGGCAAAGGCCAGCAGAGGTCACAGCAGCATCAGGACTCTTAAGAGCCTGAAAGTAGCAGGGTAGCATCCCTCCCAAGCCCCGAGGGCGTCACAGCCATGTGTCCCATGAGAAGCTGCTCTGCTGTCAGCTTATTCTGGAGCCAGCACTGCAGCGTGGAAGCATCTACAGCCCCGAAGCCCTGAAGTGAGGCCTATTGAAAACTTTCTGGCCTTGGATTAGTATGATAACGAAGAAGCCAGCCAGCTCTGACCAGAACATTCGAGCTGGAACAGAAAGGGTGGGGATGTTCTCCAAGGAGGTTGAGGCCCAGGGTTTGCCACCTCACCTGTGCTTGTGGCTCTTGCTTCATCCTCCACAAAACCAAACTCACTGCCATGGAGTCAATGCTGCCTCATAACAACCCTGTAGGACCCATGAGCTTCCAGGAGTAGAAAGCCTCTGTTTACTAACTGTTTATGGGGGTAGAAGGCCTCGAAGTTTTCCCTTGGAGTGCCTGGTGGCTTTGAACTGCTGATCTTGCAGATTGTAGCCTGACTCTTTCCTACTGGTGCCATATTGGTCCTGATGACTTCCCATGGCCCTGGGTGCAACCACATGTGTCTCCAAGGTTGCCCCTTTCTGACATCTGAATTCCCAGGTTCATTGAAGGTCTTTGGAGGATGGGAGCCCACAAGGTTTTTAAAAACATTTTATTAGGGGCTCATACAACTCTTATCACAATCCATACACACATCAATTGTGTAAAGCGCATTTGTACATCATTCTCAAAACATTTTCTCTCCACTTAAACCCCTGACATTAGGTCTTCATTTTCCCCTCCCTCCCCACTCCCCCCTCCCTAATGAGCCCTTGATAGTTTATAAATTGGTATTTTGTCATATCTTGCCCTGTCCGACGTCTCCCTTCACCCACTTTTCTGTTGTCCATCCCCCAGGGAGGAGGTCACATATAGTTCCTTGTAATCGGTTCCCTCTTTCTTACCCACTCTCACTCTACCCTCCCTGTTTCGCCACTCACACCACTGGTCCTGTAGGGCTCATCCACCCTGGATTCCCTGTACTTTCAGTTCCCATCTGTACCAGTGTACCTCCTCTGGTCTAGCCAGACTTGCAAGGTCGAATTCGAGTCATGGTAGTGGGAGCGGGGAGGAAACCTTTAGGAACTAGAGGAAAGTTGTATTTCTCATCGTTGTTACATCGCACCCTGACTGGCTCATCTCCTCCCCGAGACCCCTCTGCAAGGAGATCTCCAGTGGCCTACTAATGGGCTTTGGGTCTCCACTCCGCACTCCCCCCATCATTCACTATGGTAAGATTTTTTGTTCTGATGATGCCTTATAGCTGATCCCTTCGACACCTCGTGGTTGCATAGGCTGGTGTGCTTCTTCCATGGCCCATAAGTTTTCCAGCAGGGACTGGGCTCCCAAGCTCACTGTTCCCAGTCCCAGTACTTGGGGTAATTGGGAGAAGGCTGGCTTAATGGCCTTTAGAGCCCTGGAGGGAGTTGTCCCCAGGTGCCCTCTGGCACCGCTTCCAGGGGCACCAAGCTCTGCATGCCTCCTTGCAGACTCAGTCCACGTGGCAGCCAGGCCCTTCATACCAACCCACTGGAACAGGCTGGGCCCCAGACTTGAAGAGACAGGTGGCCATGTGGTTGCTCCACACTTGGACAGGTCTGCTGGCTTCTACCTTCAGTGTGCCAGGCTGTGATCCAGATGTGGCCCTGAGAGCAGACTCAGGAACCAAATACCCCATTTCTGTGTGCCCAGTGGCAGTGCTGGGTCCAGGCCTTAAGGGCGACTGACTTAGAGGACCATGGAGGGGCCTGCAGTGGGGAGAGAGGAGCATCCCCAGAAGGGTCCTGTCCTGTGCAGGCAGCAAGAAAGAGGGTCCTTAGGCTTTGGCTTGAAGTTTGGCTGGAAGGCCTGGATCCTGGGCAAAGGCTCCTTCCTCTCCGAGAGGCTCTGCCTGGCTGGGGTCTGGCTGACAAGTGACTGGCCCTGTCTGCCAAGGAATGTCTGGTGCAGCTGTGGTGGGGAGACCTTGCCACTTTCCCTCCTGACCCCAAACCTAAGGACCTGCGTCCTTTCCCCTGCACCCCCAGAGGTGTACATGCTGTGGCAGGAGTAGCCCCCTGCAGGCACTGTGGCCCAGGTGTGTGCACTGGGTGAGGATGTGGGACACATGGGTGTGTGCTCATAGGCTGTGGTGTGTGCAGTGTCACCTCTGCACGTGCTTGTGTGTGAGTGATTGGCCCTGGTGACTTAGTTGCTACAGCTGTGTCCCAGGCTGGCTGATGTGTGTCTGGATGTGTTTGGGTCTGCCTGCCATGGGTGGCATGGCTGGCAGACCACGTGTCCGGGTGACCCTGTGCTCATTGCCCAGGTGTGCATGGGTGCTGGTGGGGAGGTGGTTGTGTGTGGCTGCTGAAAGGGAGTCTCTTCTGTGGCTCACCAGGTGGGAGGCTTTTGACAGGGGTGTCTGCGTGGGTCTGTCTGATCTGCCCCAGGTCTGACTGGCTGGCTTGTGCCAGGGTGGGGTTGCCATGTCAGTGTCTGGCTGTGGTTTTCCACCACTGGCACATGTGTCTGTGGGCAGGTATGAACAGCCGGCAGTGCCCATGCCTGTCTGTGACTGGCAAGTGTGGGGGGACGGCGTGGCCAGCTGACGGGGGTCTGACCTCCTCGGGTGTGTGTGTACAAGTATGTTTGGGCACAGTCCTAGAACCAGGGAGAGCCTTGCCTCTCTGGGTGGGCAAGAGCCCGGGAGCCAGGGATGGGTCAGGTGGACCCGGTACCCTCCCTCAGACACCTCGTCCTGCCTCTCCTCCCCCAGAATAAGCCGACTTTTCAATGGCACTGAGCCCATTGTCCTGGATAGTCTGAAGCAGCATTACTTCATTGACCGGGACGGGGAGATCTTCCGCTACATCCTGAGCTTCCTGCGGACATCCAAACTGCTGCTCCCAGACGACTTCAAGGTAAGCCTGCAGCTTGTGCGTTGTTGGCTTTCCCCGGGACACTGTGACTTAATAAATGGACCCATGGTAACCATGGCAACCATAAAAGTTAACCAATGAAGCCTAGGGCAAATCCGTTTTTGTAAACTAATTTTGCTTTCTCACATTTTTAGCTTATCTATCATGGTGTAACAATAAGTAAGCAGCGCTTACCCCAGTTTAGCATACTTTGTGTGGAAGGGCTGTGGGTGTCAGATGAACAGGAGGGAGAGGCTTGCCCAGCTGCCTATTGATGGCGGGTCACCAGGGGAAATGCGTGCACGCAACGCACACACCTCTGGCAGGCATAGGCTCCCAAACTTATTTGGCCTATCACCAGTTTTCAGAAAATAAAATTACTCAGTATTTCCCCCCCTACCTCACCCCCATACACACATTAAAAGCTTTTATCCTGTAGCACAGGATAAATTGTAGTTATCTGCTGCTTTGTCAACTGGCTTGGCTCCTGAAGTCCAGCCTTGGTGTTGGGCCCCGTGTCATGGCACCCAGGCTCTAGGGCAGAAGGTACGCCCAGTCTGGGTGTGCCTGGCTCCTGACAACAAATGCTCATCCACCTTTCTCCCCCCTCTTTCCAGCAGTTTCCCAGAGGACCACCGGCCCTGGGACTATTCCATGCTTTGCTTAACTCAGTTGCTGCATGTCTGCAACTGGTCAGTCTGAAGGCAGTGAAACACAAGGCTGATGTGGGCCCTGCCCCATCATGCTCACAGTCTAGTGGCAAGGCAGATGTTGAAAACACATGACCTAGAATTCTGTGTGGCAAATGCCTCAGGAAAGCAGAAAGTTATTGTGAGAGTTACCAACAGAAAGCCTGGGTTTCTGGAGAGATGGTGTTCCCCCAGTGGTGAAGGAAAGAACTTGGAAGAGGTGTCACGTAGCTGGGGCATTATGAACCGGGAGGGACAGGCAGGGGCTGGTCTGTGGCCCTCAGGACCATTGGGGCAGGCTCAGCCATGGGAAGGTGAGTCGGGGAATGACAGTCCTCTTTAGAGCCTGACGTGACCATGCTGGTTGTGTGCAAGAGGATAAAGCCAGGGTTGGGAAGTCTGGGTGAAATACAGGCAGGGGTCAGCCCTGGGCAGGGCCGCTCCCCCAAACCAAGAGAGTGATTAGGGAAGGCTTGGCCCAGAGCGGAGGCATTGAGGATGGAACGAGGCGGCTGATGAGGCTTATGTTTAGGAAGGGACTGTGAAGATTAGGGTATGTATTGCCTGTGGGCAGGGGACTCTTAAGTGTGTCTCTCTCCTGGCTTGCATCTTGAGTCTTGAGTGGGCATGGCCCCGCTGGGGCGGGGGTAGGGGGTAGGGCAGGCTGGGGGCTGTGAGGATGTTCTGGGCTGGGAGGAGGCTGTGGGCATTGCTGTCAAGCTCGTGTTCGTCATACCTTCCAGGTGAATAAGAGCCAGGGTGAGTAGCGGTCCAAGAGGGAGCCATGAAGACCCCTAATGGCAGAACAGCTAGGTTCCTGAGCGGTGGCAGCCCTGGGGGACGGTGAGGGCCGGGACCTCAGGCTCATTCCACAGGCTGGAGCTGGCAGGTGGAAGGGACATAGGGGAGGTTGTAGGGCAGACCCTGCTTCTGACATAGGGTTTCTTTGCCCTCCCCTCCAGGGGTCCCTCTGGAGGCCTGCCAGGGCCCCTGGGAATTAGGGCTGGGACCAGTGTTGAGGGCCAGTGTTTGGCCAGGTAGAAGGCTGCCTGCAGTGGGTGTGCCTGACTTCTCCAGGGCTCATCACACTCTGTGGTGAGGGGCAGCGTGGGTGGGCCAGGCACTTGGTATGCCCTAGTCCTGTAACCCTCTCTTCTCTGAGCTGGACATTTACGTCTGTTAAGAGAGGAGGAAAAAAGCTCGGAGAGGTGTCAGGGCTGATAGCGAGGGAAGCGAAAGGAAAGCCCAGCCCAGGCAGGTGCCAGAGGAAAGGACACCTCTGTAATGCGCTTTTTTGAGTCTCTCTGGGATGGGACTTGTGCCAGGGCACCTGAGGGTGAGGCTGCACTGTGCCCTGCCCGGCTTCTCTGGGTGGGACCTAAGAAGGGGGTGGCCCCAGGCACAGGCTCCGCCTCCCACCCTTCCTGTCAAACTCCCACGAGGCTTCACTCTGCCCTGTGGGCACACTTTGCACCCCTGCCTCACTTTCCCTGTCTGTACAATGGGGCCCTGACCCACGCTCTGTGTGTCCGTGCCCCAGGACTTCAGCCTGCTGTACGAGGAGGCGCGCTACTACCAGCTGCAGCCCATGGTGCGCGAGCTGGAGCGCTGGCAGCAGGAGCAAGAGCAGCAGCGCCGCAGCCGGGCCTGCGACTGCCTGGTGGTGCGCGTGACCCCTGACCTGGGTGAGCGGATCGCGCTCAGCGGCGAGAAGACCCTTATCGAGGAGGTCTTCCCGGAGACCGGGGATGTCATGTGCAACTCCGTCAATGCCGGCTGGAACCAGGACCCCACACACGTCATCCGCTTTCCGCTCAACGGCTACTGCCGACTCAACTCTGTGCAGGTGAGGCTGTGCCCACCTGCCGGCCCCAGACCCGGAGGATGAGGGAGCCTCTACCCCCCCAAATGGTGAATCCCCCCCCCCACATCCTACAGAAAAGGCAACGATGTACTGATGCATAATTTATGTCCCCTTCAGAGTTACGTGAAGTCTGGTGGTGCCTGCAGGATGGACTTTAAAAAAATTGTCCTGTTTTCTCTCCCCTGCTCCCCACTCCCCCCACCCCCCAAAGATCTTCTCTGAAAATGACCCTGGGTTTCAGACAGTGTGCTTCATTGGACACCCAGAGTCTGACTTTGGGTTACAGTGACAACCAGAGAGCCAACAGAGAAAGGACAGTGGCTGAGTGGAGGTGGCTCAGTCCCTGCCCTGGCCCTGTGGCCCCCAGCATTTTTAGACTGGGTCTGAGAAGCTCTTCCCCAACCCAAGCCCAGACTCACATCTGGGTTTGATGAGAATGGACAATTTGTGGGCAAACGTATCCCCTTCCCCCAAGTCTGCAGGCTGTGGGTCAGAACGTTCAGGGACACAAGTGTTAGCCCCAGCAATCAGATCCTACCCTCACCGAGGCGCACAGGCTTGTAGACCCTGAGCATGTGGGGACACAAGTAGGACACCTCTTTCTCTCCACCTCCACATCCTGGGGGCAGGGCTTCCATTACTGGGGCAGGGCTCAGGGAAGGTGAGTGGGTGGGATAGATCCATGGAAGCCCCCTGGAGAGGAGGGAAAGGGTCCAAAGACTGCACCCCTGTGGGTGGCAGGAGTAGGCAGCCTCTCCAGCGTGGTCCCTCCAGGACCCTTGGATCCCTGGCTGCTCCTAGCCTGCCTGTAAGAATCTTTGTTGCCGAGTGAGAGATGGGGCAGAAGAAGGCACATGAGAGACCAGGCCCCAGACCCCGGCCAAGCCAGGCCGACCCTGCAGCTGGGCATTGTTGACCTCTTTCTTTCCCAGCAGGTGCTGGAGAGGCTGTTCCAGAAGGGGTTCGGCATGGCTGCCTCCTGTGGCGGGGGGGTGGACTCGTCCCAGTTCAGTGAGTATGTGCTCTGCCGGGAGGAGCGGCGGCTGCAGCCCACCCCAACAACCATCCGGATAAAGCAGGAGCCCTTGGACTAGGCCCTCCTGAGTGCCACCTGAGGCCCCTGAGACGCGGAAACGGCTGAGCAGCTCTGCCCTGAGCACGTTCAGCGGTGAGTGTGAGACTGAGGGTGGGGCCGGAGGGCCCTGAGTGCCACAGCAACAGAAGGCGCGGTACTGGAGACAAGCCCCCCCACCAGTGGACCATTGGTGTGGCCCCAAGAGGCCATGGCAGGAACTCGTGGTCCGGGGGCTCCTGACCTGGACAGCATCAGAGACTGGGAGGTGCCACCGCCCTACCCCAAGAGCTGCTCACCTGTCTCCGCTTGCGCCTGACTCTGGTGGGTCTCCTCGCATCAGAAATGGCTTATTTTTCTACAGTATTGAAAAGGAAGGTAGCCGGATCTGCACATACCAGAGAGACCGACAGGACCAACGCTTCTGTCGCTGGTACTCAGTTCTCAGTCAGATGTGCAGCATGCTTGAGTGTCACTCAGGCCAGGACTTCTGCCCGAGCTGGGCCTGTGACCCTTGTGGCCCCTGTGATGGGGAGTCGGGCGGGGCAGGAGTCAGGCTGGGTGGCTCTGTAGTTATCAGAGAGCTACGCTTGGGCCACTACTAGTGGCTCAGGCCCCAGCTGTCTGGGCCACCGGACCTATCCTGACCCACAGGGGTGTCCAGTCCTATGTGCACATTCCCACTTGGGCTCCACGTGCAGAGCAAGTGCAGGCCCCCACCCTCTGACCTCAGGAATGGGCGCCAGCGTGAAGGAGCCCAGCTGCCAGCAGCGTCCTTTGGGTGCCCAGCTCAGGAAGCCGTCCCTAGCTCTGTGTTTTTTCCCATATTAATTATGCACACTGAATTTTAATTGAACTGTCGTTAACACCAGCCTGCCAATGAGAAAGAGTTGGACACAGGCTCTTGACTCCTGATCCCCACGAGGACTGGGCCCGAGGGCTCCTCGCAGACCTGCTGCCTCACTCTTGGCCTTGTCACATGAGCTGTCGTAGGTCCCCTCCCACTGGTTCCTTGGGAGGAGCAGCTACAGAGAGTGGGCCGGTGGGCGCAGCACCCCAGCAGCACCGCCCTGTGTACAGTGCCTGTAGACTTGTATATGACTCCTTTCATATTGTAAAGATGCTGATGTACAATTGCTGTGTTTGTGTGAGCACATTCTGTTCCTCATGCCATAAATAGTGCCATAAAGCAAAAGACTGAGGCTCCGTCCAGTGCCAAGCAGCAGTGGGTCCTGAGTTGGGTGCTACAGGGAGGTCCAGGGTGGCGGCTCCTCCTGAGTTTGCCTCTGGTCTACTGGAGGAGGAGCAGGCAGCGGGCCCAGGGCAGAGCTGGTTGCATTGGGGTGTTTCTGCCCTGCCTTGGCTTGTCCGTCCCCTATGGGCAGCACAGGTTCGCATTCTGATCACAGTGTCCTGTTGTCCATCAGACTCCCACCCAATGTGAAAGGCAGGCGGAAGGTGTCCAGGGCCGTATGTGCCCTGTCCGTAAGTGTTTGGGATGTTGCTCGCTCGCCACCTTGGGGTTGGGGCTGCTGGCCTTTTTCCTGACACGGCGAAGGGACAGCCCGAGACCAGCCAGCCCAGAACAAGCTGTCACGACCTCTGCTTCCAAGGGAAGGAGTGTGCGTGCTCCACACAGGCGTCCCCTTGGGGTGAGCGTCTGTCTTTCCCCTCAAGGCCAGTGTGCTATGACCCTGGAAGGTCCTTTTCTGTGCCCAGCTGGGCCACTGACCTTGACCTGCCTTGGAGGCTGGGAGCACACAACAGCCCCTTTCTGTCTGAGGCTGCAGAGCCAACACCAACCCTTACACAATCTTAATTTGCTGGGCAAACTCGATAGGCTTCTCCCCGGCCTAGCAGCGCACCTGCAGCCGGCACGTCTGCCTTTGGCATCGGAGCTGGACCTCTGAGAGGAGAAGAAAGTGTTGTGCTTCTTGGAAGGGAAGTCTTGTGTGTTTATGGATCCCACCCCTCGCCCCCCTTCTCCAGGACAATAGCCAATCCTGATTAGTGAAGGGTCTCTCCCATTTCCAAGCAAACCGATTAAAAAAACAAAACGAAACAGAGAGAAGCAGCCATTTTAAAGGTTACTCTAGTTTGAATTTTACTGAAGTACCATCGGCAAGTACCATTTCACATAAACGGGCATTTCTGAATCTGTAGAGAATGCTCTGCCCACCACAGTACTGTCATGACGTGACCGTCCGTAGTCTCTGGACCAGAAGTGAAAGTGATCAGTCACTTTACTACCTGTTTACACTTTGTAGAACGAGGACATTGTAAGTCATCTTTTGATCAAACAACTGGCAGTGTACCTCTCACTTCCGCTCTCTGCAAACCGCCCAACTGACTCGGCTGGACTGGAAGCCACTGGGCAGGGAGCTGTGCCAGCATGTCACAGTCACTTGCCACCAGGCCTGTGCCAGTGCAGGTGAGGAGGCCTTGGCCTCCCGGGGGCTCCGAGCCAGATCGTAGAACCGATAGCTCTTTAAAAGCATTTGACTTATTTTTTTTTAAGCCATCACCTGACTGTGTTCCTTAGAATAAATAAAGGACGTTTTATAAACGACAGCTCTAACGCTTGCTTTCTGGTCCCTGGTGGCCGCCCGGAGAAGGGCGTCTGGTGGTGTGGATGATTCTGGAGCTACTACTGCTCACACTCGGACGTAGTTTGACTGCTCCCCAGCTTCTTGAGGTGCTTCTGCCACAGACGCGAGCCCTTCCTGATCTGAGGGGCCGCGTCAGAGGGTGGGCCCTTGAACAGCTGTGTGGGCCCTGGCACCAAGGGCAGACCCTGCTGCATACTGGATCCCAGGGCCCTTTGCACTGTATTTAATGTGTGAAGCAAACCACTTGACTACCTTTGAAAGGAGAGAGAGTATGGATGTGTGAGCCCCGAGGAGGCAAGCCTCACCAAGCCTCACCCCAGGAAGCTGCTCTGTGTTAGCTGCTCAGCCTGATAGACATGGGGGAGAGATGCTCTCTGGTGCAGGAGCTGGCTTGTTGTTCGCCAAAGAATACTGTCTGGCAAGATGACTGTCAGACCCTAGCCCAGGCATCCTCAAACTATGGCCCACGGGCCACATACGGCCCGCCGAGGACATTTATGTGGCCCGCCGGGTGTTTTTGCCCCACTTTTTTTGCTTCAAAATAAGCTATGTGCAGTGTGCATAGGAATTTGTTCATAGTTTTTTTTTAAACTATAGTCTGGCCCTCCAATGGGTCTGAGGGACAGTGAACTGGCCCCCTGTTTAAAAAGTTTGAGGACCCCTGCCCTAGCCTCTGCCTCTCCTGAGATAGGAAATCAACTCTGCTGGCCCTGGGGGAGACTAGGGTACATGGGGTGGTGGTTTCTCCTAAGCTAAGGACAATGTGGGGCTGACCATGTGAAGCTGCGAAGGTTTGCCCTTCAAAGGCAACATGCTTGGCTCAAACCAACAAGAAGCTCCAGACAGAGCTGGAGGGATCATTGCTGCTGGCAGAGAGGACAGCTGCTGGCCTTGAACCTGGGCTGAGGAGGGGTGAAATAGAGACAGGGTGTTGCAGTTGGAAGGCTAGAACTGCAGGGGACATTGAGGTGACTGAGTTTTATAATGCCGCTCGTACCTCTGATGTGGTGAGTGTGACTAGCTCTCTTTCCACCCAAGGAAGTGGCCCAAGCCATGTAGAGTGACCTTGCCCCCACTGGCCACCTCTGGCGAGGCTTTGGCATGGAGTTACATATCATTCAAGGCCAGGTCACTGCAGAGTATAAACTCCTGTTCCTTTCTTTTGAAGTGGTCTCCCAATGGATGTCCTTAAAATTGATGGAAAGGGTAGAGCGAAGACTTTAACATGTTTGTGTCAGGAAAAAAAAAGGTAGCCCAGATCCTTATTAGTCAGTTTCTCATTAGCCCAAACAAGCACGGTTGGTTTTCAGTATGAACACCTGCAGAAGGATTACAAAGCTACACGTCTCATTCCCAACAATGAGGCCAAAGAACTTCCCTGCTTCAGTTCGTAGCCCCAACCCCAGCCTATTTTGAGGAAGGTGGGTAGGGCTACCTGATTGGAGACACATCTTTTTAGTACCCATATTTAAAGAAAACTCCATTTTACCTAAACGGGCAGAATGAGAAACATTCCTTCCAGAGTCCCTTTCTTTCTTTCTTTCTTTCTTTCTTTTTTTTTTTTTAACATTTTATTAGGGGCTCATACAACTGTTATCC
>NW_022106189.1:297118-320760 GCF_000313985.2 Echinops telfairi | reverse complement strand
GCAGGGCCGTGGGTCAGTGAGCGGCATCATGTCTCATAGTGGGGCTGGCCATGTAGTCCTCTCTGTGGACTGGCTGCTCTAATTGGGGTCATCGTCCTCAAGGCCTGGTGGGCCAGGATGTGCTCCAGTCTCTCTGCCTCCCAGAGTCCCTTTCTATTAACGTCTCATCCGTGACCCTTCTTGGAGTGGTCCTGGGGTTCTCAGGAGGGCTTGTGAGGAACCATGCGCAAAGAAGAGCGGGGTTGGCATCAGGAGCAGCTTGTTGTCAGGATCCATGCTGGCGCTGAGGTTCCCGCAGAAGCACCAGCATTTTCCAAGGTGACCCATGTGGGTCACAGTCCCAGCAAGTGCTGAGGGTCAGAAAGGGGTGGGGGTGACCAGAGACCCACCCTACTCTCACAGCCTGCATCTCACCTGTCATCTCTGGGCCCCGACCACACCCTGAGGTAAACAAACCTGCCTGTACGCCCTAAATCATATCTGTGTCAAGCTGCTCCTATGGGTTCTTGTCCATTACGACACCTCATTCCTTGCCCCTGAACCCAGCCAATGGCAACGGACATTGATCAAGGTTTTTCAATGAGAGTTATTCCCCGCCTAGTTGGAGACATGGCTGCCCAATGGCCAACCCCAGCCAGCCCAGCCTCTCCCTTTCTGTGCGACTAAGCTTGAACCACTGGGCCGTCTGGCCACTGCAGCCAGCATGTGGAGACTCCTGCACTGACGGCCACCAGCCTCATCTGCACCTCAGATGTGCTAACAGAACCTCCCTAGCCCACCCTCGATGAGCGGACTCTGCTACTCCTCACTCACCTGAAACATACTGGCCTCTCCCCGTGGCTACCCTCACTACTAATGGGAATGCACTGATCTTGCTTCCCCAAGGAGCCCTGGTGATGTCGTGGGCCAGAGGGTGGACTGCAGACAGCTAAGTCAGCAGTTTGAAACCACCAGCTGCTCAGAGGGAGGTAGATGAGGCTTTCTACTCCCATAAAGAGTCCCAGAAACCCACAGGAGCCGTTCTACCTTGTCCTAATGGGTTGCTGTGAGTTGGGACGTACTCAATGGCCTTGAATTTTGAATCCTGCCCCTGTAGCAGCACCATCTTCCACTCTCCCTTTCTCCCCTCCTCAAATCCTTGCTCCACCTCAGAAAGCCTTATCTTCCTAGCCTCTGCTCTGCGCATCAAGTGTTTGGTCATTTTTCCAGGGACAGAGAGGACAGGACGCCATGCGATAAACACCCATGAGAGAAGGCATTTGTTTATCCACAAGAAGTGTTCGCTCCCTGCTCTGCAGTCATGGGAAGAGCAGCTGCTGCAGTGTGAGGGAGCGTCCACGAGTGTGGAAAAACCAGAATTGGAGGATAGTGGGTTTCCCCCCACATAGGGATCCCCCAATGCCTTCGTTTGTTCCAAGAACCGTTCCGGCCTCATCTCTGGCCTCTTCTCCGGAGCACAGAGCTTCCCCGAAGTTCTAATGAGAGGCCTGGGAAAGAGGCAGACACGCTCTCAACAAGAGGAGGGCGGGCTGGAGGGCGAGGGCATTCAGGTTTTTGCCTTTATTTCCACTATGTAGCATAGCCAATCCTGGTAGCTGTCCCTCGGCCCCTTGGGCAGTGCTGGTTAATGCCTGCCCTCAACTCCAAGCCATGATCCTGCAGTGCTAACAGTTCAGTCCTCTAGGCCTGATGCCATGGACCCTTTCCACAGACCAGGGCAGAGCCCAGGAGGGACAAGAACCCCAAGTCAAGCTTGGCATCAGAGGATACCTGCTCAGCCCCAGGAAAATGCCAGGCAGGGCAGGACGTGCGCCACCAGTACCAGCGAAGGGCTGGAGCTGCTCAGTGCCAAGCCTGCAGCTCAGAGCCCATGTCTGGAATGTCACTAGGGCTTCCTCCTCGGTGTCCTGGATCCAGTCCAGGTCTCCTTAGGAAGCTGCGGTTTTGGGCAAACAGTCTCCACCGGCAGGAGCCGGATGGCTGCTCCCACTCTGGATGGGTGGGTGGGGGGGGCACCGTCTTGGAGGCAAACGCACCCCATTTCCCGGGGCCCACAGAGACACTCCTTGGCCCGCAGGCAAACAGCAGGGAGGCAGATTTGTACGAGTATGAACAAGGCCTTGGAATTCTCGCCCGGTTGCCACACAGTGCATGGAACATCGCTGGAGAGGTTGGGCAATGCCCCAGAAGCCGCGGGGCCCCCGAGAGCTCCGATTCTCATCACAGAGCCCAGTCACCAGATCACCGGCGTCTCCACCACTGGGAGACACTGAGGGCCTCACTCCAGCAGGAGGGCAGCTTGGTTTTCCCAAGTGTTGGGGAGCCAGGGTCCCTCCTGGGCCCATGGGAATGAGGGTGGAAGGGAGGGGACCACACCTGCAGCCCCAGGCAACATCAGCCACCCCACCTGGCAATGCCCAGTGAGTAACAGGGCCAACCCCAAGGCCCTCAGGAGGGAGGGGAGGTATTGACTCTGGTTGAGGCCCCACCCAGCCAAGGCCAGAAACTGGCAGCCCCACTCAGCCCCAGGGCCAGTGCCTGGGCAGCTGGGCTGCATTCTCCATCGTGCAGCCCCATGGGTGGGTCCGTCCTTCCCGGGGGCCCAGTGAGTCACTTCCCCAGGCCCTGGAGGCCTTAGTGGAAGGCCCCTCCCTCCCTCTCCAGCAAAGCCTCCTTTGTTCTCCTGCTGGCTTCACTTCACAGCCTGCTCCTCGCGGTCCATGTTGCAAGCTCAGGTCCTGAGGGGTTTAGGGCACTAGCACTGGCACTGGGGTGGGCCAGTGGAAGCCACCTGGAAGGTGACCTGGCATTGCAAAAGGCTAGAAGGTGCTTTCTCGCCCCCTCTGTCCCCTGTCCTCCTGGACTCAGCTTCTCCCAGAAGCCTCAGGAAGCCCCCACCTCCCGGTGTGGGTTGTGGGTGTGTGGGCCTTAAGCATTGCTTCTGGCCAGGCACCAGGAGGGAGGGCGGTTTGGATTAACTCTCCCTGCCCGCAGCTGCCGAACTGGCCTCCAAACCTCTTACATCAGGCAGAGCGTCCTTGGCACGGACAACTGGAGCACGTCACTCGTCTCTAGGTTTTCCCCTCTACCTCGGTTCTGCCCCAGCTGTGAGGGACTGGGAGTCTCAGCCAGCAGGAGACCTCTCCAGACACAGTCTCCTCTTCTATGCCTCCTTCCAGCCCTGGCCCTCTGACTATGGGGGCAGCTGCCCGGGAAGCTGAGCTGCCCTGCACTGGTGGCTACTGCCCAGAGCTCTTCCTGGGTACGTGGTGAGCGCTCACCTCACAGCAGACTGGTGACTCATGTTTGGAAGGAGTAGAAAATGAATTTCACACGCAAAAAGAGTTGTGTTCACAAGGATCAGCTCAAATTTTACTTACAGATAGATCAAGGCTGGATGAAACCCCAATGGCTTAAAAAAACTCCCCCCAAACAGAGAAAAGATGGAGTATATTATACAACACCCATTTGATGACATGTTGCAGGATTTATCTCATTTGGTACACGGACCGATTGGGTGTTGACAGTCTGCCAGGCACTGTGGAGCCTCTGATGCTATCCCTGGGACTGGATTTACTGGAGGCCAGGCTGCCTGCAGCCTAACCACTGGCACCAGCCAAAGCAGAAAGAGCAAGGAGCAGCTTATTTACGAAGAAATGGCTGAGTCAGGCCCTTGGCTAAGGAGAGCAGTGCTCTGCCATTAGAGAATGCAGGGCCGGGTATTCAACTCCCACTGCTGCTGTTACCCCGCGCCCCAGTGGTGTAGGGGTGATGGGTTGGGCTCACCACAAAAAGTCCCAGAAACTCCCAGGGGCACTTCTCCCATGTCCTGTAGGGTCACTATGAGTTGGCACGGACTGGATGGCAGGGAGTGAAAACCACACTATTATACGAATGGCTGGTGGAAGCACCAGTGGAGACAGGAGGGCCACAGAAAAGTAGTGGGTGGGAGGTGAGTGTGGTCAGCTTCCTTGTTCCTGTCAGGAGGCCTCCCCCTCGACAGCTCACTCAGGCTCCGAAAAGGTTTCCTGTGGGGCCTGGGAGTGGTAGCTATATCTTGCTTCTCGAGCCCTGGGTACTCACAACCCTTTCTGGTTTCCCTACCCACTGCCCACATCTTTACCGATGCAGACTTCGGTGTATTTATTAAGTGCTTCTCAGATGATCCGAATTGGAGAGTTCCATCTGTTTGCCCAGGAAGGCCTTGATAAAATGATGCCCTTTAGATAAAGCCCTGAAGAGGGTCTGGGGTACATGCAGCCATGGTCGAGAAGAACGTTTGGGGCAGAAGTGGCCACAGCTCCGAAGCCCTGAGTTAGGCACCTGGATGATGGGTTTGTGTGGAGCTGGAGCAAGTGAGATTGGTGACAGGGGAGGTGAGGCTACAGGGACAGCCGGGGAAGGAGAGACATCAGACACCGGGAAGGCAGCAAGTATTGCTGCCGAAGCATAAAACCTTTGAGCGAAAATTACCAACACGTGAAGACGTTGTTTCTGCACAGATCCTCCATGTAAGTCTAGCAATACAGTGCTGAGGGCAGCGTTTCGATCTCTCTAATCCTTCCCGGAAGAAGTCTGTACTCTTCAATTTTCAACATGTCAACACAACCGTTTGGACATCCTCAAGGGATGCTGATGGTGTCCCTTTTCCATGTTCTTTGAGTTTGGGCAACAAAAAGAATCCTGAAGGAGTAAGGCCAGGACCAGAAGGTTGATGGGGGAAGGCTGCCCAGTGAAATGTTCATAGAACGCCACTTGCTACCATCCAAGAATGAGCAGGTGCATTGTCATGATGGAGTGGGGGCGGGGCGGGCGGCGGGGGGTGGGGTGAGGGGGGGGGGGGGGTGGCGATTCCTCTGTGTAGCTTTCCTGGCTTTTTTCTCACCAATGTTTCCATTTTTATAAAAAACATCTTCATAATAAGCTTCAGTGACGGTCCTGTGCCATTCTAGAAGACTCATCAAGCCTATCCCGTGTGAATTCAAGCAAAAAACAATTGCCACAACTTTCTGAGCTGATGTCTTGATTTTTAAGTGGCCCAGCATACCCCCCCTGGAAGGGTTGTTTTGATTGGACTTTTCTTTGAAAGCTCTCTCATGAGACTAAGACAAACACAGCAATGAGAGAACTTGTTTGCAGCCATCCACTGATCTCAGAGACATTGAAAAACACATTCCATTTGGAATAAACCTGTACATATGTGAACCGGAACCCCAGTACCACCAATACTTTTTGACTCGCCTTTGCATACCCTCTCAGAGAGGACAAAGGTCCCATCCTCCCTGAATCAACAGTAGGATTCAGGGCAGGACGCCAGTGGAGCCATGTCTGGGGTCCAGGCAGATGCGGCTCAGGCTATTTAACCAGGAAGAGGAGGCACCCGGTGAGTGTCTGAGGGAAGTGAGCCCTGGGCAGCCACCTACGCAGTAGAGTCATGGCCCTCCCCGTGGGTGTGCCCACCCCAGGGGCTTCTCCAAGACAAAGGCAGCAGGAAAGCCCGGGGAGGGCAACCACAGACCAGGAAAGCGAGATCAAGCCACTCTTCAGAAGTTTGGATGAACAGGGACACTACTGGAGAAGGGTGGTCTTCCTCCTTCCCCTCCACATTTCTGATGACTAGGGAGGAGGCCCCCCCCCACTGCTCCCACTCTCACTCCCGTTTCCTCAGACTCCCTTCCCCTGCCTCTCCCCACTGAAGCTCCCCCACCACTGCACACCCTCAGAAGACAGCAATAAACCTCCACAGACTGCATGTTGGCTTTCCACCGACTGCCCACGTGGCTGACAGGCCAAGCTCTGGCAGATCACACAGTTGGGGGGTACACCCACACACAGAACACACGTGACATGCCTACCACCACACTACCTTCCAAGTGGCTCTAGGCGTACACTCATAAAGATGCGTGTCAAGTGCCCACCCCCTCCACGGTTGGCAACACATGCCAATGCAAATAGAAAGCTGCATGCCTGCTGCTGCAGCACCATTTGCAGTTTTTGTTTTACACTTCTTCCTTTTAGTTTACTTTCCCCTCTTCCTGTTCTTCTGCCTTTTCAAAATTCATTTCCCCCTCATTTCCTCCTCTTATTTCCACCCATAAGTGTGAGACAGCTATTCTGTCCTCACTAGTCAGTCACAACTGCCACACCTACCACCTATCACTCCCATCATTCCACCCAATGAGCAAGTGACATCCCATGCTCCTACGCCACTGGATCAACAACAGGTGGTGGAGAACACCTGCTCAGGCCACCTTCAACAGCTGCACACAACCAGCAGAGGCCCACACCAACAATCCTATCCATCACACCACCCAGAGACAGGTAGTGAGCACCCCAGAGTAGTGTGCCCACCCACCCACTCAGATAGATCTAAGCAAAACAAAACAAATAATCAGAGTAAAACAAACCAACATATAACGAACAAATAAATACAATGATAGCACAATGTCTCAAAGACAACAGACAGCTTCAAATCAAGCAGACACTGAACAAGATGGTTCAAGAAAGTGACCAAAATGGAGCACAGAAAACTTATTGAGGAAGAATGATAATGGGGCTATTTAATAAGAATGTCAGAAGACTTCTATAGGGCCTTCTAAGAGATCAGGGATACCACAAAGTGAAGGAAAACACAGATAAAATTCTTGAAGAATTTGGGAAAACAATACAATAGCAAAATGACAAAATAAATTGAAAAAAATACGCCTAAAGAACAAGAAAAAGGAATAAGATCAATCTAGCGAGAGGACATAGCCTTATTACACAAATCAAACATGAACCGAATTGAGAAATAGACAATTGCATAATAAGAGCAAGAGCCTTTAACTTCTGGTATACCACTTTAATAAAAGGAAGAACAACTAGAAAGAAGCCCAGAAGATCGAAATAACACCACCAAGTAAGGTGACCTCCTCCTGGGCACATCCACAGTACTCCACCCAAGGAGAGAATGCACATTGCTTCCCAGGGCACATAAACAATCTCCCAGAATAGGCCATTTGTTAAGTCACAGAGAAAGCCCCAATACCTCTAAAAACCATTGAAATACTATTAAAGCATCTTCTGGATCACAACAGTATAAAATTATAAATCGATAATTGAGTTGGGGGCAGGAAGAAAATACATGGAAACGGAATGGCAGCCTGTTTAAAAAAAACTTTGCGGGTAATAGAAGAAATAAAAGTGAAATGAGAAGAGTTTCTAGGATGAAAACACAAAAACCAAAACTTCTAGGACACACCAAAATCAGAGGTCAATTTACGACAACAATCATGCACATCAAAAAAGTAGAAAAACCAAAATCAGTAAGTTAACCCAACAACTCCAAAACTTAGAAAAAGTACAACCAAATGGTCTATAGTCTTTTGAAGAAAAGAAAGAATAAAGACTGGAGCAGACATAAACGAAAGAGAAAATAGAAAAACAAGATTAGAAGTTGGTTCTTCAAAAATCGACAGGCCACTGGCAAATTTCACTAAGGAAAAAAAAGAGAAGATGCAAACAATATAAATTAGGAATGCAATCACAACAGAAGCAATCTAAATAAAAAGAATAATTATGAGGATATTATGAAGATATATTATGAGGACCTGTACTCCAACAGATTTGAAAACCTTGAAGAAAAGGAAAATTTTCTAGAAACACAAACTGAGGTAGAAAATTTGAACAGATCCATAACAAAAGGAGAATTGAATAGGCCATTAAAAAAACATTCACAACAAAAACAATCCTGGCCCAGATGTTTTTACTGATGAATTCTAGCAGGCATTCAGAGAAAAGCTGACACCAGTTCTACTCAAACTATTTCAAAATATAAAAAATAATGAACTACTCCTGAGTTAATTTCATGAATCAATCATAACCCTGATACTAAAGTCAAGCAAAAACACCACTTAAGAAGAAAGTTACAGGTCCATATCCTTTGTGAACATAGATGCGAAAATTCTCAAAAATTCTCAGCCAACAGAATAAAAAATTATTCTTTAAAAACACTTTCTGACCAAGTGGGATTCGTACCAGGGATGCAAGAAAGGTCCCACATTAGAAAATGCAATCTATTACATAAGTAAGACAAAGGGAAAGAACCACATGATTATTCATTATTAATTGATTCAGAAACTACATTCAATAAAATGCATTATCCATTCTTGATTAAAAATTCCCTGCAAAATAGAAACATATGGGAATGTTTTTCAACATACTAAGAGGACATACACAGAACCAACAGCCAACATTATTTTCAACGGGGAGTCTGAAAACCTTTCCTGTGCACATGGGAACCAGACAAAGGTACTTTCTATCACCACTATTTTTTAACATTGTATTAAAAGGCTCAGGCAGAACAATAAGGCAAGAAAGGGAAACAAAAGGTATCCAAATTAGCTATATATCCCAGATCAATCAGTAAGAGCTGGGACACAGTAGATAGATGCACATCTATGTTCATTGCAGCATTATTTAAAATAGCAAAACGATGATAAAAACCTGAGAGTCTACCAATAGATGGACAAGCAAACTATTGCACATACACACCATGGAATTCTATGTGGCATTTAAAATAACAGAAAAAAAAATCCATGAAACACCTCATATTGTAGATGAACCTGGTGACACTGTGCCAAGTCACGTGAGTCGCTCACAAATATTGCACAAGACTACTTTAAATATTAACTATTGTACAACACTATTTTAAAAACTCAAGAAAAGTTTTAGACATAAGAAAGAAGATTTTTTGATATTCACCAGAGATGGGAAGTGAGGAGAGAGGAAACTAACTAGGTCATAGACATGTGTCCTTTTGGGGGATGGGAAAGGCAATAAGCAATAAAAGTGATCAACACAATATTACTGAGTCAAAGGAAGACATTGAGGGGTGAATACATCAAACTCCTACAATGCCAGTAGCAGCGTACAATAGTCTCCCAGTGGATACATAGTCACATATGCAAGCTGAACACGTATGGATAGGGGTCAGGACTGCACTCATGAGCATATACAAGTTTGGCAGAGGATCTCCTTCTATACATAGTCATAGGTGTCATAAATACATCCAGTTCACAGCAGGACAAACAGTAAGCAAAGTTATGAAATCTTCTTAGCCCTGACCGGATACCGGAGGTCATGAGACACTGGGCTTGAGGGTTTAGGACGACAGTCTTGGGGGACAACTAAGCCAACTGACATAACATGAGCCACAAAGATAATGCTCTGCATCCTACTGTGATGAGGGCTCAAAAGCTACTGAGCAAGTACAACCATCTGAGGGTACTTCATCTGGAGGAAAGAAGAGGAAGGAAATGAAAGATTCAAGGAAACAATGACTCCAAAGGCCTGATGGGCCACAGGAACCCCAGCCTCAGCTACACACGGTCAGCAGAACTGATGGCTACCCGTGCTAGAACTGGCTACCAGCACTGGCCAGTCCGATTAAGACCATCGAAGGTCTTCAGCAGAATGGGAGAAATAAACAAAACAAGATGGAAAATCATAAAAAATACCACACTTCTTGGTCTGTAGAGATTCTATGAAATCCCTGAAGCTGTGGCCCTTACATATTGTTCAAACGTGGAATTGAACCCACCGCTGGGGGATCATCTTGTAGCCAAACAACAGATAGACCTCCGTGGTGAACGACACTTGTAAGGGGCATACTCCCCAGAATAATTAGCCAAAGGATAGTCAAAGGGCAATATTTGTCCTAAAACAAAGTTAATGAGGCAGGAAGGGGCAGGAAAGAAGGCCAA
Organism: Echinops telfairi; assembly: GCF_000313985.2. NCBI lineage: Eukaryota > Metazoa > Chordata > Mammalia > Afrosoricida > Tenrecidae > Echinops > Echinops telfairi. The sequence continues at coordinate 311,017 of NW_022106189.1, read as the reverse complement.
ATGAATAGTGCGATCAAAGGGAGAACGTGGGAAGCGTGCTGTAACACTGAGGGAATGGAAATGAATGTTACGAAATAAATGTATATATATTATGAAGTGAAAATTAATTTGCTGTGTACATTTTCACCCAAACCACATTTAAAATAAACAAATAAAGGATCAAAGACTCAAATGTCAAAGTTAAAACCATAAAGTTCTTCGAGGAAAAAAAAAAGGTTCAACACCATGGATCCTAATTTTAAAAAAAAAGATCAAACACAACTACAAATGTAAAAACATGTAAAACAAGTGTAAAAACAAAAAAAGACAAGTTAGACAACCTACAGAGTGGGAAAAAATCTTTAGCAACAGCATACATCACAAGATTTGAATACATAGAACATTTCAACAACGAAAGACAAGCAACAACTACTTGAACATGAACAGAGACTTCGGCAAAGAGAACCAAGGAGGCATCCAAACTCCACCGCCACCGAGTCCTCTCGGACTCCTGGCAGCCCGACTGGACAGGGTAAGACTGCCCCTGCGAGTTTCTGAGCCTGTCTTTCTCCCAAAGTAAACAAGAGACACATGGAAAATGTTCACGATCATAGTTGCCGAAGTCATTGCCATCAAGTTGATTCCAACTCATCGCCCCCCTATCGGGGTTCCAAGGCTATAAAAGTTTTTGAGGCTCTACAACAAAACGTACACCAATTCAAGTTTCTATATGTACCATTTAGTACCCTTGACGATCTTCTTCAGGTCCCATAACAAGTCTCACCCACTTTTCTGAGTTGGTCTGCCATTAACAGATGCTTACTATTCTCTAATGCTGTTATCTAAGTTTTCAAGCTCTGTCTTAATTTGATGTTAGATGTTACAAAAGTATAACATTGAAGGCAGACATTTTTGCTAGTTCAATAAAACGGGTTTTAGTTTTAGGAAGTCTTCAGGGGATGTTTTTGGCTATGGTTGAAAGATTATCACAGGACAACAGTTTCCTGAACTCCATAGCTCCATAGCTCCAAACCGTCTGTTGGTATTGCTAGGTGACGTCGGGTAGCTTCAACCCATGATGAACCCATGCACACCGGACCCAAACACTGCACGGTCCCGCACCCTCTCACCGTTATTCCATGCCTGAGTTGCAGCCACGGTGTCAATCCATCTTGCTGAGGGCCTTTCTCTTTTTTGATGTCCAAAATCTAGAGTCCATGAAATTTAGACATTCTGACATGCATTTCACCCTTTTAATCAAAGATTTTTCTACAGAACCCAAATGTTCACTAATGGTAGCTGGCACCATCCAGTTTTTCTTGTCTCCTGGCAAAGGAGGCAGTTGTTCATGGAAGTGGGTAGCTATTCATTCATATCCTGCTTCTATTCCTGACTCTGCTTCCCGGGCTACTCCAGTTAATTGTTGGACCTTCGATGGCCTCTTGAAAGTTTGTAAGCTCTGAAGGTAAACAAGCGGCCATCTAGCTCAGAAGCAACAAAGCCCACATGGAAGAAGCACACCAGCCTATGCAACCACAAGGTATCAAAGGGATCAGGTATAAGGCATCATCAGAACAAAAAATCTTACCATAGTGAATGATGGGGGGAGTGCGGAGTGGAGAATTACCCAAAGCCCATGAGTAGGCCACTGGAGATCCCCTTGCAGAGGGGTCTCCGGGAGGAGATGAGCCAGTCAGGGGGCAATGTAACAACGATGAAAAATACAACTTTCCTCTAGTTCCTAAATGTTTCCTCTCCGCTCCCACTACCATGACTCGAATTCGACCTTGCAAGTCTGGCTAGACCAGAGGAGGTACACTGGTACAGATAGGAACTGAAAATCCAGGGAATCCAGGGCGGATGAGCCCTGCAGGACCAGTGGTGTGAGTGGCGAAACAGGGAGGGTAAAGGGAGAATGGGTAGGAAAGAGGGAACCAATTACAAGGAACTATATGTGACCTCCTCCCTGGGGGACGGACAACTGAAAAGTTGGTGAAGGGAGACGTCGGACAGGGCAAGTTATGACAAAATAACAATTTATAAACTATCAAGGGCTCATGAGGGAGGGGGGAGCAGGGAAGGAAGGGGAAAAATAAGGAGCTAATGCCGGGGGTTTAAGTGGAGAGAAAATGTTTTGAGAATGATGAGGGCAATGCGCTTTACACAATTGATGTGTGTATGGATTGTGATAAGAGTTGTATGAGCCCCTAATAAAATGATTACCAAAAAAAGAAAGTTTGTAAGCTCCCAGGCACTATGCAGCAAGCAAGGACATAGAACAGAAGCATGAAACATGTTACTCAGCCGGTTAATTGGGATGGCCTATGAGACCATGATCCTAAACCTCTAAACCAAGAAACAAATCCCCATGAAGTTTTGGATTGTCTGTAAGTAGCCTCAGCAGCTACCCTGGGTTTTGCTGGGAGGTTGTTATAAATATCACTTTACTTTTGCCACCTCGGCTTCTGTAGCAATGACAATAACCGACTGTGACACTTGACCCCTTAATCCATAGAGTACCAAAGCTATTCGAGCCCTTTTCCGAAAAAAGAAATTACTTTGTGGCCTTGAGAAATTTTTGTACTATAGCTTTCACAACTTTCCTCTAGTTCTTTAATGCTTCCTCCCCCCACCCCCCACCCCCCACTATCATGACCTCAAGTCTACCTTACAAATCGGATTCAACCAGAACATGCACACTGCTACAGATAAGAGCCCACAACACAGGGAATCCAGGATAGATAAACCTCTCAGGGCCAACAATGAGAATAGAGATACCAGGAGGATTAGGGGAAGGTAGGGGGGAGAAAGGGGAAGTTGATCACAAGGACCAACCTAGAACCCCCTGGGGGGGGGGAGCGAACAATGGAAAAGTGGGTGAGGGGTGACAGAGGACAATGTGAGATATGAAAGTAATAATAATCTATTACTTATCAAGTGTTCATGAAGGGGAAGGCGAGGGAAGGAGGGAGGAAATGGGGAGCTGGTACCAAGGGCTCAAGTAGGAAGAAAATGCTTTGAAAACGATGATGGCAGCATATGTGCAAATGTGCTTGACACACTGGATGAATGTATGGATTGTGATGAGATGTAAGAGCCCCCAATAGAAGTATTTAATAATAATAATAATAATAAAGAAGTGTAGGCGTCTGGTTCTGCCGTCCCTCCAGATCTTTCCAGCGCTCCAGGAGATGGTGTAAGCACTCTGGGAAGCATTGCCATCAATTTGGTGCTTCCATGACCATTAAACCGTTCTTTCCCTCTCCCTCCTGCCCCAGGTGCACAGATGCTCTACAGCAGGGGGGTCAAGCTCAATGAAAACGCCGGCCATTTGGTGCAACAGACAAGATTCACGCAGGCCACATCACATTGACAAATTTTGTTAAATTTATATTTTGAAGTGAGGATTCAGGAATGTGCGTAGGATAATTAAAACACTATATAATTGCTTTTATTTAAATATTTATTTTATTTAATGTATTTATAAAGCGAAAATTATTCTTTTTTACCCAAAACTTGCCAGCGCTTTCCTCCTGCTAGTTTTCACTTACCTCTACTATTGTGACTGGAAAATATAGCAAAGTAACTAGTAAAAAACACAAACTGTTGGACAGCTGACAAATGGGATACACAATCGTAATGGCTTCCCTCTAAAAATGTTAACTAGTGCTGCCGCTAAGTATGATTCATAACAGCACAACCCAGAGTGCTCTTTTTAACCTTTCGCTATTGGGATCTGTTGACATGCCGTGACACAGAGTGGGAGACATAGCGCTTCCAAACGTTGCTGAACTGAGTCAACGCGCACAGCCCCCCAGGAAAGGCACTGGGCCACGTGTATACTCGTATTCAGTTGTTAAAGGGTTAATGAGGGAATTGTGTGTACGGTGTTGCCTCGATCTCACCTAAGTGCTTTTTTTCTTCATAACCATTTTTTCTATTTTCATTTATTTCAGAGCATCGCGGGTCACAAAAACTTACTTCGCAGGCTGTCAGTTTGACAGCCTTGCTTTTAAGGAATCAGCACAAGGCTGATCTGTTTGGTGTCCTATGATGTCCAACTGAATGGTTCACTCGTCCTTGACATCAACCTCCCAACAACCAACCAGCTCACTGCCGTGGAGCTGGTTCTGCCTCTGACTTGCGGTGACCATATAGGGCGGACCAGAACTGCCTCTTTGGGGCTTCTAATACTTTACGCTTTTACAAGAGTGGATAGTTTTTTTTTCCCCCTGAGTGATGGGTGAGTTAGAACCACTGTCTTTGTGGTTAGCAGCCCAATTCACAGACCACTATATGAATAGAGCATACAAAGGAGTGGAGTAGCCATGAACAATAAAAAGGCTGACAAGAGGTCACCAAGAATAAAGAAGTAAACAACAACATGGAGACTGGCCAGGATCCAAGACTATCAGACTAAACACCTGAGGTTGCACCCCTTATCAGGAATGAACACCCATAGCCACACCTAGGGCTACTCCCCCTCGTATAAAAATTCCGCTAAGAGCCCAGAGGGGTAGAGCTTCTGACCGCTGCAACAGAACAGAGTGCTCCCTCCCTCCCTCGCTCTTGCTGGTAAGTCTTGCCTGTTTTTCTTGACTTGCTATTGATATGTGTGAACATCCTTTGGAATAAATTGGTTCAAAGTCTAATCGAGTGTGTTATGCTCGTGAAAGAACCTTGCCTAGTCACTGTGCAAAGCGCAGAGAGTGAAAGGTCGCTGCCCTGGTGTGGGGGGAGGTCAGATGCGCAGGCATTCCCCCCTGAAGGCAATCAGTTGCCAGACTGCTGTCTCATCCCCCCACAGGGGTGGGCCTGCTCCCTGCCTCTGGAGACAATGGACAGGCCCCTGTAGGCGGAGTTTGCACCCTACTGATAATGTTCCTATGGAGACCCAGAGACCACCCCCTAGACCACCCTCTCATTGCTGTGTAACCTATAGTGCAGCTCCTCCCTGTGACGTATGTCTCTACCTGTAATTAGTGGGCTGGCTTGCCCCCAAAAGGTATATAGGTGTGAGTCAGCAATATAGATCTCCCTCTCTCTGACTCTGAGCTCCTTGCTGCTCACTCCCTGGTCACTCCCCTCTCCCTTGTTCCCTTCCCCTCCTCCCCTTCCCCCTCTTTCCACGTGGACCACCAAGCTGGGCTGAGGTGAGCAATGTTGTCATGTAACATGCCTGACTGTATTATTGTATTATCTCTCATGCTCTTGATGACTTTAATATAATGCTTATATATCTCAACCATACAATTGTGCATTACTGAACACAGAAGTAGCATTACTCAATCCGAGTAGTAGTAATAGTAGTAGCAGCGGGTGGGGGCTGGCCCCTCTACTCCCTCAGCGTCTTCACTTTTAATTTAATACTACACCCTGGTGCACAAGCAGACTGGTTCCCAGGCTCTGTCTTTGGACCGGTCTTAAGGTGCTCAGGACACTACCCCAGCGAGACTCCACCCTCCCATTTTAGGGTTCTGAAGTTTGCTTAAATGTATTCCAGAACTTAGAACCACCAAGTAAATGACTCATACAATTGTGGAGGCTTTAACCCAAACACATTGTGATTGAGTCAACTCTGACACATTGTGCTGCTAGGGGATGGGAAAAAATGGCCCTGTAGGGTTTCTGAGACAGTTAATCTTTACAGAAGTAAAGAAACACGACGTTTCATATTCCTCCTGCGAAGCAGATGATGGATTTGAACTGTTGATCTTGCAGCTAGCAACCGAACAGGTAGCCCACAATGCCATCTGACAAGTCCCAAACAAGTGGCTCAGTCTGAAGGATTCTCCGCACTCACATGGTTGCAGAGGTTGATGAACCCGAATCAGCAGATGAAATAGCAGGCTGCTAACACACATGGTAGCTGCTCTTTCATGTCAGACATAGGGTTCGGGGGTACCAGAGAAATGGCACTTGTAAGTCTGGCAAACCTCACATTGGTGGGTCGAGTGTTTGGGTATGTTAGCCTCTGCAGGCACAAATCTCAGGGGAGCCTTCCAGACTAACACTTGCCTCCCTGACCCATATGGCTGCAGAGACTAATAAATCCACATTGGTAGGATGAACTACAGGCCACTGGCTCAACTCCTGAAAGGTCAGACAAAGATATCTCAGATGCAGGACCCACGACAAAAGATAGAGCTTTGTCCCAGCATTCCTAAATATCGATACAGACCATGTGCCCAAGAAAACTAAGCGTGGTGACTTGAGTCACACCCTTTAGTAAGGTAGCGACATCCTACTCTGATCCTTACTAGCATAACAGACAATTCATTCCAGAACAAACCATAAACACAGGCCGAGCAGCTGAAGATTAACACACAACACAACACAAACTGGAGGGCTGTGACCAGAAGGGCCATGTTATGTAATTCATGGCACCACAGTCTGGTAACCATGAATACACTGTTTTTTCTCTATATGTTTGCCTTTTCTTATCTTTTTATATAAGTGAGGTCATACAATATTTGACCTTTCATGATTTCTTTATTTCACTCAGTATAATGTCTCTCATTATGTAACAAGTACTAAGACTTCATTTCTCCTACTGACTGAGCAGTATTCCGTGGCAAGTCTGTCATCTGTGGACTGTGCTATCTTTCCTCACTAGCCGTGTGGCTGGTGGGTTCAAGTTGCCAACCTAGCAGTTGTCGGCCAAGTGCTTAACCATGGCATCACAAGGGCTCCTCAGTACCCACTGTTGTCATTTTTGGCAGTTGTCATTGTCTCAATTCTGTCATTGTCTCAAGTCCTTCTGAAAATCTACACCAGAACAGAACACAAAACAGCACACAACACAACACTGTCTAATACTGTGCCAATCTCACAATTGTTATGTTTGAGCTCCTTGTTGCAGCCGCTGTGTCAATCGATCTCATTAAGGAGCTTCTTCTTGGCAGCCTCTCTACCTCACCAAAGTGCACGAGACAGTCTCTCCACCCTAACCTCTAAGAAAATCCCACTGCACTTCTTCCAGGACAGATTTATGAGTTCTCTGGCAGTCCCAGGTGTATTCAATATTCTTTGCCAGCACTATAATTCACATTACCCTGGGGAGGATCAGAGTAGGATGTTGCTGCCTTACCAGAGGATGTGGCTGAAGCCACCACCTTTCCTTCTTCTCTGGTTCTTCTTCTTCCTTGTCCAGCGTTTTCATTGCATTGTAGAGATGGAAATGGAAACCTCAAAGAAAGCAAATCATCTCACTCCAACTCATCAAAAAACCCGAAAATACAAAATGCTAATGAAGGCTGAAAATCATTAAATGGGGAAGAGATAGTCTCTTTAATAAACAGTATTGGAAAAACTGGATTTCTATTTGTAGAAGATTGAAAGAGGACACATATCTCATAGTACATATATACAAAAACGTTCAAGATGAATCAAACTATAAAGTCCACCAATGAATAAAAAGGGACAAATTTAGGGGTTCTAATCCACTGTCATCGAGTCATTTCTGACTTACAAAAAACCGAAACCAAACTCATTGTTGAGTAGTTTCTGACTCATAGCAACCCTGCAGGACAGAGTAGAAGTGCCCCTGTGGGTTTCTGAGACTGTAACTCTTTACAGGAGAAGAAAGGAGTGGCTAGTTGTTTCAAACTGCTGACCTTCAAGGAAGCATGCTCTGTAACCCACCACGTCATCGGGACATCCTAGATAAGGTTTGTGAGGCTTTGCAAAGCTTTACAGGAGGAGATCGCCTCATCTGCTTCTTTGGAGCAGCTGATAGGTTTGAACTGTGAACCTTGTGGTTAGCAGTCCAAAGTTTACCTGACAGCTCCACCACAGGCCTTAGTTCATGGCCTAAACAAACTGTCAAACATAATTGAAATCACAAGCAGAAGACAGAATATATGATTGAGTCCTTCTGAAAATTAGATATTTATGTGCATCAAAAGACTTCACCAAAAGAGTAAAAAAGAGAACCCACAGACTGGGAATTTTTTTTTTTTGTGGCAATTGCATAAAGGAAAAGGGACTAATTTCTAAATTGTATGCAAATCTTCCACAGCTCACCAACAAAAAGACAAATAATTCGATTGAAAAATAGGCAGAGAACATGATCAGATGAACATGAACAGATACTTCATCAATGAAGACATGCAAGTGCCCAGCAAATACACCCGTGCCCATGAACATTAGCTTTTAGAGAAATGCAAAACAATCATGAGCTTTCATCTCAACTTTAAAACGAAAGAAGATGCTTGCACGGTTGTGGAGAATCTAGAACTCCCACACACCGTGGGTAGGGCTGTACAGTGGTGCAGCCACTGTGGAAAAGAGTAGGGCGCGTCCTTAAAAACTTGGAAATAGAAATATCATGTGACATAGTAATCCCTCTACTTGGTATATACTCTGGAGAAACAAGAGCTGCAACATGAATACCCAAGACCATCAAAGATCCTCAGAGCACAATTCACAAGAGCAAAAGCATGGAAGCACCTAACTGCCCATCAACAGAAGAATGGATGAACAAACTATGGCACATGCATGTAATGGAATGCAACACAATGTTAAAGAAAAACCATTAATCAATGAATTTGCATGTACCATGGATTCATTTGGTGAACATTATGCTGAGTGAAATAAATCAAGCACTAGAGGGTAAGGCACAGATTGAGTGAAGAGGTGGGAAGAGATGCTAGCGAGGACAAGGGGCTATTGGAACCCTTATTCACTGCTGGTGAGATTGTAAAATGGTACAACCACTCTGGACAACAGTAAAATTCTGCAATGCAGTGAATTACTTAATATGACCCTTTTAACCATGCATGGGATGGTCTTATAACTTCCACAAAATGATTGGGTGGGACTATGATATTAAAGTACTTGTGGTCGGCCAAGGGGATTGGACTGTTTGCTAATAATGCAAATAAGGTGTATGGGACACTTGCGAGGTGGGATTATGCAAATAAAGAGTTTGGAATCCTAATGAAGAGATTGGTTACATCTTGCTAGGCTTAAAATGAACCATCTCATAGGTGGCAAGAGGGGATTTTATTAACATGTAGAATGTATCATTTGGACCTTGGGTTCTTGTGTTGAGAGCCTCCCAGACCTAGGAGACAGAAGAACTCTAACACTGAAAACAGTAAGTGATGGTGGTTCAGGGGTACCAGAGTGATTGTTGCACGAGGCAGGAATCAGGAGATGACTGTGGTGGGTTTACCAGACTACCAAACAAGGTGGCTGCAATGGACGTGCCAATACATTGAGTGAGAGAGCTGAGTACATTCAGGCAGAGGTTTGCTTGCAGCATGGGGTGCCTCTGGGTGTTTATCAGTAGAGCCGGAAGAGCTTTGTAACATTTATCAGAGCAGGCAGAGGCCAAGGGCTGAAAGCTGAGAGGAGTTTATTCTAAAGGGGCTGAGAGGAGTCTGTTCTCTGAAGGTTGAGTATGAGCTCCAAGATCCAAGCAGGGCCTGGAAGCAAAGTCCTGCTTAGGGCCAGAGTTGGAGAAGGAGGTGTCTTGATTGAATTACTATTTCCAGATTTGTAACTGTTACTTCCCTAATAATCCCCATTTTTCTGAGTTCTGTAAGTTCTGTGTGACCCCTGCAATGAATTTTTTAAAATCGTTTTATTAGGGGCTCATACAACTCTTATCACAATCCATACATATATCAATTGTGTAAAGCACATTTGTACATTCATTGCCCTCATCATTCTCAAAACATTTCCTTTCCACTTAAGCCCCCGGCATTAGGTCCTCATTTTCCCCTCCCTCCCTGCTCCCCACCTCCCTCATGAGCCCTTGATAATTTATAAATTATTATTTTGTCATATCCTGCCCTGTCCGACATCTCTGTTCACCCACTTTTCTGTTGTCCGTCCCCCAGGGAGGTCACATGTAGATCCTTGTCATCGGTACCCTCTTTCCAACAGTATCGCCACTCACACCACTGGTCCTGTAGGGATCATCCGCCCTGGATTCCCTGTGTTTCCAGTTCCTATCTGTACCAGTGTACATCCTCCGGTCTAGCCAGACTGAGCCTTGCAATGAATTATTGAATCCAGTAGAGTAGGAGAGAGTGCTGTGGGAGAGATGACTGGTGTCAGAATTGGTTAAAAAAAAAAAAAAGGTTGCAGAGAGGAGGTCTGTTTGATTCATGGAAGTCCGCTTGGGGCTGATATGGACGGTTATTAGCCTTGTGAAGTTACATGAGGAGACTAGATGATGCCACTCAAAAAAGCTAGAAACAGAGTTACCTTGGGCATCCCCAGAGCTCTAACAGAAGAGACACAAAGAAAAATGTGCATACTTACATTCATTGCTGCACTATTCACCATAGAAAAAGGAGAGTGCTCAACAACAAATGAATGATAAACAAAATGTGGTACACACATAAAATGAAATACACTGCAGCCATGAAGAATAATGATGTTATAGATCAGTGATCACAGGTTTCCCAGGACCCACCACTTTTCCTCTTCTGATAGTGGCCTGAGGTGATTTGCCAAAATGATTCACTGCTCACTTGATCCAGAAAATCTCACAAAATCATGCACATCAAGAGGATCAAATCTTCGGAAACCCATGAAACTGCCTGGGCCATCAAGGATATGCATATCCAGAAAGCCACCAAGTATTTGAAAGATGCCACTTTGCAGAAGCAGTGTGTGCCCTTCCAAGGTTACAATGGTTGAGTTGGTAAATGTGCCCATCCATGCCAAACAGTGGGATTGGACCCCACAACAGTGGCCCAAAAAAGAGTGCTGAATTTTTATGCACATGCTTCATCATGCAGAGTATTGCTGAAATTAAGGGCTCAGATGTGTGGATTCACTGGTCATTGAGCACACCCAGGTAAAATACAGCCCCCAAGATGCACTGCTGCACTTACAGAGCTCATGATCCAAAGAGCCCACACATGAGCTCCCGCTGCTACCTGGAAAGATCCTTACAGAAAGAAACAAAGTGTTCCTAACTAGAAGAGGAGGTTCCACAGAAGGAAAAGATCTCAAAAGAAAGTGAAGAAGTAAAAACTTATGGCTTGGGAATAAATTAAGTTTAAAATAAAAGTTAAAGCAGCAGAAAAAAGAGTAATGATAAATTCATGAAACATAATGTGGATGAACCTGCAGAATCTTATGCTGCGTGAAATAAGATAATCACAAGATAGCAAATATTATATATCTTTTATAAGAGGACAAAAATAAGCATATACACAGATGTTTACATTACTTGGTGACTACCAAGGATGAGTTTGGGGTGGATGGAAACGAGAAATTACTCAAGATAATGGGCATTTGTTATTTTTTGTGATGAGAAAGTTAGCACCAAATAAGGGAGAAGTATGCACAGCTTGACTAAGGGTAGATGATGTCACTAAGAGAAATAACATAAGGAAATAAATGATATTTTTGGTAAAGAATGTCATCAAATAGAATTTTCGAACAAAACCAACAATACCGAATAATTGTGTGTGGTTACACATGTGTATAGATAGATGAACATACATACATGGCTATATATGTTGATGTGGTGTTAGGTGTTCAAGTTGGGTCTGATTCATAGTGACCCATGTACAACAGAACAGAACACCGCCCAGTCCTGTGCCGTCCTCACAAATGTTGCTACTTTAAGCCCATTATGAGAGTCATGTGTCGATCCATCTCGATGAGGGATTCTTTCTTGTTTTGACTGACCCTCCACTTTCCCCAGCATGTGCTTCTCCAGGGATTGATCCCTCCTGATAACACAGTCACAGTATGAGAGATGAAGTCTTATCATTCTTGCTTTTAAGGAGCAATTGGCTGCATTTCTTCTAACACAGATTTAATCATTCTATGTTATATTCAACATTCATTACCAACATCTTAATTGAAATGTATCCATTCTTCTTAAGTTTTCCTCATTCATTGTCCAGGTTCCACATGCATGTGAGATGATTAAAAATCATACCTTGATTTATTGATTTACCAAGCCAAATAAAATTAAATCCTTGACAGCTTCAGTCTTTTCTTGTTTTATCATAATGTCCTTATTGGTCCAGAGTGAGGATTATGTTTTCTTTACATTGAGTGGTTCCCGCGCTTCAAGATCACTTGGATTTCAACAAGGAAGGTTATGCCATCTGAGTAGCCCAGGTTGTCATGAGTCTGATGCTAAGGTCCTCATGACATATTCCAGCTTCTAAGATGATTTGCTTAGCATACAAATTGAATAAGTATAGTGAAAAAAGCTAACTGTGATGCAAGCCTTCCTGCTTTTAAAACAATTCAGTATCTCTTTGTTTGTGCAAAAGACCTCCTCTTGGTGGATGTATAGGTTCTTCATAAGCACTCTGAAGTGCTCTGGAAGTTCCATTTTACTTACATTTTGTTATGATTTGCACAGTCAAATGACTTTCAAGTAAACATCTTTCTGGTTTTCTCTGCTTGGACATCAGTGACAGCCCTGACAGCTCTCATTCCACATCCTTACCTGAATCTGGCTTGAATTTCTGTTAGGTTACTCTTCTTTGGAAGGGCACAAATATGTGTCTCTTCTAGTTGGTTATTATATAAAGCCTCATATAGGGCACAGTTATTACTACTTATTAGGCATAATCAAATACCTCTGAAGATTGGCTTTCTTAGTTTGAAGGCTAAGGCTCATATTTTATGGGACAACTCGGTCCATTGACATAATATGGTTCCTAAAGTTTATGTTTTACATCTTAGCTTGGAAATTGGTATCTGGAGCTTCAATGTTTTTGAGCAACCATCGCTACTTGTCCAACGCAAAAGAGAACAAAGGAACAAAAAGATTCAGAATAAACTAGTCTCCAGGACTCATACTACAAATGAATCATGGCCACATCTATCCTGAGACCAGAAGAACAAGATGGTACCTGGAAACCATGATCAAGTGTTCTAATCAGGGCTACATTTAGATGGATCCTGACAGACAAATGTGGAACAGAATTAAAACTCTTAAGAAGTCTAGCCTCACTAGGCTAGCTGAGACAAGAAGACTCCCCGGACTATCATCCTAGATACTCGTTTAAGCTTAGACTGAAATGATCCCTGAGGCTACCCTTTACCTAAATAACGGATTGGTTCATAAAATAATAATTAAAAAAAAACATCACCCAGAAGTACTACACTGATTAGCTAAATCTATATGGGGTTAAAAGTTCAACAATTCCTCTAAAACAAAGATAATAAAGAAAGGTAACAGGAAAACTAGACTACTAAAAATGAAGCCACCAGAATGAGTAGCTAAGGAGAGCGTTGACACAGTGTGAAAAATGCAACCAGTTTCACTGAACACTTTGCTTAGAGAGTGTTAAACAGGAACTTAACTTGCTCATGTAAACTTTCACCAAAACATGGTAAATACTATTTAACCCCCCCCCCCCCCAAATACCAACATCTTATCTATGGCATATGGAGAAAGATACTTTTCCTTCAACATCAGAAACAAGATGAAGATGTTTATGATCTTTGCTTCCATTTAGTCCAGTGCTGGAAGTCCTAGCCAGATCAGTAAGAAAAACAAGTAAGAAGCAAAAGGGATAGAAATGTTAACTCATCTACATGGAGGTTGGGGAGACGAGTTAGAAATAGAGCTAATGAGTGAGCTCAGCAAATCCGCTGATTACTTAACCAATATACAAAATGAAAAACCTTAGTTCTGGCAACAGACAATTAGAAAATCTAACAGCAACAAAAAAACATAACCACAAACAAAATTTCAAAGTACCTATGGGTAAGTTTAACAAAGAACACGTGCAAAAAAGATAATGATTTTATTGCCACAAAGTTCACATATCATACACATCCACAGTTCCTTTTTAAAAGAGTTGCATATACATCATAAGAATCAATTCTATCCGGGGGGACATGGGAGAGGGGGAGGAGGGGGGAAGGGAAGAAGAGGGGATAACAAACCCAGGGACAAGGGAACAACAAGCGATCCAAATT
>NW_022106189.1:294359-295829 GCF_000313985.2 Echinops telfairi | reverse complement strand
TTAAATGGAGAGAAAATGTTTTGAGAAACGATGTACAAATGCGCTTTACACAATTTATGTGTGTATGGATTGGGACAACAGTTGTATGAGCCCCTAATAAAATGTTAAAAATAAATAAATAAAATAAACTGTGAAAAAAAAAAGAAAAAAAAAAAAGAATCAATTCTAGTGTTGCCCACCCTCCCGCATTCATACTTTGCTCCCCAATTCTCAAGTCCTAATCTCCTTCCCTATAAACTATTGCATCAGTTAAACTGGGAACCTAACAGCAACATTAAAAACCAAAACCAAAACGGAACATAAAAAATAATAATAATATAAAAATGAAAACGAAGAGTAAGAAAGGAAAGACCATCAGCACTGTTTTAAAAAGTCGGGGAAGAAATTTCTGTTGTGGAACAAGTGAGAAATATTTAAATCTAGAGCAAATTCAGGTTGGGTCAAGAGGGAGGTCAACTGATCGGGTATCATATTATACCTTAATTCCATCAACCATAATCAAATTTACAATTATTGTTGTCTTATAGCAAAGCTATTTGCTTCCCTGGAGTGTGGCCAGAGGGGATCTGCCAGAGGCTTGATCTGACTAGATACTCCGCAGATGGATTTTGGGCTCCCACTGTTCTCTATAGCCATCTACAAATTGGGTGTTCACAATTTAAACTCTGATACTTTCCCCTTCATTATATTTGGATTTTGTTACCATCATCTTTAGATAACACAGGCTGGCATGTTTTTTCCATGTGGACTTAGTTGATGCCTCACTTACATGGCTGTTTATGTGAATACAGCTTTTAAGGCCCAGACACTATTCCAATTGATAGCTGGGCACCATCTGCTTCCTTCACTGCACTTTGCTGTAGCACCCTTATCTTCAGTGATCTCTGCATGAAGGTGAGTATTGAGCAGGGCCCAAACATGAGATTTTATGGAGAAAAATTTTAAAGTAGTATATAATAGAATGTATACAAATAGATAATACAATGTTCATTGATAAAATCATCAGACTTCTGCATTTTACCATATTAATATATACCGGTACATAAAACGCATTTCCAATAACATATATTTGCCATTTGAAACATTGGTTTTAAAAATCATATGGAAAAGTAAAAGGTTACAAGGAAATAAATGCTTGTTATAAATCTTGTAAACTTAATATAATTAAACCAGTGAAGTATTAACAACCTATAAAACATTATTAGAAATAGGTGGCGAGGAGGGTGTAGGACATCTGGTAGGGCGTGATCAAGGGTAATGTAACCGAGAGGAACTACTATAACCCAAATGAAGGCAGAGCATGATAGTGGGACAAGAGGAAAGTAAAAGGAAATAGAGGTAAGAGCTAAGAGGCAAAGGGCATTTATCACGGTCTAAATAAAGACATGTACATATGTAAATATATTTATATATGAGGATGGTGAAACAGATTTATGTGCATATATTTATAGGTTTAGTATTAAGGTAGCA
>NW_022106189.1:269679-294019 GCF_000313985.2 Echinops telfairi | reverse complement strand
TATCATTGTGTGTTCCCTTCCCCAATACGATCACTGAAGACAAATGGGTGCATAAGCAAATGTGGTGAAGAAAGCTAATGGTGCCCGGCTATCAAAAGATATAGTGTCTGGGGTCTTAAAGGCTTGAAGGTAAACAAGTGGCCATCTAGCTTGGAAGCAACAAAGCCCACGTGGAAGAAGCACACCAGCCTGTGTGATCATGAGGTATTGAAGGGATGGGGTATCAGGCATCAAAGAACAAAAAATCATATTGTGAATGGGCGGAGTGCAGGTGGAGACCCAAAGCCCATCAGTAGGAAACTGGGCATCCCCTTACAGAAGGGTTGAGGGGAGTTGATGAGCTAGTCAGGGTGCAGCGTAGCATAGCAATGATGAAACATACAACTTTCCTCTAGTTCCTAAATGCTTCCTCCCCACCTACTATCATGATCCCAATTCTACCTTACAAATCTGGCTAGTCCAGAGGATGTACACTGGTACAGATAGGAACTGGAAACACAGGGAATCCAGGATGGATGATCGCTTCAGGACCAGTGGTGAGAGTGGCGATACCGGGAGAGTGGGATAGAGAGGGGGAACCGATTACAGGGATCTACATATAACCTCCTCTGTGGGGGATGGACAACAGAAAAGTGGGTGAAGGGAGACGTCGGACAGTGTAAGGCTTGACAATATAATAATTTATAAATTAGGAAGGATTCATGAGGGAGGGGGAGCAGGGAGGGAGGGGGAATAATGAAGAGCTGATGCCAAAGGCTTATGTGGAGAGCAAATATTTTGAGAATGACGAGGGCAATGAATGCACAAATGTGCTTTCCACAATTGATGTGTGTGTGGATTGTGATAAGAGTTGTATGAGCCCCCAATAAAATGATTAAAAAAAACATTATTAGAAAATTGAAAATGTGACCTATCATCTTGAAGGGGAAAATAAGTCAAATACTAGATTCTAAAATAGCAGACAGATGATTATCAGACATAATCTAAAGCAAAACTTAAGAGCTATTATTAAAGAATTCAAAAATTTACAAGGAAATATGAGCCCAATAAGAATAGAACAAAGACGAGAACCAAGTATAAATTTTCGAGTTGAAAAATACACATGTGGAATAAGATTTTCATGGATGAGATTAATAGCAAATTAAATACATACAAAAGAAACATCAGTGAACTTGAAAACATAACATTAGAAGACATAGAATAGAAACAATCTTAACATAAAGAAAAAAATAATTTAAAACAATGAACAGAACAAGTGTTTTATGTTCAATATCAAGCAGTCTATCACATAGGTAGCAGAAGGCTCAGAATGAAGGGAGGGGACATTTTTTCCAAGAAAGAATAACTTCAAATTTCCCAAATTTGATGTCAAATAACCATACATCAAAGAATCTCAACAATTCCCAAGCACGATTCACAAACAAATAAGTGAATCGTAGTCGAATGGATGAAAAGGAATGGTGAATAGAAAAATTGAAAGCACACATATTTTATAAAGTCACATGACTTACAGAGACGACGACAGATTATGCTGACTTCTTGTCAGAAACAATACAATCAAGAAAAAAACGGAACATCATCTTTTAATGTTGAAAATAAAAAAGTCAACTTATAATTCTAATCCAACAAAGGTAGCCGTTAGAAATGAAGGTGAGACTTTAAGGCAAACATTGAAATGATATATCACTAGCAGACTTTCACCTCGAGAAATGTTAAGGGAAGTTATTCCGGCTGAAAGAAAATGACACCAGGTGGAAATTCAGACCAAGGGAAAGGCCAAAGGAGGGATAAAGAAGTCAAATAGATGGATAAATACACGAGCCCTTATTTTTCTTTTATTTTCTTTAAAAAACTTTTCAAAAGATACTTGACTCTCTAAAGAAAACATAGTAAGTTGACAAATGTACAAGTAGATTATATGACAGATGTATAGCATATGTACAAGTAGATTATATGACAAAAACTGAAAAGGACAGAGGGGAGTGAAAGGATGTATACTATTGTACAATTTTTACATTGTACACGGAGTAGTATAATCGTACAGGAAGGCCAAAAGTAAACCAAACCAAATTCACTGCTATCAAGTCGATACCAACTCATAGGGACCCAAAAGGGCAGGGTGAAACTGCTTCTTGACTTTCCAAGACTAACTCTTGTTTAAATTAATTAAATAATTTCAAAACTTTAACTCTTTTAGCCTTAAAGATGCATAAATTAAGTTCTAGAGAATAGGTTCCCAAACTTATTTGGCCTACTGCCTCCTTTTCAGAAAAAAAAAAATTAGTCCACATCCCTTTTGCAATGAAAAAATTTTGTACTGTTGTCCATTATCCAGGATGAAGTGTTGATATTTGCTTTTTCAGCCCTCCTGGATCTTTTCAGCACATCCACAGGGTAGTATCTCCCACTTTGGGAAACACTGATCTAGATTATGACTAAGAATAGAATAAAGAAATGCAGGTACTAGGCCAATAAATCCACCCCCCCCTGTGTGCCCCCCCCAATCACTGCAGTAGAGTTGATTCCAACTCATAGCAACTCTGTAGGATTTCTGAGCCTATACGACTTTACAGGAGCTTCATCCTGCTCCTGTGGAGTACCTGGTGGTTTTGAACAGTCAACCTTGCAGTTAGCAGTCCAACACTTACCCACAGGGCCACATGGGCACTTCTACTAGATCAATAGAGATGTAAAATGGTAAGAAAAATAATTAGTTCAAAAAAGCATAAAGGAATAAAGGAATAAAGAAGATGGAGTAAACAGAAAACAAGTTCCAAGATGATAGACAAACCCACCCTTATCAAGAATTACTTTAAATGTAAATGGTCTAAATATCAAAAGGCTACAGATAAGAGCTCTTGACACATTGAATCCAGGACAGATAAACCCCTCAGGAACAATAATGGGAGTAGGGATGCCATGAGAGTAGGGGCAAGGTGGGAGGAGCAAGTGAGAACCGATCCCAATGATTGACATAATGATCACCCAATGATCACCCAGGGTGATGAACAACAGAAACATGGGTGAAGGGAGACAGCAGACAGTGCAGGATATGGAAATAATAATAATCTATAATTTATCAAGGGTTCATGAGTGTGGCGGAGGAAGGGAAAAAATGAGGAGCTGATACCAAGGGCTCAAGTAGAAAAAAAATGTTTTGAAAATGATGATGACAACATATGTACAAATGTGCTTGACACAATGGATGTATGGATTGTTATTAAGAGCTGTAAGAGCCCCATATAAAATGAGTATAAATATATAAATGGCAGAGCTTATTAGACTAGATATAAAAATAGGATAAATTATATGCTGTTCAAAAAGCACTTTAAATATAAAGACACAAATAAGTTAAAAGTAAACAGTATAAAAAGATATAACATGTAAATACTTTATAAAGGAAGTTAAATAGATAAACTAATATAATACAAAGCTGACATCAGAAGAGAAATATTCTCAGAGGTAAACAAGAACATTATGTACTAATGAAAAGGACAAGAAAACATAATACCAATCTATGCACTTACTATAGTTTTAAAATACATGAAGCAAAAACTGACATTAATTAAAAGGATTAATCAATAAAATCACTATCGGAGTTACTGAATTAACACTCTTCCCTCAATAATAATAAAATAAATAAAAAGTCTGTCAGAAGGGCTATAGATAATGAATTGGCTATATTTGGGTGGTTTGCAGTTTGAAACCACCAGCAGCTCAACATGAGAAAATGTGGGCTTTCTACTCCCATAAACGGTTATCATCCCAGAGACCCACAGGGCTCACGATGAGTCAGCATTGACTCTATGGCAGTGAGTTTGGAGTTTTTCAACTAGATCTTACTGACATTTACAGAACATTACACTTAATGATAAAAGATTACACATTCTTTTCAAGTACATATAGAACACTCACTACAATAGACTATCTACCTGCTGCTATAGAGTGAATTCCAAGTCATAGCAATCCTACAAGGACTCTGGTGCTATAAATATTTAAGGGTGCATATATAGTAATCTCATCTTTTTCCTGCACAATGGCTAGTAAGTTGGAAGTCCTGACCTTGTGGTTAGCAGCCCAATGGTTAACTTGCTATGCCACCAGGGGAGAACCAGTCTATAAAACAGGTCTCAATAAGTTTGAAAGTATTGAAATAAAGCATACTATGTTGCTACAACAACATTTCTAATTAGGAATAAATAAGGTATTGAGAAACTCCTGATATTTGCAAACTGAATAGTACATTTAAAAAATTCTGAGTCAGGAAGCAATCAACAGGGATTAAAAAATATTTTGAACAGAATCATAATGGAAAAGCCATATACAAAATGATTAGTACACAATTAGCAGAGCTGCATACCCCTAAGCAATGCTTCTACCGCTTGTCTGTCAGTGTGCAGTACTGTGGTGGCTTGCGTGTTGCTGTGATGCTGGAATCTTTGTCACTGGTATTTTAAATACCAGCAGGGTCACCCCAGGTGACTGGGCTTCAATAGAGCGCCCAGACTAAGAATAGACTACAAAGAAGGAATAAGCTATCTAATTCTCAGAGATTTGCCACTGAAAACTTTGTGCATAGTGGCATGATATTATCAGATAAAGTTCAGGAAGTTAAGCTCCTTAGGTCAAAAGGCACTCAAAATACTACTGAGGAAGAGTTGCCTCTCAAAGTAGAGTTGATCATAATGATGTGGATGGAGTAAAGCTTCTTAGACCTTTATTTGCTCTTTGGGCCTGACTCAAAAGGAGTAGAAAAAGTTGCAAACATCTATTAACAACTGGAACATAGAATGTCTGCGGTATAATTGGAAGTCATCAAAAATGAAATGGCATTCATGGAGATCAGCATCCTAGGTAATAGTGAGCTGATATGGACTGGTATTGGCCATTTAAAATCAGATAGTCATATTTCTTACTAGGCTGGGAATGAAAAATTCAAGAGGAATGGTGTCACATTCATTTTCCAAAAGGACATTTCAAGATCTAGTTTGAAGTACAATGCTGTCTGTGATAGGATAATACATATATGCATACAAGGAAATCCAGTTAGCACAACTTCTATTTAAATTTACATACAAAACATTAAAGCTCATGAGGAAATTCTTCTGTCTGAAAGTGATTGAATATGAAAACAAGATGCATTGATAATTACTGTTGATTGGAATGTGACAGTTGGAAACAACGAGGGTGGAATAGTTAATTACTAATTGAGGATGGAAACTATGACCTTGATGATAGAAATGAAGCGAGAAATCACATCATAAGCTTTTGCAATTATTTTTTTTGCAAAGACCTTTGTTCAGCAACATAAATGGTGATTATACACGTGGCCCTCACTACATGCCATACACAGGAAAGAAGTGGATGATATTTTGGGGAAGAGGCCATGATGAAGCCAAAAGGAGACCAGAGATGGACTGTGGAACAGACCATCAATTGCTCATATGTAAGTGCAGATTGAAGTTGAAAATTAAAATAAGTGCATAAGAGAAAACATAACCTTGACTATATCCCACCTGAATTTTTAGAACATATCAAGAATAGATGACTCATTGAAGGCAAATGACAGAAGACCCAAAGAGCTGTGAGATGACATCTCACACCATGCACGAAGAAAGCCAAGGTCATGAAAAAGACAGAAAAGAAAGAAAAGATCAAAATGGATGTTAGAAAAGAATCTGAAACGTGCCCTTCAATATAGAGTAGCTAAAGCAAAGGAAAGAAATGGTGAGGTAAAATAGCCGAATAGAAAGTTTCAAAGGGCAGCTTGAGAAGACAAAGTAAAGTGTCATATTGGAAAGTGCAAACACCTGGAGTTAGGAAACCCAAAAGGAAGACCACACTCAGCAAATCCTGAACGTGAAGAATGAAGAAGAAAATCAAGCCTCGAGTTGCAATAGTGAAAGGTTCGATATGTAAAATACTGGATGTTTCAGGAAGCACCAAAAGAAGGTGGAAAGGAAGTCATTGTATTTAAAGAATTGGTCAACAGTCAACTGTCTCAAGAGGTAGTACACGACCAAGAACTGAAGAAGTCCAAGCTGCACTCAGGGCATTATTGAAAAATAAGGCTCCAGGAATTGATGGAATACTTCATTCCAAAGAAAGGTGACTCCCCTCAGGACCAGTGGCGAGAGTGGCGATACCGGGAGGGAAGAGGGAAGGGGGTTAGAAAGGGGGAACCGATTACAAGGATCTATATATAACCTCCTCCCTGGGGGATGGGCAACAGAACAGAAAAGTGGGTGAAGGGAGATGCTGGGCAATGTAAGATATGATAAAATAATAATTTATAAATTATCAAGGGTTCATGAGGAAGGGGAGAGAGGGGAGGGAAGTGGGGGGTGTGATGAGGAGCTGATTCCAGGAGCCCAAGTGGAAAGTGAGAGTTCTGAGAATGATGAGGGGAACGAATGCATAAGTGTGCTTTATACAATTGATGTATGTGTGAATTGTGATAAGAGTTGTATGAGCCCCAATAAAATGATTACAAACAAAAAAGAAAGGTGACTCAGTAGAACACAGAAATTGTTGAACAATATCATCAATATCACACAAAACTAAAAGTTTGCTGAAGATCATGCAATGACAGTTACTGCAGTGCATCAATAAGTAGCTGTCAGAAATCCAAGCCAGATTCATAAAAGGACATGGAATGAGGTACTATCACGGCTAACTTCAAACGGATCTTGGTTGTAAGCAAAGAATACTAGAAAGATGCTTACTTGTGTTTTATTGACCTTGCGAGGTATAGTCTATAATTAGACGATGTAGGTTATAACAAACTTTGAACAGCACCGAGAAGAATGAAAATTCCAGAATTCTCATGAGGCACTCATTCAAGCATGAGGAAATGTCTGGCTCTATAAGGTCCACAAAGTCATCGATATCATGTAATGTCACATGGCTTACCAAAGAGAAGCAGTTGCAGCCAGCACATCCGGGTGAGTTCTTTGAATGGTTGACTAGACTGACCTGCAAATGATGTTATAAATATCCAAATGGCCCTTGGCAGAAAAAAGGTTTCCCACATCTGAGACATGGACACAGCGGTAATCATTCGACTGAACGAGAGAATGCTAAGTGTTTCAAAATCAGGAAAGGTGTGCATCAGGGTTGTTTCACCTACTTATTCAATCTGTATGGTAAACAAATAATCTAAGAAGATGAACTATATCAAGAAAACGCAGCATCGGGATTGGAAGAAGACTTACTAACCACTTTCCATATGTAGATGACACAACCTTATTTGCTGAAAGCCAGGAGGATTTGAGGCACATTCTGACGAAGATCAAGGACTGTAACATTCAGTATGAATTTCAACTCAATGTAAAGAAGGCCCAAATTCTCACAAATGATCCAATGAAGAGCATCATGATAAAAAGAAAAGATGGAAGTTACCAAAGATTTCATCTTGCTTGGATCAACCATCAGTGCTCATGGAAACAGCAGGGAAGAAATCAAGCAGCATATTGCACTGGGGAAAATCTGTTGAACAAGATCTCTTCAAAGTGTTTTAGAGGAAGCTGTCTTTGGAGGCTAAGGTCTGACCTAAGCCATTGTATTTTCAACCACCTCATATGCATGTGGAAGTTCAACACTGAATAAGGAAGACTAAAGGAGAGTCAGTGCATTTGAATTATGGTGTTGGCAAAGACTATTGAATGACCACGAACTACCTGAAACACAAACAAATCTGTCTGGGAAGAAATACAACCAGAGTGCTCTTTGGAGGAGAAGCAAAGATGGTGAGACTGCTTCTCACGTACTTTGCCCATGTTGTCAGGAGAGACCAGCCCATGAAAAAGGACACCGAGTGCTGTTAAGAAGGTCAGCAAACGAAGAGGCAGACCCTCAACAAGCTGGATTGACACAGCGGCTACAGCAAGGGGCTCAAACATAAGAACAAGTGTGAGATGTTACAGGACTCGGCAGAGTTTTGTTCTGTTGAATTGGACACTACGAATTTGGTCACTGTGAATTGGAACCCATGCAATTGCACCTAACCACAAGAGAAAAGAGCTTAATAAATCATCTAAACACCCATTATAAGCTAGAAAAAGAGAAGTAAGTGGAAACTAATTAAAAGTAAACTAAGGTCAATGGAAATAAAAGGAAGAAAATAATATAAAACAAGAATGGCAACTGATGAAATGTAAAGTAAACAAATTATAGAGTATCAATGAAATATAATTCTTTGAAGCTATTAATAAATTGAAAATATATTAAGCTAATTACACACAAAAAAAGAGAAAAAATACAAATTGCCAACACCAGGTATAAGAGTTGTTGACCACAAATTTTATAGATATTTAAGGAATAGTGAAGAAGTATTGTGGGCAACTTTATGCCAAAAACTCTTGGTGATTTACCACTTAAAGTACTAAAATTGGCTCAGGGAGAAAAAAGAAGTCTGAGTGTTTAATTAAGTTTTTTCAGAATTTAATTAATTAATAAAACTGAAATCTTACTACAAAGAAAAGTCTTGGGGACTTCTATCAAACATTTAAGGAAGAAATGATTTGTAAGCACACAGAAATTCTTTCAGAAAATAGAGAAGAATACTTCCCAATTCATTTTAGTCATTCCATAACACAAAATGAGATGAAAAATGTTATGGGAAATATATAGATTGGCTTGCCTTCTGAGCATAGACATATAAGCCATCAACAAAATATTGGTAAGTTAAATCTAACATTATAGAACAAAGACAATATATCATAACCAAATGATATTTATTCTAAGAATGCAAGGTTGGCTTCACATTTCAATATGATAATAGGTAATTCACCATATTCACAGAACAAATGAGAAAAATCTATATGATCAGCTAAATGGATTGCAGTAAAGCATTTGACAAAATTCTACATTAACTCATTTAAAAATAATATTCAGCAAGCTCAATAGAAAGGGCTCAATAAAGGGTATCTATGAAAAACCTGCAGCTAACATTATATTTAATTATGAAGAATTGAATTATTTCATAGGCCAGAAACAACAATGTCAATTCTGACACCTTCTATTCAACTTTGTGCTAAATGGCATAGCCAATGTAATAGAACAAGTAAATGAAAAAGTTTAAAAGCATATAGATTACATAGGAAGAATTAAAATCATCTTCTAAGATGATATATTATACATAGAAAACCCTAAAAAAGTGTTTAAAAACCTAATGGAACTAATCAATGAATTTACCAAAGTCTCATAATACTAGCTTGATAATCCAGATTTTTTTCCTTAGCTTTTTAAAGACAATAATGGAAAAATAAAGAATATCTTATATATCTATATGTAGAAATACATACATAGCAATATGTAAAAATATATTTAACAAAAGATATGCAATACCTGTACATGTAAGTCTACAAAAATTGTGAGACAAAATTTTTTTTTTTGAGACAAAATTTAAAAGACCTAAAAATGTGGAAACATATTTCATGTTCATGGTCTGAAGAATCAGTATTGTTAAAATTCAATATTGGCAATTTTACCTATGTTGATCCACAGATTCATGACCACCCCAAACTGTCAGCAGGGTTTTACTTATTTAGTTTTGGTAGAGATTGGCAGGAAAGCCAAACCAAACTCACTGCCATTGATTCGACACTGACTCGTAGCAACCCTACAGATGATGGAAGAACTGGCCTGCTAGTTGCTGAGATGTAACTCTTAAAAATGCAACATTCTAGGATCTCCTAAACAATCTTGAAGTAAGAAAAAAATGAGGATTTAATAATTACTTGATCTCAAAACCTAAACTCCTCAAGGAAGTATAGTACTGGTGGTGCTGGTGCTGCCGCTAGTGGTAGAAGCCGTCAAGTTGATTCAGACTCACAATGACCCTACATGAAACAGAATGAAATACTGCCTGGTCCTGGGCTAGCCTCTCCATTCTTGTTGTGCTTGAACCCATGGTGCTAGCCACTGTGTCAGTCCATCTCGTGGAGGGTCTTCCTCTTTTTCACTCACGCTCCACTTGACCAAGCATGACGTCTTTTTCAGGGACTGGTCTCTCCTGATAACATGTGCAAAGTATGTGGGATCCAGTCTCAGCATCCTGGCTTCTCTTCCAACGAGCATTCTAGTTCCACTACTTCCAAGCCAGCTGTGTTTGTTCGGGCAGCCCAAAGAACTTTCAGTACTTTTCACCAGCACCGTAATTCAAATGCACCGATTCTCTGGTCTTCCTTATTCATTGGCCAACGTTCTGTGCGCTCAGAGGCGACTGAAAACAGTGCAGCTTGGTTCAGGGAGGCCTTATTCTTCAGAGTGCCATCTCTGCTCTTCAAAACGTTAAATCATCGTGTGCAGCAGATTCCCCACCCACTATCATTGGAGCTCCTGCTGCTGCTTCCACGAGCACTGCCTGTGGACCCAAACAAAAACGAAATCCGTGACACTTTGCTCTTCTCCATGTTCATCATGATGTCTGTTTGTCTAGTTGTGAGGATTTCCTTCACCCTGAGCTGTAATCCACACCGAAGGCTGCAGCTCTCGTTCTTCATCAACAGGTGCTTCAAGTTCGCCTTGCAAAGTAAACGCCTAATTTATAAATGGTCACACAATATGCTCAACATCACTAGTCTTAAAAAAAACCCACCACCACAACAAAATAAAATACCGAAAACAAACAAACAAACAAACACCACTAGTCTTCGTTGTTGTGGGTTGGTATCAAGTTGACTTCATCCCGTGTACGGGAGAATCAAACATTGTGTAGTCCTGTGCCATCCTGACAATGGAGAATATGGTCAAATCCATCTTGCAACTATGTGCTGCCCTCCCTTCCCGAGAGTGTGCCCTCCCAGGATGCTCTCCACTGCACCAAACCTGGGGTCCTCTGCTAGATGCCATCGCAGCAGCAAGCACGTAAACCGCTCAAACTCCTCCAAGAACAGGCCCACCTTAAAACGATGACAGTATTAAGTTTCGTGGAGAAGCTGGACCTTTCATACATTGCTGGCAAGCTGTTTGAACCACTTTGCCAACAGTGTAGCAGTTTTTATTTTATTTATTTATTTGTCTGAAAATTTGTTTTTGTTTTTTTTAACATTTTATTAGGGGCTCATACAACTGTTACCCCAATCCATACACACATCAATTGTGTAAAGCGCATTTGTACATTGTTTCTCAAAACATTTTCTCTCCATTTAACCCCCCGGCATTAGGTCCTCATTTTCCCACTCCCTCCCCGCTCCCCCCTCCTGCATGAGCCCTTGATAGTTTATAAATGGGTATTTTGTCATATCTTGCCCTGTCTGACGTCTCCCTTCATCCACTTTTCGGTTGTCTGTCCCCCAGGGAGGAGGTCACACAGAGTTCCTTGTAATCGGTTCCCTCTTTCCTACCCACTCTCCCTTTACCCTCCCTGTTTTGCCACTCACACCACTGCTCCTATAGGGTTCATCCGCCCTAGATTCCCTGTATTTTCAGTTCCTATCTGTACCAGTGTACCTCCTCTGGTCTAGCCAGACTTGCAAGATCGAATTCGAGTCATGGTAGTGGGAGCGGGGAGGAAACATTTAGGAACTAGAGGAAAGTTGTATTTCTCATCATTGTTACATCGCACCCTGACTGGCTCATCTCCTCCCAGTAGCAGTTTTTATAATGTCAAACCTACATGCACCATAAAGCTCAGTGATTCTACACCTAGATGTTTATACAAGAGAAAGGAAAACATGTTCACACCAACACGTGTACACAAATGTTCATAGAAGCTTTACTCATTGTATCCCCAAACTGGAGACAACCCAAATACCTAAGAACAGATCACTGGGAGGATAAATGGTGACACGTGTGTACATACAATGGAATAGTTGCTCATTGATTCTGTTCTGACCCGTAGTGACTCTATGAACAACAGGAAGAAGCATTGCCACTCCTGTCCCAGCCTCACAATTGTTTCTATGCTTGACTGAGCCCACTGTAGCAGCCACTCTGTCACTCCATCTCCTTGAGGGTCATTCCTCCTCTACTTCACCCAGCATGGTGCCTTTCTCCAGGGAAGGGCTCCCATGTAAGACAAAGTCTTGCCATCCTTGTCCCTACGGCACCCTGGCCACACTTCTGCCAAGAAAGACCGGTTTGTCCTTTCAGCAGTGCATGTACTTTCCGTATTCTTTCCAGCCTCACCATTCAAAGGTTTTCCTTATTCAGTGTCCAGCTTTGACAGGCACATGCATATGGCATAGGATCCAGTTACAAAAGGAGAACTGATATGATTGAACGCTTGAACTACTGAATGTATGATGTGCGGATTAGGTGCCAATAAAAATGTGTGAAAACAATTCACTATATGAAAAAGAATCAACCACTACCAACTTTGAATATTAAACAAATAAGTGAATAGATACATGGAAGATCTATTGATCCACGCAAAAGCACGGATGAATCTCAGAAGCAGTAGTCTGTGCAAAAGATGGCACACACAAAACCATCTACTCCATTTATACCAAATTTTCGAAAAGCAAAACTCCTTTATTGTGACGGAAAGTAGATTAATTGCTGCCTTAGATGGAGGTAGAAGGGCGGCTTACCTGGGCAAAGGCACGAGGACACCGTCCAGTGTAGTGACAGGGATGTTCCATATCGTCTTCGCCGTGGTGGTGGCATCATTGCACTGCAGGCACAAGCAAACCGGGTGGCGATTGCAGGGCCAGTGAGTTCTTTAACGTGCTCTTCCAGCCAGTCTCTAACTCCCAAATGACTTTCTCCTGTGTGGGTCTGCTAAGGAGGTAGGAGACGCTGATAGGATTCAACTTCCAGTAATTTCGAAGAGGATTCCCTGGAATGCCATCCTGCTGTGTATAACAGGAGCCCTCTGAGAAGCTGGAGAAGGGCTTGCTTTACCTGCAAGAGCCCACCTTCTGGACCGCAGGTTCCTGTGTAGCGAACTTCCTGGATCCAGAAGACACCTGTAATAACATCAGAGGAGCAGCAGCTGAACCAGGAGTCACAGCATGGAAACAAGTGGGCTTTCCAGCCCACAGGGGATGTAAGCGGAGTGCTTCAGGAGCCTGCCTCTGGGCATTTAATTGGGGAAACCGGGTTCGTTGACCCACAAAAGTGGAGGGAGTGCCTTCGAGCAGAGGCTTACTGGAGCGTGATGCCTCTGGGCACTTACCTCAGGGAGCTGGGTTTCTGACTCAGGGAGCCTGAGCATGGAGTATGATGCCCCTCTGGTAATTAATTAGCAGACCCGAAAGAACGTTGTAACATATCCTGCTGAACAACTATCCTGAGCACTTTTCATTGGCATTACAACAGGTTAATGTCCTTAATTAGGCCTTAATCATGAATCTTGTCTGTGTAGCCATTGCAATGGATAGTAGAATCCAGAGAAGTAAAATAGAGACCATTAATGAAGATAACACAACTTTTTTGGGGTATAAATTATCTCTCAACACATTTCTTAAGAAATCAGAGAAATATTTTAATGTTATTAGGAGAAGAGGAGCCCTGGTGGCGTAGTGGTTACATGTTGGGTTGTGATCTGCATAGTTGGCAGTTCAAAACCACCTGTAGCTCAATAGGAGAAAGACCGGGCTTTCTGCTCCTGCAAATCATTACAGTCTTGGAAACCCACAGAGGATCTCTATGAGTCAGCATTGACTTGATGGCAATGAGGGGGTGTTTTTTGGTGTTGAATATGCATTTTTTTTGTTAGCTCATTCTATTGGGGGCTCGTACAAGTCTTATCACAATCCATACATCAATTGAATCAGGCATGTTTGTACATATGTTGCCCTCATTCTTTTCTAGACATTTACTTTCTATTGAGTCCGTGGTATCAGCTCTTCCCCCGCCTTCTCCCCACCACCCTCATAATGAGGGTTGTTGTTGTTTTTTTAAGTAGGGAAGTATTTTTTAATAAGATACAAAAAGTACAAACTACTCAGAAAAAAAGAATTTTACAAAACATTAACAAACAAAACAAAAAACCTTCTGTAGATCAAAAGACATTACCTTTAATGTCAAAAGACAAGCCACATATTAGGAGATATTTATAATGTATGCACCCTGCCCACCCCACCTCCCACCACGCCAAAAAGAAAAGAGAAAAAATTATTAGTATCAGGAGTATTTCAGAAACTATCATAAGACAGTAAGAAAAACACAAGCAATCAAATAGAAAAATAGCCAGGCTATAATCAGGCAAGTCATAGGTGAGTAAAACCAACAGCCCATAGATATGTGCAAAGGTGTCCAAGTTCACTGTTAAGCAGGGAAGTACAAGTAAGAATGGCACATCGTCCCCTGATAACACTAACTGTTAGCAAGAGTGAGGGGAAACGAGAACAGGCCTGTGTCTTCTAATGGGAAGTGTGTCTTTATAGAACAGTTTGGAAAGGGATTTGTCAAGAGCAAGGGGAGTAGAAGGCACTCATACCCTGACAGCTTTGCATTTAGTTATCTACCTGAGAGAGAGCCTCAAGACTCAGCATTCAGAGACTTCCAAAGGTGCTGAGCACAGCATTGCTTATGAACTCAAGTGGAAATATCCTAAATTTCTGTTACTGAAGAGATAACATGCCATCCATTCATATAAAATTATGCTATCCAGTAATTCGAAAACAAAGCAAGAACTTGATCCACCAGTTATCATGCATGTATGAGTATGTCACAACCAGATCGAGGTGGTTGGGGGAGCTAAGAGAAAAAAACAATCTACAAATGGAGATGCACTGTTCAGAAAGGGAATTTCTAAGCAGGACTCTGAAAAGACACTTTTACTTTAGCCTCAAAGAAGGGGCAGTACTGAGAAAAGGATAGGTGAATTGCCCGTGTATAATAAAGAAGTTCTCAGGGGAGAGGGATCAGATCTCATCCTGGGGTGCCAAGCCTTGAGGGAAATATATTGTCAGGAAGCAGCAAACTAATAGAGAAGACTGTGGAGCCAGCCTAAGCTGGCTAAGCCTAAGCAGAAGAATGTACTACAGAGAACAACACTGAAGATATAGCCCAGGAAGAATGGCACGTCTATGCAGACCACACATGAGCAAGCTAAGAGGGGGAGAGAGGGAGAGAGAGAGAGAGAGAACCTCATCATGGCCCACCAAACTTCTGCACAGAGCAGCCAATGCACAGAGAGGACTGTAGGACTGGCCCCACCATTAGACATGACATCCCCTCATTGACCCATACCATTATGGGGGACAGCACTGGTGACATAATGTGGAAAGTGTGCCTGGTCTGACCACCACCACCACCACCCTTGCAGGGCAAAACACAAAGGAAATGCCACAGAGTAGCAAGGGGAGCAAAGTAACGAAGTTCTCAAGGAATCCTGAAAATCGAGTTCTTAAAACCCCAAACTATCAGGACCGTCAACGAAGGAATCCGGACAAAACTAAGATCCTCGGTGCAGGGAATACATAGGCTCACTGAAATAGGGAAGGGCACACTGAAGGGTACATAGGCTAATTGAAATAGGGAAGCTTCATCACAGACGAAGCTGAAATCGACAAGTGGGATATACTTAGGATAAAACACCTGTGTGCATCAAAAGACTTCACCAAGAGAGTAACAAGAGAGCCCACAGGCTGGGAGAGGATTTTTAGCAATGACACAACAAAGGGCTTTTTACTAGAATTGACCATACCCTCCTAGCTTGCAAAAAAAGTTAGTCCCCTGAGGAAGTGGGCAAAAGACCTGAACATAAGTTTCACTAAGGAGGAGACCCAAATGGCCAATGAACACATGAGAAAATGCTCCCAATCATTAGCCATCAGAGAAATGCAAATTAAGACAGCTACGAGATATCACCCAACATCCTGAGCCCAAATCAGAAAATCAGAGAGCAACAAATGTTGGAGGGGATGTGGTGAGACAGGAACCCTTCTCCACTGCTGGTGGTCGTGTAGATACGTACACCCACTGTGGAAAGCCATCTGGTGACATTTAAAGCAAATAGAAATTGAATTACCTTATGGCCCAGTACATATACCCAGAAGAAGTAAGAAATGGACCAAGAGCAGTTATCCGTACTCCAATGTTTACTGCGGGCAGTTCACAATCACAAAGAACTGGAAACAACCTAACTTTCCCCCAATAGACGAGTTCTCTAACTCTGGCACATACACACAATGGAGTACTGCACATCACTAAAAAGCAAAGACGATCACAGGAAGCACATTGTCTCGTGGCAAGAGCTGGAGGAAATCATGCTAAGTGAAGTTAGCCAATCACAAGAGGACAAGTACAACATGAGTCCACTGAGGTAAGTATATTCAGCACAGTAGGTATAGAAGAAAAGTCACTTCTCTTACACTTTACAGATTGAAGTACAGGCAATTGGGCAGGTGACAGACCAAACCCAAGGATGGACATGTCATTCCAACACAAATAAGGGGAAAGGTAGGGGAGGGAGAAAAGAGAGGGGAAAAATAGAGGGAGATGATGGCACTGGGGGAGCAGGGCACTAATTCACCCGGGGGAGAGTACGTTTATGTCTCCACAGAAATGGGAGTGTGAGTGCAGACCCCACCATGACACGCCAAGGCTTGAGGACAACCTAACCACATGGAACAACTCATGAACAGAGAGGTCTACAGGGCTGGCCCTAATCAGAGCCACACTCATACCCTCCCCCCTCAGAAGTATGTGCTACAGAGGGCAACTAAGCCTCCAGGTTGGGGAGAGGGATCAGCCTGCCTTGCTCATTCAGAAGCAAGTCAAGGTGGAAAAAGACTAGACCCACACTGGCACACTAATCCCTGGGGATGACGTCCCTGCAGGGAGCTGCTAAGGCACAGAGAGGACTGTAGGGCCAACAACAGCTTGACATGATGTCCCCTCACTGAAGCATACCGCGACCGAGGACAATACTGGGGCCACACAGCGGGGAGTCTGTCTAGTCTGACCACCCTCACAGAGGGGCGAACCAAGAAGGGAACATAACAGACTGGCAACCAGAGCAAAGCCAAGCCACAAAACCCCTGCGGAGCCCCCGAAATAGACTTCAGGCTAGGAGGGGCAGTTGTCGGAACCCCCCAGGACCAGGGACATAGTCATAAAGGTCACCAGACAGATCTGGAATTATGTATGCTTTTTTGTTTTGCTGTTTTTCTCCTAGTTTTGTTTGTTCTCTTTTTATTCAATCTTTTGTTTTCTTTTTGCTTTGTTTCTGTTATTGTTGTATTGCCTACCAATATAAGATAGGCTTGGGAAGCAAGCCCAAGGAGAAAGCAATGGAGGCGAAGGTTCCAGAAGGACCTGGGGGGAGGGGGAGGAGGCAGGGGGAAGGAGTGGTGAGCAAACAACGCCATAGACGCGAAGAACCATGGAATTGAAAGCAACAATGAGGAGGACGTAGAGGTCCTGGTGGTGCTGGAACAACAACAATCTAGCTGAGAGGAGTTGCTAAGAGGCAGAAGAAGGGCAAGAGTGATGGTGGGGCAGGAGGAAGGTAAAAGGAAACAGGAAATATCTAGGAAGCAAAGCTCTGGATGGAGGTATAAACATAGGTGTGCACTTATGTAAATAATAGAATAACTCATAAAAATACAGGTATTGGCCTGTGTACATATATTTACATGGCAATACATCAAGGAAGTGGATGGACTTTGGGCCTCTGCTCAAGCTCTCCATCAACGCAAGAACACTTTGTTCTAACAACCTGGCATTCTGTGATGCTCATCTTCCCAACATGATCGCTGAAGACAAAATGGGTACATAAGCAAATGTGGTGAAGAAAGCTGATGGTGCCAGGCTATCAAAATATATAGTGTCTGGGCTCTTAAAGGCTTGAAATTAAACAAGCAGCCATCTAGCAAAGAAGCAAGAAGCCCACATGGAAGAAGCACACCAGCCTGTGCGATCATGCTGTGTTGATGGGATCGGGTAACAGACACCAGAAGACCCAAAACAATAATAATAAAAAACCCGACAAAGAACCACATATTGTTGATTATGACAGGGGTCAGAGCAGAGACCTAAAACCCATCTGTAGACAATAGAAGATCCCCTCACAGAAGGGTCACAAGGAAGGATGAGTCAAGCAGGGCACAGTATGGCACCAATGAAACCACAAGACTCCTTTGGTTCTTTGAGGCTTCCTCAGCCCCACTGTCAGGATCACAGTCCTGTCTTTCAGTTCTGGCTAGACTGGAGCGTGTACATTGGTCCAGGTAAGACCTCATGACACTTGCAATCCAGGTCAGACAAACCCCTCAGGAACATAAATGGGAGTAGCGATACCAGAAGGGTAGGGAGAAGGTGGGGGCAGGAGGGAAAGAGGGGGAACCGATAGCAATGGTGGATATATCACACACTCCCCCAGGGGGATGAACAACAGAAATGTGGGTGAAGGGGGACAGCAGATGGTGTAAGATATGAAAATAAAAATAACTTATAATTTATCAAGGGGTCATGTGGGGAGAGGGGAGGTGGGGAAGGAGGGAAAAAAGAGGAGCTGATACCAAGAGCTCAAATAGAAAGTAAATGTTTAGGAAATGATGATGGCAATATATGTACAAATATGATACAGTTGATATATGGAATATTTTTTTCATGTTTTAGAATGTTTTACTGAAATTAGTTTTCATCGTTTTAAAAATTCAATATGGCCAAGATACGGTCACTTCAACGTGAATCAATTATTTTTTTAAATGAATCAATTATTATTTAAAAATTTTTTTTATTTGATATATGGAATGTTTTAAGTGCTGTAAGAACCCCCAACAATTATTTAAAAAATGAACTTCTGAATCAGGGGGCATGGCTTGACACTTCATCAGACCTGATTGGAAAACATTCATAAAGGTCAGCAGACAGACCTGGAACTATTTATAGGCTTTCTTTTTTTTTTCTTTTTCTTTTTCTCTATGTCTCTCTATATAAGGTAGGCATGATAAACAATCCCGAGGAGAAAATAATGGGACTGATGGTTCTGGGGGTACATGGGAGAGGAGGAGGCAAGGGAAAGGGAGTGGGAAGCCAACAAACTCAGGGACAACAGAACAATAAGGGATCTAAATCTGAGGCGAGGAGGGTGTAGAATGCGTGGTGGGGTTTGATCAAGTACAATGTAGCTGAGAGGAAGTACTGAGAGCCAAATGATGGGTGAACATGATAGTGAGATACTGTGTTTCCCCGAAAATAAGACACTGTCTTATATTTATGTTTCCTCAAGATGACACACTGGCTTATTTTCAGGGCATGTCTTATTTTTATTAGGTTTGTACAGCAATCTGCATTGATTCAAACATAGTGAAGTCATCTTCTTCTGGAACACCCACCTCCGGTGCTGAGTCAAAGGGCAGCCACAGCTGTACCTCTTCCCCCCAAAGACACCCACTACCTAGAGCCGAGCGTCCTGCTCCTCACTCCATGGAGGAGACTTTGACTCTCACTGTCTCTGTCTCCCTCTGTGCCTCAGCTTGCAGCATGCACAGAACGACTGGGACCTGACAGGGGAGCGGACCTTGTGGATGGGGCTGCCGCGCCTCTTCGGTCACCTCCAAGATAGCAGCTGTCACGATGGGGCGGAGGAGAAGGGCTGCCCGTCTTCCTGACCGCTCTGCGCTGGTGCGCTGTAGAGCCATGTCTGTCTCTATGTCTGATTTTTGGGAGATGGCTTATATTGCGCAAATGCTTAGAAATCCTGTTACGGCTTATTTTATGGGTATGTCTTATTTTTGGGGAAACATGGTAAAAGGAAAGTAAAAGGAAATAGAAGAACTAGGAGGCAAAAGCTATTTACAGAGGTATAAATACAGGTATGTATATATGTAAATGTATTGATTTATAATGATAGGGATATAGGTCTATGTACACATATTTATATGCTAAGTATTAAGATAGCAGACTGACTACTCAAGTCCTCCCTCAACACAAGAACACTTTGTTTTAATAACCTGGCATTTTGTGATAGCCATTTTCCTGACATGATTGCTAAAGACAAAATGTGTGCACAAGCAAATGTGTTGAAGAAAGCGGTTGGTGCCTGGTTATCAAAAGATATAGCGTCTGATGTCTTAAAGGCTTGACGTTAAACAAGCAGCCATCTAACAGGAAAGCAACCAAGCCCACATGGAAGAGGCACAGCAGCCTGTGTGATCACGAGGTGTTGACAGGATCAGGTATCAAAAGATCCAAAACAAATAATTATAACGATGCAAATGAGAGGGGTCAGAGTGAAGACCCAAAGCCCATCTGTAGACAATTGGACATCCCCTCACAGAAGGGTCACAAGGACGGGACGAGCCAGCCAGGGTGCAGCCAGCCAAGGTGCAATATAGCACTGAAAAAACACAACATTCCTCTAGTTCTTGAATGCTTTCTACCCACCACTACCATGACCTCAGTTCTACCTTAAAAATCTTGCTAGACCAGAGTACGTACATTGGTAGAGATAAGAACTCTTGACACATGGAATCCATGATGGAGAAACCACTCAGGAACAGTAGTGGGAGTATCGGCACCATGAGCATACGGGAAGGAGGGAAGGGGGAGAGAAAGGGGGAACTGATCACAGTGATGGATCTATCACTCACTCCCCCAGGAGCATGAACAACAGAAATATGCATGAAGGGGGACAGCAGAAGGTGTACGACATGAAAATAACAATAACAATAACATATATAATTGATCAAGGATTCATGAGGGTAGGTGGGTAGGGGAGGGAGGGGAAAAAAGATAAGCTGATACCATGGGCCCAAGTAGAAAGAAAATGTTTCGAAAATGATGATGGCAACATATGTACAAGTGTGCTTGTTGGAATTGATTTATGGGTTGTTACAAGATCTGTAAGAGCCTCCAATAAAATGATTAATGAAAAAAAAAAGAACTCCTTAAATCCTCTCACTCACTGCCATCGAGTAGATGCCAACTCATGGTGACCCTATAGGACAGGGTAGAACCACCCCAGAGAGTTTCTGAGAAGAAAGCCCTGTCTCCAGAGACATAACTGGTGGTTTTTGAACCGCTGACCTTACAGTTTGCAGCCCATTGCATAACCACTATGCCAGCAGGGCTCCTTCTCAGATCTTGGGCTTTTCCCAAAAGAGATCGGATCTGAAGCAGCAACACAGGTCTCTTGAAGGTGTGGGATGCTGCCCACCCGCCTCACCCACGGCAAAAAGCTATGAACAAGCTCTCCTGAGGGCTGTGATCCCCACAACCTAAGTGTTGCAAGATTAATTTGAGGTGAGTGAGCCAGCACCACAGAACAGCACATAGCACCTTCCTTCTTTGCTAACACCCCTCTTGCCCGGGGCTTGCTTTAAGGCCTGGTGCTTTCACATCCTTAACGCACAATGAGGATGCAGCACCATCAAGTCCTAATAAGAACAACGTCCTAACAGTCCACCTGTTTGTTGTCTGCAAACGGGATAGGCTTTGTTAAGAGCAACCGGTAATGATGGTAACCTTTTCTTTTCTCTTAAAAAAGAGAAGTGTGTGTGGGGGGGGCTAGAGATGCACGTTTTCCTTTGTAAACACTCACCCTAACCTCTATAATCCCAAGCTATGGTTTTTAACTCGTGATTTCCGAGCCTCCTTTTGAGCTTGTATTAGGAAGGTGAGAGAATGGAGGAGGCCGAGTTTTGTCTCCAAACACCTTCATTCCCAAAGCTTCCTTTGCCTCTGTTATCTAAGGAATCTTAAAAGGATTCATATCAGAGATGGAAAGGATCCACAGCATGGTATGTCTCTCCTTGTTTTGATTGTGGGAAATGTGTAAGATGTTACATGTATAAGAAAACGTTAGGCATCTCAACTCTTTTTTGCATGTACATTAAGTTCATCAGGTTGTGGAACCATCACCTATCTCCAGATGTCCCCATCACCCTCCAGGCTTTCCCCCCAGAGAACACAACCTGGAAACAGAACTGCTTCCTTTGCCTTTCCAGATCTCCACCTCGCTCTCTGCCTGCGAGCCTGGCTCTCCTTCCACTGTTCCTGGGTACCATGGCCGCTGGTTTCTGGTTGGGTCTAGCTGCCTTAGAGGGACGGCGCAGAGGGAAAGAAGACATGTATTTCCTGTAGGGCAGTCCTCATAGGAGTGTCACATGACCCTTATTTTTCACACATAAACCAGATTCTTGTGACATTATCCTAAAAGTGAAACAAACCCACATTGCCATTTTCTTAGTAATCTCTCCTTCATGCTCATTCCCTCTCTCCTTCTTTTCTTTTTTTTTTCTTTTTTAACATTTTATTAGGGGCTCATACAACTGTTATCCCAATCCATACACACATCAATTGTGTAAAGCGCATTTGTACATCGTTTCTCAAAACATTTTCTCTCCATTTAAACCCCCGACATTAGGTCCTCATTTTTCCCCTCCCTCCCCGCTCCCCCTCCCGCATGAGCCCTTGATAGTTTATAAATGGGTATTTTGTCATATCTTGCCCTGTCCGACGTCTCCCTTCATCCACTTTTTGGTTTCTCCTTCTTTTCTTTAAAAAAAAAAATCATTTTATTGGGGGCTTGTACAATCCTTATCACAATCCATACATCCGTGCATTGTGTCAAGCACATATGTACATTTGTTGCCATCATCATTCCCCAAACATTTGCCTTCTACTTGAGCCCTTAATATCGGCTTCTCATTTTTCCCCCTCCCTCCCCCTTCCTCATAAACCCTTCATAATTCATAAATTATTATTATTTTGCCATATGTTACATTGTCCGACGTCTCCCCCTGCCCTCTTCTCTGCTGTCCATCCCCCAGGGAGGAGGCTGTATGTATATTCTTGTAATCCCTCTGTCTTTCATGGTTAAGCTTCTATTCACTCAATCAACATAACTTTATATGGCACTGTTGAGTTCTAGGCACAAGAATAACGACAGCAAGGAGTTACTGGACAGAGTTTTTACCTTTGAGGAAGAAGAGGTGGTTTGGGATAAGTGCGAGAACTAAAGGCTAAGAGGGAAGGAGGGCTAAGAGAGAGGGAAGGATGGTTCATGACCCACTGACGGCCTGAAAGGTGGTCTTTTGGGATTTCTCTGTCATGAAGGAAGACATGATTAAATTCGAAGTGATTGATAATTATTTGACATCCTTATATAACACTACTTATATCTGCCAACTTATATCCTTATATTTGCCTACTTACATAAGACAGGCATGCGAAGCAAGTCCAAGGAGAAAGCAACAGGACTGGCTGTCTGGGGGGGTGGTGCCGACTTGGGGGGGGGTGCATGGTGGTGGGGGAAGGGTGCGGTGAGCAGGCAGGGGAACAACTAGGGAATTAGAGTAAAAAACAAAGAGATGATAGAGATCCTGGGGGTGTCAGAGCAACAGTAAACTAGTTAAGAGAAAGTACTAAGAGGTAGAAATAGGGGGAAAGTGATGTTGGGGCAGGAGGAAGGTGAAAGGAAACAGAGGAAGGACCTAGGAAGCAAAGCAATGGACAGAGGTACAAGCAGGCATGTGTACATAAGTAAACACATTAATCCACAAAAATAGAGGTATTGACCTATGTACATATATTTATATGGAAATACACTGAGGTAGTGGACAGACTTTGGGCCTTTGCTCATACCCTCCCTCAATATAAGAACACTTTGTTCTAACAAATCAGCCTTCTGAGATGCTCACCCTCGACACAACCGCCGAAGACAAAATGGGTGTATAAACAAATGTGGTGAAGAAGGTGAATGGTGCCTGGCTATTAAAAGATATAGTGTCTGGGGTCTTAAAAGCTTGAAGTTAAAAAAAAAAAGCTTGAAGGTAAACAAGCAGTCATTCAGCAGAGAAGCAATAAGCCCACACGGAAGAAGCACACTGCTAGTGCAATCATGAGGAGCCATCAGAACTGGGTAATAGGCATCAGAAAACACGTAACAAACAAACAAAAACATACTGTTGAGAACAAGTGGGGTTGGAGCAGAGACCCAAAGCTCACCTGTAGACAATGGAACAATCCCCCCACAGAGGGTCCACAGGGGAGGGATGAGTCCACCAGGGTACAGGAAAGCCTTGATGCAACACACAATATTCCTCTGGTTCCTCGAGGCTTCATCGCCCCCCACTATCATGACCCCAGTCCTGTTTGTCAATTCAGACAAGGCTGGAGCATGTACCCAGGCATAGATAAGAAACAGGAGCTCCCATTCAAGTACCTCCTCAATGCAAGAACACTTTGTTCTATTAAACTGGCATTCCATGATGCTCACCTTCCTGGCACAATCGCTGAAGACAAATGGGTGCATAAGCAAATGTGGTGAAGAAAGCTGATGGTGCATGGCTATCAAAAGATTTAGAGTCTGGGGTCTTAAAGGCTTGAAGATAACAAATGGCCATCAAGCTCAGAAGCAACAAAGCCCACATGGAAGAAGCACACCAGCCTGTATGATCAGGAGGTGTTGAAGGGATCAGGTATCAGGCATCAA
>NW_022106189.1:264553-267898 GCF_000313985.2 Echinops telfairi | reverse complement strand
ATAATAATTTATAAATTATCAAGGGTCTTGAGGGAGGGGGAGCGGGGAGGGAAGGGAAAAATGAGGAGCTGAGACCAAGGGTTCAAGTAGAAAGCATATGTTTTGAGAATGATGAGGGCAACAAATGTACAAATTTGCTTGACATAATGCATGTGTGTATGGATTGTGATAAGAGTTGTACGAGGCCCCGATACAATGTTTTAAAAAGATGAAGAAGAAGAAAGGAAACGGGAGCTCAAGACACACAGAACCCAGGAACAGGAGTGGGAATAGCAATACCAGAAGGACAGGGGGAAGGGGAGCAGAGGGAGGGAGAAAGGGGGAACCCACTGCAGTGATCAACACATAACCATACACCCCTCTCCAGGGGAAAGAACAACAGAAATCAAGGGGAAGCGTTGGTGTGAGATGTGAAAATAATAATAATTTACAATCTATCAAGGGGCCATGAAGTGGGGGGAGGATAAAAAGAGGAGCTGATACCAAGGGTTCAATAGAAAGTAAATGTCTAGAAAAGAACGAAGGCAACATGTACAAACATGCCTGATGCAATCGATGTATGGATTGTATCAAGAGTTGTAAGATTCCCCAATAAAATAAAATTTTAATAAAAAAATTATTTGACATCCCAAAGTGATAATAAACAACAACATTCATTAAGTAATGATTGAAAGTGGGACCCAAGTTAAGTACCTTGGCATGAGGGGCAGCTACAAGGTCAGAGGTATTTGCAGATGAAGATCAAGAATCTCAGCCTTCAGTATGTAGCTCAATGTAAAGAAAACCCAAACCACAACTGGACTAACAGGTAACATCATGATAAATGGAGAAAAGATTGAAGTTGTCAAGGATTCTGTCAGTCAATGCTCATGGAAGCAGCTGTTGAGAGATCAAAGGATGAGTCGCATTGGGTAAATCTGCTGCATGAGACCTCTTTAGAGCATTGAAAAGCAAGGGTGCTACTTTGAGGACTAAAGTGAACCTTATCCAAGCCATGGCATTTTCCATCATGTCATATACATGTGAAAGTTTGGCATTGCAATGCTGCCAATGGCGAAGCCTAACTGTGGGCCCCTGCCTGCCAGGATAGGGACTGGGAGTGTTTTCAACCCTCCAAGGATGCGATTGCTTTCCCTTCTCGGAACAAAGACTATTTTAATAAGCGGCATTCTATAAGCCATTCACAGTTTTTTAATCCAGAGTTCTTTAATCCTAATAAA
This sequence comes from Echinops telfairi, assembly GCF_000313985.2. Taxonomy (NCBI): domain Eukaryota; kingdom Metazoa; phylum Chordata; class Mammalia; order Afrosoricida; family Tenrecidae; genus Echinops; species Echinops telfairi. The sequence continues at coordinate 266,678 of NW_022106189.1, read as the reverse complement.
GGCTCTTCCCAAATAAGCAAGTGGAATGTTTGCATGTGCATAAATTCGAAGTCTGTGAATGCCCAAATGAAAAGTCAAAGTGTGATTAGGGGTGCCTTAGTGGGGAGAGAGACCCCTATATTCACATGTCATTTACAAAGGCCCATTTATTAAGTCGTCCGCAGGACAGAACCAAATCACCTGGGAGAGGGAGACCATCAACATGAGGCGATCATGGTATCCACGGCTTCTCAGTCGCAAGGCTACTTACACAGGGCAGGGGACACAGAGGGAACTATCACACAGTCGTGGCTGGCAGCTGGGACTACAGAACAGGAAAGAGGCCTTCACTGGGAGACGACCTCCCCTATTGCAGGTAAGAAAAACATACAAGGTAGATTCAGAGAGCTTCTGCCACCTTGGTTGAGGTCTGACTCATGACCGTGGGGCCCTAGTCCCCCAATTTCCATCAAGAGCACACAGAAGCAAGTTCCTGAGGGCTGGGCGAGACTGAGCCAGCTAGGGTAGTAGGGGAGGCCCAGCAAACAAATTCAGCAAAACTTTGTACTTTGCTGGCCCGGGTTGGGAAGAGGTCCGTGGAGGCTGAATCTTTCCGGAGATTCACAATGGATTGGGGGTTCCCAGGGTAAACTGTAGCCTTCTACCAACTGAGTGTTCAGAATCTAAGCTCTAATACACAGCCGAGAAATCTGGCCACCTTTGGTTTGCTTTCTGGCATGTCTGCTGATGTCGTTTGCTGAAAGGTTTTATATATTTTTTTAAACGTGTTCGCTCTGCTGACTTAAAAACCACCACCACAAACCACATTCTAGAATTGTTCTTCACATTTCTTGTCATTGTACCCTGGATTGATGTGATGTAATTAAAAATGAAAGTAATAAATTCATTTGACCAGTCCAAAAAAAAAAAAAAGAGAGAAAGTGTGGCACTGAATAAGGAAGGCTGAAGAAGAATAGATGCGTTCGGATTTTGGCACCGGGGGAGAATATTGAAAGTACCATGGACAAACAAATCTATCATGGAAGAAGTACGGCCAGAGGGTTCCTTAGAGCTAAGAATGGTGAGAATTTGCCTCATGTCCTTTGAACATGTTGTCAGGAGAGACCAGCCCCTAGAGAAGGACATCCTACATGGTCCAGTAGAGGGGCAGTGAAAACGAGGAAGCCCCTTGCCAAGATGGATCGACACAGTGGCTGCAACAATGGGCTTCAGCATCGGAACAATTGCGAGGAGGGCACCGGACTGGGTGGTGTCATTTGTTGTGCATAGGGTTGCTATGGGTCAGAACTGATTTGATGGCACCTAACAATGAAACACTAACACGTTAAGACGAGCAGATACCTCACTTGCTTTCTTGAAGACTACAATGTATGGAGGATGTCAGGTTAATGTGGCTGCCAACACTGCTCTAGGATTTTTGACAGAAAATGGCCAGGGGGCACTGGGGAGAGTAGGGAAGGCCTTGGCAAATGAGGATTCCATGAATCTTATTCTTTCATCAGGAAGGGGCTCATTTAGTGAGAGTCCATGAAAGTGTTAATGGAATAGGATGATTTAAACGTAGAAGACACACTACTCTTGGAATCGTAAGTCATCCAGTGACCAGTCAGTTACTGTCCAGATATTCAAACTGATGGAAAGATATTTCTAAAGGTTGTTTACCTAGAGGGCCTCAGGAACAGCTCTCTACAGAGAAGCTGTGAGCAGGTCTCCTGGGGGCGGGGTGGGCTGTCAGCTAAGGAGTGTTTTTATGAGCTTAGATGCCCTTCTACTGAAAACAACAACAAAACTGTTAACCACAAACAAACCTACCCAACAGTGGATCAAGTGGGAGCCTCACTGGGATGGGCTTCTGACATCAGCAAGCATAAAAACAGCAGCTGGAGGTGCACGAAGCATCAGCTGAGGAAGGGATCTCTTCACGAAAGCTTAGCTTGTTGATTGTAGAAACAACAGGCCTGGGCCTTGAGGCTGGGTGGAGTTTGAAGAGGTAGCAGCCACTCATAATAATATCGATAACTCAAAATTCACCGCCATCCATCATCAGACCAAAAAATCTTACCATAGTGAATGATGGGGGGAGTGCGGAGTGGAGACCTAAAGCCCATCTGTAGGCCACTGGAGA
>NW_022106189.1:242087-264028 GCF_000313985.2 Echinops telfairi | reverse complement strand
GATGAGGGCAGTGAATGTACAAATGTGCTTTACACAATTGATGTGTGTATGGATTGTGATAAGAGTTGTATGAGCCCCCAATAAAATGATTTAAAAAAAATTTACCGCCATCAAGTCAATTCTGACTCATGGAGACTATGGTACAGGGTAGAACTGCCCCTGTGGGAGTTCAAGACTATAACTCTTTACAGGAATAGAAAGCCTCATCTGTTTCCTATGGAATGGCTGGTGGTTTAAAATTGCTGACCTTGTGGTTAGCAGCTCATCGTTTAAGCACTATGCCACCAGGGCTCCAGCAATAATAGCGATCATGCTCAACAAATATTAGTTGTGTCCCAGGCACTGTGCTCAGAGCTTCCCATGAACTACCTCATTCTAGTCATCCCCAAAGACTCGTGGGGCAGACAGTTGTCATCCCCACTTAAAGGCGAGGAACTGAGATGAAGGGCAAGTGATCTCTCTGTGGTGACCCCAGAACAGGTGCTCTTCACCACAGGCCTGGCCTCATCTGAGAGAAGATGCAGGACATAGGGCATGGATGACAGCCAATGACCAAGATGGGGAACTACAAAGACCAGGTTTGGGGAGGAACAGAGGGCAGTGTGGCTACAAAAAAGGATTATTACAGAGGTGTTGAGAGGCAGCCCCATGATGAGGCCTTTCTGGGTCAGGCTGAAGGGTCAGCAGGGGGGGGGGGCACAGGTCAGCAGTTCTGGCTGTGGGCTTCAGGCGGAAGTGGCCCTCTCTCAGCTCCTTTCATTCACATAAAGCTGGTTTGTTTCCATTTATCTGCTTGACTTTTTAGCCAAGATGCTGTTAGAAAAACATATTGCTCTAATTTAACCCACATGTGCATCCCCAGGACTGAGGTTAAATGGAAACTGCAGGTCCAGAGTCCCAGACCCAAGCTTCAGCCCCTGGCTGTGGCAGGGAGGGCCCCAGGCCCAATTTCCCAGGCCCTTCTCCAACTGAATTCCCACCCACCCACAGCCCAGGCAGGCAGATGAGGGTGGGAACGAGAGACTTGGAGTCAGGCTCTGTGGCTGCAGCTGGATTCTACCTGCACCTGCCCTCAGCTGGAAGGATGTAAAGAAAAGAGGGCTAGTTGGGGTGACTGGCTGGCACAAGATGGAATTTGTTTCCTAATGGGCTCCCTTCACTCTCTTTCTCAAGGTCAAACACTGAGACAAGCTTTACCCAATGAAGTGGTGGGTTACCCAGACCCAGGACTCAGTGGTGGGGCTGAAGACCCACTGCTAAACGTGTGCAAACGCCATCACACAGCACACCTTGCTGGCGGAAAACCAATGCTCTCCTTTCTTTTTAATGTTTTTAATTAATCATTTTATTGGAGGCTTTTACAGCTCTTGTGACAATCCATACATCAATTGCATCAAGCACACTTGTACATTTGTTGACATCATCATTTCCCAAACATTTTCTATCTACTTGAGCCCTTGGTATCAACTCCTCTTCCCACACCTCCCCCAACCGGCTTCCTCCCCCACTTTCCCACCTTTGATAATTTATAAATTATTTTAATTTTCACCTATGTTTCTGTTGTTTGTCCCCATGGGGGATGTTATACTTCAATCATTGCAATTGGTTCCCACTTTCTCCCCCTTCTCCCTCCACCTTCCCCCTACTCTTATGGTATCGCTACTCTCATTATTGGTCTTGAAGTGTTTATCTCTCCTGGATATTATGATTGCTATTTTGTATCTTACACCATCTGTTGTCTTCCTTCACCCATATTTTATTATTCGTCCCCCTTGGGGGGTCATTACATATCCAACCTTTTGATCGATTTCCCCTTTCTCCACTCGCCCCATTCCTGTACCCTCATAATGTTGCTACTCCCACTACTGTTCCTGAGGGGTTTATCTGTCCTGGATTCCATGTGTCCAGATCGCTTTTTAAAAATTATTTTTTTTCAGAACTCTTATTTATATCAATGTATGTACTCTAATCCAGCCAGAGTTGTAAGGTAAAACTGGGTCATGATTGGGGGGTTAGGGTGGGGTGGGGGAGCATTCAGGAACTAGAAGAATGTTGTGTGTTTCATCAGTGCTATACTGCACCCTGGCTGGCTCATCACTTCCTTGTGACCCTTCTGTGAGGTGATGTCCAATTGTCTACAAATTGACTTTGGGTCTCCACTCTGACTCCTCTAGTTTGCATCAATATAATAGTTTGCTTTGGATCTTTTGATACCTGTTACCTGATCCCATTGATGCCTCATGATCACATAGGCTGGTGTGTTTCTTCCAGGTGGTAGTTGCTTCCCTGCTAGATGACTGCTTGTTTAACTTCAAGCCTTTAAGATCCCAGGCACTATATCTTTTGATAGCTGGGTACCACCCGCCTTTTCACCACCATTTGCTTATGCACCCATTTGTCTTCAGCAATCATGTTGGAAAGGTGAGTATCAAAGAGTGCCAGAACAAAGTGTTTAGTGTTAGAACAAAGTGTTAGAACAAAGTGTTTTTGTGTTTAGAGAGGCCTTGAGTAGAGGCCCAAACTCTGTCTGCTATCAACATATAAATTGCTCTCCTTTCAATATTCTTGTCCAAGGCTGATCCTGCCACACAATTGATTTGGCATATAATGACATTATTTGGAGAAATCGATTGTCAAAGAACAGACAAAACAAAAGAAGGGAGATCTATCTCACACTGGCATTTTATTTCCATGATTGGAAACATGTGACTAAAGGGCAGACTTAAAACCCCCCACTTGGTTTCAAAGTTTCAAGATCCTTTGGTTGGCTTGCAAGTCCAGACCCAGGTCAATCAATCTGCGCAGAGAGGACCACCCTGGTCCCTCATGCTCACCACCGCCACCCACAGGCTGTTGGACAGAGCCATTCTGTCTGCTCAGAACAGCCTGTCCTGTGTGGTCTGGGCTTGACTTCTAATCCAAAGGCTCCACATACGAAGACAATGTTTTGCTATAAACAGGTTTTCACCGGCTACGTTTCCACAAGTGGCTCACTCCTTCTTTCTTCCTAGTCTGTTCTTAGTCTGGAAGCTCTAAAGACTCCTGTTCAAGTGAACTGATGGTATTTGAAATACCAGTGGCCTAGCTTCCAGCACCGCACGCCATGCACGGACACCACTGACACGCACGCAACCGCAGTATGGCCGTCTGACAGGTGAATCAGGAAGACTGGAGAAGAACTGATGGATCTGAATGTGGTGTTGGGGAGAATATTGTAAGCACCATGGAGTGCCAGAAGAATAAATGTGTCTTGCAGGAAGTACAACCAGAATGCTCCTCAGAAGCAAGGAGGGTGAGATTTTATCTCATGCACTTTGGTTATGTTAGAGGAGAGACCAGACCCTAGAAAAGGACATCATGCTGGCTAAAGTAGAGGGCCAGAGGAAAAGAGGAAGATCCTGCACAAGGTGGATTGACACAGAGGCCACAACAATGGGTTCCAATATAAGAGCGGGAGAGAGGATGGGTCCGGACCAGGCAGCATTTCCTTCTGTTGCACACCGGGCAGTTATGAGTTGGGGTTCACTCAATGACATATTACAGCAGCAGCATGTACGAGAACATGGACCTCAGAGGCAGCACTGGAGGCAGAACTGTCAAGGGCTGCTCTCACCCTTAGCTTCAGTCTGAGTGGTATCTCAAAGGATGCATCTAGAAGGAAAGGACTTGGGCAGATGGGGAGCTTTCAATTGCATCAAAATGTATTGCTACCAGAAAGCGCAACACCAAAATCACACTCACTGCCATTTAGTCAGTGTTAACTCATCATGATCCTGTGGTTTCCTAAGACTTTAACTGTGTATGGGAGTAGAAAACCCAGTTTTCTCCCTTGGACCTGCTGATGGTTTGGAACTGCCGACCATGTGGGTTACAACCAACTGGTAACCGCCATCCCACCAGGGCTCCATAGAAAGTACACAGGCAATGAAGACAGTGTCTGAGATTCTCAAAGTGGGATGATTTCCATTCCTTGCCCACAAATCAAGGCGTTAATCCCACTCACAGCCATGGAGTCCATTCTGAGACATATGGGACAGGGCTGATCTGCTCCCGAGGGTTTTTGAGGCTGTCTGCTCTTTACAAGAGCCTCATCTTTCTCCTGCAGACTTGAACCACAGACCTTAGGCTTAGCGGTCCAAATCATTTTATTAGGGGCTCATACAACCCCTAGAGCCACCAGGGCTCCTTAATCAGAGAGCATTCCTCGTTAATGGCTGTCACTGGGGCAGTGTGCTCAGTCTCCTCTTTCAGTGGCAGAGCTGGCTCTCTGGTGCTGGACCAGCTGCAATCCCCCAGACTTCCAGGTTCTCTCTCTCAGCTGAAGACAGGTTGTCTTAGTGTTTTTCAGGTCTGCCTCTCAAAATTCCACAGAAGGATGGCGTATAAGAACAGAAATTTAGGGTGCAGTGTAGCACTGGTGAAACAAACAACTTTCCTCTAGTTATTAAACGCTCCCCTCCCCCCAATATCACGATCTCAATTCTACCTTACAAATCTGGCTAGATCAGAGGATGTACACTGTTCAGATAGGAACTGGAAACACAGGGAATCCAGGACAGATGATCCCTGCAGGACCAGTGGTGAGAGTGGTGATACTGGGAGGGTAGAGGGAGAGTGGGGTGGAAAGAGGGAACCGATTACAAGGATCTACATGTGACCTCCTCCCTGGGGGATGGACAACAGAAAAGTGGGTGAAGGGAGACATCAGACAGTGTAACATATGACAAAATAATAATTTATAAATTATCAAGGGTTCATGAGGGAGGGCGGAGCAGGGAGGCAGGGGGGAAAATGAGGAACTGATGCCAGGGCTTAAGTGGAGAGCAAATGTTTTGAGAATGATGAGGGCAACGAATGTACAAATGTGCTTTCCACAATTGATGGATTGTGATAAGAGTTGTATGAGCCCCTAATAAAATGATTTAAAAAAAAAAAGAACAGAAATTTATTGTCTGACAGTTCTGCACACTGTCAGTCCAAATTCAGGACATCTTGAGGGCCATTCTTTCTCGGTCCTTCCTGTCCCTTTCAGCTTCTGGTAACCCCAGGCATTTTTTGGGCATTCCTTGGCTTGAAGACGCATCTTCATGTGGCATCTGCCTTTCCCTGGAATGGTCTGTCCACGTTCAGTTCTCCCCTTTTATACGACACTACTCCTAAGGGGTTAGAACCCACCCTGCTCCAGGCCCCCAGGCGGCACTGTGGTTACGCGTTGGGCTGCTAGTACAAGGTCAGCAGGTGGGAACCACTAGGTGCCCCTCAGGAGAAAGCCTGGGCCGTGTAGTTACACCCTTGGGAACTCACAGGGGCAGTTCTAGCTTCTCCTCTAGGGTCCCTATGAGTCAGTATCGGAGGGTTTTTTTAATCCCCTATTTCTTAAAATCTTCAAAGAAAAGCGCTATTTCTAAACAAGGTCATATTCACAAGATACACGATTTTGACTGCGATGTCTCTTTTTGGAGGGATGCACAATTCAAACCATAACACAAGGGTTCCACTGTGTGGCCAGGATGCCACATTGGGAGGTTCTTCAAGACTGGGAGGGGCCTAAGGAGGCCCACTTGAGGTGTGGTCAGCATCTAACTTGATTCTTAAACAGATAGGCAAGGGTGGGAGGTTGTTGTGGATTTAGCAAGGGTGTGTGTATGTGTGTGTTAGGAGTTGGTCTGTTAAACGCATGGTCAACCTTTCAAACCTACCAGTTGCTCCAGGGGAGAACGATGAAGCTATCTGCTTCCTTAAAGATTTACGGTCACAGAAACTCTACACAGCATCACTAGGTGTCAGAACCTTATCAAGGACAGCAGGTTGGGTTGGGTGTCCAGGTCAGTCTTGAGTTGTTCAGATCTGATGGAAATGTTTCAGTCTAATTCCTGGCTACTCAGTTGGTAAGCTCAGCTCAGAGAAGTTACCAGATACCTTTAGGAAAGCCTGAGGTCCTTCATTAAGCAGGGATCACAGAATAATAGATTCATATCTACCTGAAGGGAAGGCCAGGGGCTCCAAAGACTGTACTGCCAGAGGAGAGGGTGCAGGTGGAAGAAGGAGGTCCCACAGCCAAGAACTATTGCACCCAGCATCCCCAGGAGGAAGTGTGCACACGAAGAAACCCCCCAGCCACAGGATGTAGATGGCATTTTGCGTGTTTGGTTGTGTGGGTCCTAAATTTTTGTTCAGTGCCTTTGCCTCTCCAAGTTCCAATGACCTAGTAAGATGAAATGACCTTTGCCCATTGCGGCCCTGTTAATCATGGTGGCGCAAAGGGTCCCTAACTGCCACTCCCTCATCAGGGCTAATGACAGCTGCCCAAGGCCCTCACATGGAAACTTTGTTAGGGTTTGTTAAAACTCTGATGTGATCCTTGTTTTCCATGAAGGCCTGGGCCATTAGAAACAAGCTATACAGCAACCCTGTAATCTTCAGGCTTAATCAAAACATATCCCAACAATCTATTCTGGTGTTATGAGTGAATGTTTATTTTAAAACAATTTGCTATGGCTTACAAAAATTTTTTTTAAGGGGTGAGAGAAGGAAGCTTCCTGGAGCCAGAAACAGAGCCCCCTTAGCAGGTCTCCCCTCAAAAACTGTGTCTCAATTAACTACAGAGACCTTTGGGACAGGGGGAAAAGGAGAGGGCATTAGACAAAGAGTTAACAGATGTCCTTCTGGGGGCTGCCGGCCCACTGCTGCTGGGTCATTTGCTGGGTGGAAGCTGAGTGCTGCTGTCGTCCAACAGGGAGCAGTGATAATCATATACAGGCTGCAATAGACATAACAGATTGGATGGGTAACATTCTCTGTGAAAAATCCAGCTTCCTGTCAAGGTACAAAGGAGCTGGTCTCTCTGGTTTCTAGTTTTGAAAGTTGTCTGGCAGGATTCTTCCAAGACTCCCCCATAGGGAAATAGGTCGTGTTCTCTTCGAGGCTGATTCTGCTAAGGTCCGGGCATGGCCAAAAGATTTGCTTCAAAGCGAGGAGCCGCATGCTCCAGGAAGCCAGCCTTACCGGGACTGCCTTTTTCCCATTTGAAAAATGAAAGAATTACATTCAAAACAAACAACTTCAATTTAACACCAAACGACAGGATAACCAATCTTAAAAATGTCACCCTGTAATGGATCTTAATGCCCACAGAAAACACACACGCACACAAGAAACCCAGCACTACCGTTCCCCAGCAAGGCAGCGCAACCTCGCAGAACTTCAGTGAAGGAGAAAGAGGGAAAAACACCTTATTACTTCCAACCCCTGCGAGCCATTTTGGTCTCCAAAGGTTTTAGGCTGCCCGAGGCCGTGTGTCTGCAGTGTTTCGGGAAATGACTTGCCTTCGCACGAACGCTGCTCTGTTCTGCAGCGAGGCTGCCTGCCCCGAAGCAGTGCCGCTTCATTTCTGGTTAACTCTTCCTTCCCGGGGCCTGCTGCTCACAGGAGCAGCGAGGACAGGGCTGGCGGCCAGCCGGGCTCAGAATGCCAGGGCCCTGCAACCTGCCCTCCTGCAGGTCTGCTTCTCAAAGGAAGGACCCTTAGGAATGACCAGCTGCCCCCTATTGTTCTTTGGGGATGGATTCTCAATCCAAGCTACAAAACAACTGCCATCAAAACCTGAAGCCAGGAGGCCCAGGTGAGGTCTTGGGACCCAAACTGGCCAATTCAGACTTCCAGGGCCCCAGTACAGGACAGCGTGCCATGCCTGCCCTGGGCCGGATGGTTACAATGGAGCAAGCATGATCCAGAGGGCGATCGGGGCAGCTGTGGCCTTGAGGACATTTAGCTCGCTGGAGACACTGGCGAATGGAGGCACAGTGACAGCTTGACACACTTGCTGCCCATCTGAGCAGGAGCCGAGTGAAAACCCGCTTAGCATGTAAGAGGTTAACACAATTCCTAAGTGTTCGGCAATCACGGCAATTTAGTGCCATTTCGATTATTACACAATAAACAGACCATGTTGTCTGGAAGCAAATTTTTATGAGTATAGCTAAAGGGGCTGCAACTTATTTAGCTGCTGAAACTCAGAGGAAGGGCAAGAGCATTTCCGAATACTTAGCCGACTCGGATCAGAAATGCAGGTATCCCAAGAAGGTTATTCTTGGGTCATGGCTCCAGCAACTTAAAGCCGTGACCTTTACAATGAGTGTGTAATTAAGGGAAAATACAGTGCACCAAAGGGCTCTTCCATCAGAAACCTCTGTATAACCCTATCATTGGGTTCCAGAAGAGCGTATTTAGGACTTTTCATTTTTCAGGCATATGTTTATATTCAGGAGAGAGCATCCTATTAACCAGGACTGGAATGTGCCACTTCCATAGGAAAATAGGTGAGCTGTATTTTGGCTACCTTTGATGGACATCTCACACACACACACACACACACACACACACACACACACACACACAGTCATTCTTAGACTCTGTGCACGGGGTATATAATGTCATAAACCAGACTGAATTTCTAATGTAACTAGAGAATCAACATTTGAACGGGAGGACAGGGAGCGTGAGGAGTTACACTGAAAATCTCAACGCCTGTACAAAATTTCACCACATGCTGAGCTCCAATGGGCACTTTTGCCTCCAAGGCAAAAGAGGATTCAGATCTTGGGGGAACGGTGCTGCGTCCAGTTCCCCCAGGGGGAGGCTTCAAGGTTCAAGGTTAAAGTGTGCTCATGTTCCCACAGCCTTTATGTGGGTGTGTTGTCAGGCATTCAAAGCCCCCGTCCCCCCACCAAGGCATCTGTAGAAACCAAGCACTTCGGTGAGCTAGGCAAGGTTTTCTTTTTTATTGGCATAAACCATCCTTGTTTTATTTTGTGTTATGGTTTGTTTTTAAACCGTTGTCATCTGGGTGAATGTTTGCAGAGAAAATTGGCTTTCCTTTCAACAACGCATACACATTTTGTTCTGTGACACTGATTGCGTCCCCCACATGTAACGGCACCCTTCCCACTTCCTCTCCACATTCACCGTCTCCCTTTCATCCTTCTTTTGTATCCGTTCCTGCCTCCTGAGCTTCCTCCTGGGCAAATATTGCCTTTTTTACCTCGTTTGGTTGATTATTCTAAGGAGTGTGTACCTCTCTGGTGGGACTGTTCACCTTGTGGGGATGTCCACTGCTTGAGCCCTGGGGCGGGAGGAGAGGAGCGTGGCGAGTTCAGTTTTGGGCCCAATGGAGGTCGAAGGGCATAATCTAGGTGTCCCACCAGTCTCTTATCAAACTAGCGAGAGAAGCCTTTTTATGACTGTTGAGTTTTGGTCGTCATTTTTCTCCCACCCTACCCTCCTGTGATCCCTTTCCGCACGTTCAGCAGTGGTAGACGGGCGGCGACTAGCTATTCTGGTCTCAGGGGGATGGAGCTGGGGTCTTTGAGGTCCACCAGTCCTTTAGCTGAATCATTTCCTTGGTCTTTGATTTTTGTTTCTTCTTCTTTGCTCGGGATGGAGAGAGACCAATAGCTCCTCCTTTAGATGGCATTTCACAGGCTCTTAAGCCCCCGGCTGCTACTTGCCAAAGTAGGATGTAGAACATTGTCTTTGTGGACTGTATTGTGCCCATTGATCTGAGGCAAGGCTATTTTTGTCTCATTTTACAGATGAGCTCCTAAAGGTTCCAACCTAAAACCAAACCAAATGAAAAACAGCTTTGTTAGCTCACACCACCACCTGCTGTATTCCAGGAACTCCAGGAGAAGGGGGCTTTAGGTTGCCGCCCTTAGGAGAATCATGCAGTCCGATAGCTAAGGACATGACCCAAACCCACCAGCCACTCCATGGGAGAGTTAGGAGGGTGTCTACTCCTGGCAAGGCTTACCATCTTGGGTGCCCTGTGCGGGCTCCTTCTGAGTGGAATTGACTCACCAGCAGTTTGGGTTAGTTTGGGGCAATGGGAGGAGTGCTGGTGGCACAGGGGTTCAGAGCACAGCTCCTAGCTGAAAGGTTGGCAGTGGGAACCCACCAGCCACTGTAAGGAAGACAGACATGGCAGTCTGCTTCCACCAAGAGTACCGCCTTCCCAACCCCACGGGGACAGTTCTCCTGTGCCCGAGGGGGTCAGTGTGAGTTGGAATGGCCTTGACGGAAACAGTTTGTGGCATGGTGGCCAAGAACTGAAGTCTCAGAGGGGCTCCGGTCCTTTCATCACACAAGACTCAGGCCCCACCTTTCGCATGGGGTCCCCTCCCATCCCAGGATACAGGGAATAAGTCTGTTGCCAAGAGAGGGGCCATGCTGAGAGCAGGACAAAGTGTCTTCCTCATCCCAGCAGGCCAGCGGAACTCTGCCTGCAGAAAAGCAGTCGCTGTGCACACACATGGCCATGTACAAGTATCACCCCGCCTGTCTATTGAAACGGCACATTTCTGGTTGCGTAGGTCTGGGTGGGGCCCAGGGGCCCTAGTGAATAGGCCTTGCGGGGAGCTTTTAAACCAGGGAGTGGCACCTTGGTCATGTTTCATTGTGTGATGAATCCTCCTTAGATTTTTCAACGATGCGGATGGCCTTTGGAGGCGTAGCATACTCCATGCCTGCCATGCATTCGCAAGGCATTCTCAGCTACCATCTACTCATCATCCTTCCTGGATACAGCCCACTCTCCTCCCCTCTCCATGCCAAACTGTATTCTGGGTGCAGGAATGATGAAGAGGTTCCAGCAGGCACACAAGCTCTGAAAGGGAACAAATGGGGACACCATCATAGAAGCCCACAGTGCTGGCCCTGGGCTCAGGGTCCCCCAAGCAGGTGCTACGTGGTCCAGGCCACTGTGGCTGATGGCTAATAGTACAGCTTCTCTTAGAGGAGTCACGAGCTCATCTCCTCAGAAGGGAAGATACATGACCGCTGCATGGTGGGCTAGAGATGATGGGCAGGAAGGAAGAAGGGGTTCGGGAGGAGGACAGTGACAGTTCCCAAGAGATAGTGCAGAAAAGTCAGCATCTGAAGCTTCGGCCTCCTTAGCACTTGCCCACACTATCCCCCTGGCCTCTCCCCTTGAACCTGGATTCTCTCCCTCTTTCATCCTGATTCTGTGGTACAAAATCCCCCCAAACACTGGCCTGGCTGGCCCTCAGGGAAGTTGAAGGGTAACTGTGAGCCTCTGGATGGTGTATCTGAAAAGTGGGCATAAAACCATGAACTAATGGGTTTCTGGTAAAAATTAAACGAGACAGTATAAACAGAGGATTTAACAAAAGGATTGGCACATAATGAAACAATAACTATTTCATATGAAAATCTAAATGTGTGTGGGAAATATTATATATATATATATAAAATGATCTTCAAAAGTTCCTGGGGAAAAAGAATGAAAGGAATGAAAGGATAGTGGATGATGATGATTGCACAACTCTTCTTAATATCATTGAACTATTGGATTTTATATTTTGTGAATTATATGCCAATAAAACATTTAGAAAATAGGATAGTGGATTTTTCCACAAAGTTTTTGAAGAAAAGGGAAATATTGTCATAATTTATAGCAAGGATAACTGGAGAATACAGCTACTGTTTCATAGCAACATATCCCTCCAAATAATTCCCATATTGATATTTTAATGAAAATGGACCTCAAAATTCTGCATTTTTAGCATGTGTCTATGCTAGTGTTTATGTCATATTCTGAAATAAAAACATCAAACGATAAAAAATTACATATGCATAAAAACTGGGGAAGTGATATGAATCGTCTGTAAATCTCAGTGGAACAGACTCAAGCCTCTAGCCCTACCAGATACTCCCGGCTTAAAATCAGGTGGTAATTTTGAAATACCCAACAAAACCCACTGGCCTATACAAATGTTTTTGCCTGTTGTTTTCAGGTGCTGTCGAGACAGCTTGGCCTTAAAGCGATGCTATGTACAATAGGACAAACCACTGCCTGGTTCTGGGCCACCTCACCATTGCTATGTTTGAAGACAATGTTGCAGCCACTTTGCCAATTCATCTTTTTGAGCAAGGGGCTTTCTCTTTTTCTCTGACCTGCTACCAAGCCATATATATCACTTACTCATGGTTATTGACTTATTACGATTCAAAGCAACCCTGCAGGGCAGAGTAGAACTGCCCCTATAGGGTTCTGAGGTTATGACTCTTTACTGGAGCAAAAAGTCTCATCTTTCTTCCTTGGAGCCACTGGTGGATTTGAACTGCTGACTTTGTGGTTAGCACCCCACCATGCAACCCACTATACCTCTGGCCATATGTTTGGCATCCTATATAAGTCAGAGTAGAACCACTCCAAAGCATTTTCACGGCTGTCAATCTTTATAGAGGCAGACAGTCCCATGTTTCTCCCATGGAGCGGCTGGCTGGTGGGTTCAAACTGCTGACCTTTGTGTGAGTGGCCCAGTGCCTTTAATCACTGTGCCACCCAGAGCTCCTAAGTTTGAAATAGGGAAGCATAGTAATGACTACAAAACAGTATGATGGCTGTTTAGGCATAAGCTAAAAATAATCTTTAAAACCAGGCCATCCTTATCATGGAATGTGTACACATCAACGAATATCATCTTCCTTCATGTTCATTCATTGGTTAAAACAGTGTTCCAGCCATTTTATGTCTATAACCGAGCGTGAATGCAAACCCCACACAAAATAAAAACAAGAGACTGTCACAACAACAAACTTTTAAACTGTGCCCATCTTCTTCCATTTTAAAATCATTATTAGATGCTATTCCTTAACTTGTTAAAATTGATCAAATAGAAAGCTATGAAAAGAGAAAAAAATTAAGTCAACTAGAAAAAGTGTGACTTGGATTTAATATTTTATAATTGCCAAGGGACATACTGAGATCAATGAATTTTTGCCTGAGATGAACGTCAGAAAGAGATGTACTTCAGTCTTTTAGGGAACATTGGTCTATTTAATTCTGTGTCTGATGCATGTGAAGTAGGCCTGCCTTGGCCTTCTTTCTTCGCCGGAGGCATGGCTGGCAGCAGACATTACCACTTTAATAGGCTGCTGTCTGAGGAATGGCAAGGGATCCGATAACCCATCGACTCTAATGGATCTGCCTGTTTATTCACTTACACCTTTTTTTTCCCCCTTCCCCAGCTAATTTTAGTTTTGCATGCTGAGATGTTTCACTTTGAATTAAATGAACAGAAACAAAGGGAGAAGCCGGCGCAGATAATAAACCATGCTTACGTGTTCACGGCCCTCTCAACAGGCTTCTCCACATAGCAGGCAGACCACTGGAGAACAAGCTCACGCCCTGCCTGCTCTCCAGGCTCTGTGGAAAATGCAGGCTTTTCAACGTTTTCAACCAGGCTCCCATTTACAGGAAGAAATTAAATTATTCAAATCACTTTATGTATATAGTGTGCTGTTGTTTGTGGCAGTCTTAAATGCCCAGCCTCAGACCCCAGGGTGTCTCAGATTTCACACACTGGTCAGTGAGGAGGTTTCCTGCTGTGGGGGAGTGTGGGAGTGGAGGGGAGCAGCGTGTGGGGGGTGAATTGACCCCAGAGCTCTCTGCAAGGTCATAGAAACAGGACACATGCCAGGATGCCTTGCTGTGTCTGATGGGAAACACGAGGAGACTGTCGGAGGGCCCTCTAAGCTACCGTACCGGAGCTAGTGATTTCAGACCACGCTTCCTCCTGAAGCCCGCCTCCTACCCAGGGAGCTTGAAAATGGGTTCCAGAAACCTTTCAGGGCAATACCTGCCAAGGAACATAAGGAGGCAGATATGTAATAGAAGAGAGAGGGGAACCAGGGCCAGTTTCACCCCTCTTCTGAACAAGAGTCACTTCCTGGGGTGGGGCCTAGAACTGGAGAGTCTGAGCCTCAGCTGCCCCTGCCCCTCATGGACACTGGTTCATGGCCCTCCCAATGCAGGGCCCACCACCAGGAAACCCAGCCTGGAGGGAGGATGAGGATCTGATTTGCAGAGCAGGTGCCCTGACCTGGGGGGAGGGTGCACCTGGCTGACAGGACCCTCCCTTCAAAGACTGGACAATTCACCTCCACACAGTTCACCCCCACCTCAGTAACTGACCAAAACACAGCTGCCCTGCATGGTGGCACTGTCTCTTGGCAGGAAATGAAATAATGTTGTTGCCCAATTAGCAGCGGAAATCATTTGCCCAGTAATCTGGACAATTCTGAGACACTCTAGACAAACAGGGAGAGAGTTTGATTTGTCACCGGATGACATCACCATAGGACTCGCCACCTGGTGAGCAGAAAGGAACAGCCACCTGAATCCAATCCCCATTATCGAGATCCTCAACTACTTTGTAATGCCTACTTGGGTCCTCACTAAATGAAAATAGGTCGTATTTTGGAACGTTTCTCGTAGGCGTATTCTGTCAGCACAAGAAGAGAGGTACCGAGCTTCCCAGCAGTACCCCGTTTTATCCCCTGGCCACGTCTAAACCAAGCCGAAGTCGGGCTCTCAGATTCACATTCCTTATCTGCTCCTTCTCCCCGCCAAGGCCCCATCACCCAAACAGCCAGAAGCATTTCTTCAGTAAATATGTGCCAATGCCTCCCATGCACAGAGCACTAGATGAGACATCTGTGCATTGACATGGAGTTAGATGCACATATATGTGCTGAAAGAGCGAAGAAGACAGTCTCTTGTGCTCTAAGAGCCCCCAGCTTCCCTCCCCACACGGTGTGACGCAGTCTTGTTTTAGACAGTCTCATGGGCTTACACTTGCTTATCCACACATAGGTGACAATAGAATCGTGCCCAGGCCATAGTACCGACCTACAAAATTACTGCTGCTACACACACTCTGAAAACACACACACACACACACACACACACACACACACACACACACACACAACTGCATGTCTCCTCCATCCGAGGGGGTGTCTCACACCCAGGCCCACTGTGCAAGGCAGACTGGGAACAACAGGCTCAAGTTGGAAGTGATTTGCTTCATTAGCTGGGATTACAAGTTTAACTTACAAACCAGAGGTCAAAATTTCTCATTAACAAGGGGGCCATGAATCGCTGCAGGCTTTGGTTCAAGAGGAGACCACTCTATTACTAACTGCACATTTCAATCTGTCTTTGATGTTCTCCTTCTTCCCGCCTCCCTTTTATTTTTTTGGCAGAGGAGCTGATTTTAATTGTGGCACTGCAACGCGGCTCCCTCGATCCCAGGGAGCAGCCGCCTGTCTGCTGCTGCCTAAGAGCAAGGATGTGGGACTGGGTGCAGTCCATTGCTCAGGGCATATTTTAATGGCTCCCCTTTCCTACAAGGCTTGGATTGTTTTCCACGTGATTCTGGCTAATTTAGCTGCGGGAAAGGGCATCCGTTTTCCTTGTGAGTGTCTGATCCTTTTGCCTGGGCTAGGTGAGATATATTAAAACGGGGAAGGAGAGGTCATTCTAACTTTCCAAATGCAATAGCTCACTAGACCCAGCATGTTCTTCAACGCCTGGAACAGAGGAGTTTGGCAGTCGCCAACCTTCTAGGAAAAGTGCTCTTTAGAAAAATCAGCTATTGTTGTTTACAAAATACTCAAGCCTGCCTTCACTGGCCTCCTTGCCAAGAAGCTCCTTCCAAAAAGACAGACATCTTTGCCGAAGATGTGGTAGTAGGGAATTGGAAAAGCCACCACCACAGAATCCTTGTCCCAATAAGACTGCCAGGAAAACACAGCCGCAGCTCGGGGCCTGCCGCACAAATAATAAAGAGCTTAACGTGCACTTTTTTCTTCCTAAAGGCCACAGAGGTGCAAGGATCATTATTAACGGAGCCAGGCTTGCTGCAATGACCCGGATGGAAACGATTACATTATCTAATTATTTGGAAGCACAGAAGTTATCCAGCACGGAATAACTGGATTGTTATTTCATTGTAGTCTGGGAAGAAGGTCACATTCAAACCACATAAGCTCTAAATTCTTCTCTGTTACTATTAACATGCAGGAACTCTGCCGTTAATGTTTGCTCTCCCGAGACATGTTTTCTTAGTCGCTGCATGAGGAGCCCCTGGGTGAACCAGACACCACCGGATGAGTGCCCACTGGCAGTGGGAGGGTGCAAAGCTAAAGCTGGCCCCCGTTTCTGAACACAGAACAGGGCTGGACCCAACTTGGCTGCCTGCACTTAACAATGCCCTGGCTCCACCATGTTCCAGGCAAGGCAGTTTGCTGCGGAAGTCTTGGTGCTTTCTGGAAGGAAAGCATATGGGCAAGTGTGTGAAGTGTGTGTGTGTGTGTGTGTGTGTAACTGCAGTGTACCACCCCCTGCTTCTCATTCTACTTCTCATTCTTGGAAGAATAAATGCTTTATTTTCTTTTCTTAGCTAACATTAAGTTTTGGTCCTTGATTTCTCCAGTTCCCTTTGGCAGAAATACTGAGTAGAACTGCCGAACTCTGTTTGCCTGGAGGTACAGAGACACTCCCGGCTGGGCAGCCGCCTGGACCTGGGAAGGGATGGAGGCTCTGGGGTTCTGGGGTTGCAGGGAACCAAAGCAGCCAGCCCATTTGGGCTGGCGGCCAGTTCCTGTCACCTGGCAGCACCCAGGGCCAGGCCGGGCAGTCACCTTGAAGGCACTGCTGGGGCTGCCATCTCAGCTTTCAGTTGCCACCGGGGGCCATCTTAACTACGAGACTTCTTAGAAAGGTCATTATTGCTAGTCTAATTTCAAACAGGGCCCACAATGAGGCAGTGTCTTTGTATGGGATTAATTTTCAAACCTCAGGGTTGGATGTCAGTGGGAAAGAGCCAGCGTGGGACTCACACTGCTGCCGTCTCCAGCTCCCGGCCAGTGCCGGGGGCTTGTTTCGGACGAGATGAGAACGCTGACAAGCCCTTCAGTCAAGCTGAAAGCAGGCAGCCGTCCAGCAACACCCACAGGCCTCCGGGGCATCCTGTGACCCCTCCGAGAAGTCACATTCACTTCGCTCTTGAGAAAGGAAAAATGATGCTGGAGGCATTTTCTTTTAAACCATGTGAAATAAGGAAATGTGAAGATGTGAAAATGAAGCAGAGGGAGGGGGGAGACGTTAGAATTCATTTCCTTCCTTTGCAATGGTTTAGAAACCAAACTGGTTCATTTTGAAAGCGTGTAAAAAATCTGATCCCTTCACCAGTAGGCAGAGACTACAAAATGCTTAAGGTAAAATATGTAAATATGTAAAATTATCTGTTGAGAACCATCTCCTTTTGTGCTTGAAAGAAAATTTTTAAAAGCACCATTATTTCTATTCTGCATGAATATACTGTGGAACAGAAAAAGTTACTCTTTTTTTTTGGCCTTTAAAATGAAAAACAAAACAAAACAAAAAAGCACCCCAAACCCACACACATGCAAAAACGAAGGCCCTGGAAGCCCTGTGATTCTGGAACGAAGTCCCGCAGATAAAGGAAGGACAAAAAGGATTTCTCCCGTATTGTTCACTGGTATGGCATTTGGAGCAATAATTTAACGAATATCATTCCTACAAAAAAATCATAAATCTACTTTTCAAAAGCAGTCTTTGCCTGAAAGCTTGAAACAGCCCACCCCTACCGACCCCAGCCTGCTGGTCTCCGAACCCATTTCCCTTGGGAGCAGGCCAGGTCAGCCAGAGGTCCTCCCGGCGCCCAGCGCCCACTGTCCTCAGTAACGGGCTCTGCTTTAGGGAGGTCTGCTTTGATACACGTTACATAGAGTCGCCATCAGCAGCTTCTCACATTTCTAAATATTCATCAGAAAAAAATTCAAAACCTGTGGAAGAGCAGCCTCAAAGTGCACAGTTAAACGCTCATTCATCTCCTTTGCTTCAAATAGACTTGATGGAGACAAAAATGGTTTCTCCTGACATGATTTCCAACTTCCAGAAATTAATTTTTAAAAATCCTATTTATTGAATGAAATGTTTTAATCAATGAATGGGTTGTGTCATCAGACCGATATTTGCTGGTGGCAGTTGTTTTCTGTTTGTTCTTGGGTGGAACTCGGGCTCCTGCCTGGGCACCCAGCCTCGCACACATAGGGTGGGGTTTGCCTAAGACTGAGAAGGGTGTGTGCTTGAAACCAGATCATCTGGGCTGTCGGGCTCCGTGTACAAAACGCTCAGAATCTGCAGGGGACCTTTGTACTCGAAACTGCAATTGCTACAGCAGCATTGATGGCGGGAAAGGAAGGCACGTACAACTGAAAAATTGTTCTTGGTTTTGCCAACCCTTGAATATTTTCAGAAAGATCAGATAATAGAAAGTAGAGGACGTTTTCAAAACAGGTTTCAAATCTGTTTTGTTTTTTTTTCTATTGCCAACTCTCATGGTACTCTTCCTGTTTTCTTTTAAGAAGGCCGGTTTCCATGTTTCAGGGGTTTTTGTACTTGTAAATCTCTTTCTTCAGCTGAGTCACACACGTATATACACTTAAATTTTTTTTAAATTCACACAGAGTGCGTGGTTTCCTAGGTCATTCCTCAGGCGGATGGAAATAAAGCCACAAAGCCCTCCCTCCGCTCCTCCCTACCCACCCCTTCCTTTAGGCCTGGGCGGATCGAATATGCTCCAGAGTGGGGAAGGAGAGGTCTGTTAAAAAGCCTGAGAACCTCAATGATGTTAATAAAATGGGGACGCAAGTGAGGGATCTAGAGCAGGGATAAGGATTGTTCATTTTATCTGTGTATACATACTTCATTCCTTTTATTGAAAAGGCATTAAAATAGCATTTATCTTAAACACCGGGTCTTCTGGTGTGTCCTTATGTTGTGTTTCAGGTGAGGCCTTATTCCCCGCACCCTAGTCCTGGCCCTGGGCTGGGGAATGGGTGCTGCACTAGATTGGCTAGCCTTTGGCCTGGACCAGCCACCTGGAGCTTCCTGTACATTTATCCTAACAGAAAACTGAAGCCCTGGCCCAAGCGAGGTCTGGCAGAGGCAGGTTCTGTTCACATACCCATGGGAAGGGACAAGCCGCCTGCCCTGCTGGGCAACCCTGAGAAGGGAGGACAATCCTAGGAGCACAGTCCACTTCCTCTGGATGGTGCCTGTAGAGAGTGCCAATCTTTAATTCCAAGTTACCATACAAAAAGGATCAAGACTTTTTATTCGAGTAGCGGGAGAAACAGTTCTCTAGTTTAAAGACAGAGGGAGCTCTGGTGGCACAATGGTTAAGTGCTTAGCTGCTACCCCAAAAGATTAGGGATGTGAGACCATCGGGCTCCACCTGGCTAGCAGGTCTCCTAGGTTACTGCCTAGGAAACTCTATGAGGCAGTTCTCTTCTCTGCCTGATAGTGTCGCTGTGGTTCAGGATGGAATCAACTGGCAAGGCACTCAGTAACAGCGAAGAGGTAGTGCGGGGGGCCGGCGGGTGGGGGTGGAAATTTCCTGCTGGGAATGTAAGCGTCTGGAAAGTCATCTCTGTGTAATATGCTCTCAGAAACAAACAAAAACAAGCCAGATTCACCACTACACCGCCAATGCTCTTGGCCTGCAGAAAACCACCCAAACCAAGAACAAAGCAGCCGCTAAAACCAGCCCAGCTCAAACCTGGCTCTTCAACGCCTCTGCTTGGGGGTCCTTTCTGTGTCTTTAGGCTCCCTGGCTAAGAAACCCAGAGCCCCCATCCCCTTTTCTCCCCTTTTGTCCCTTGGCAAGCCCCAGAGGGAGTTAACTCATGTCCCTTTCACTTCTCTGCCTTTTCCCCAAGCTCGCAGCCCTTCACTTTTCATTACGCCAAGAGCTCCTAGATGCACTGTTTCCTCGGGCTAAACCTCTTCTTGAAAAGGAACCTCTCTTATGCCTTCCAAACATCTACAACACGCCACGCCAAAGAAAACCCACCGACAATCGAATCGGTCACAACTCATAGCAACCCATGGGACAGAGCAACGCTGCTCCCTGGGATTTTCACGTTCCCGAAGAGCGGCTGGTGGGTTGGACCTGCTGATCTTGCTGCGAGCAGCCCTGCATTTTGATCACTGTGCACCCAGCACTCCTCCATGACATTATCAAGAAGGGGAAATTCTCCTTTGATTCCCATAGTCCACGGCCATCCCCACTCCGTGAGCCCCCGAAACCCCACTAAGTTTACATATATTCTTTCTGATTTTTTTCTGTATTTGCAACATATATCGAACTCCATTACAGTATAACTATGTACTATGGGCTGCCATTGACTAGTTTTTTAAACGTAAACTAAAAATTAATTGACTTTTCACATAAACTGCACACAGTTCAAAATCTATCATGCAGTGCGATGCTGCCTGTGATAAGATTCCCTGACAGTGGTAAAATTGACCCTCAAATTGATGCGTCAACCATGAATGCCAAAGCAAATACGTACCTTGATCTCCACCAACTTCTGCAGTATGAAGTGACCAGAGATGCAGTCAAGATGCATTGATACTTACTGGCTGCAACAGTACATAAACAGCACATAAACTGCCAGAAATTCAAGCCAAATTCAGAACAGGATGTGGAATGAGGGATACCATTGCTGATGTTAGATGGGTCTTGGCCAAAAGCTGAGAGTGCCAGAAAGCTGCTTACTGAATACCAGAAAGATGTTTTGTTGTCTATGCAAAGGCATTTGACTATGTGGATCATGACAAACTATGGCTAGCATGGAGAAAAATGGCGATTTCAGAACACTACATTATGCTCATATAGAACCTGAACATACACCAAGAGTCAGGTATTTGAACAGAAAAAGTTATACCATCAGGTTTAGAATTAGTAAAATTGTATATCAGGGTTGTATTCTTTTACCATACTTATTCAAAATCTGTATGCTGAGCAAATCAGAGATCTGGACTGTATGAAAAATGAGGTTTCAGGATTGGAAGAAGACTCATTAACAGCCTGTGATATACAAGTGACACAGTTTGCTTACTGCAAGGGACAAGGACATGAAGCACTTACTGATTAAGATAAAAGACTATAGTCAGTATGGATTACAGTATAAATGCAACATAAAAATAATATAAATACATTTCTCAGTATAAAGAAAATAAAAATCCTGACAACATGATAATAAAGGGAGAAAAGTTTCAAGTGGTCAAGGATTTCATTTTATTTGGATCCACAATCAAGGTCCATGGAAACAGCAGTCAAGAAATCAAATGACACATTTATTTTATTTTATAGGGGGCTCTTACAGCTCTTATCACACTCCATGCATGTATCCATTGTGTCAAACACATCTGTACCTATGTTGCCATCATCTTTTTCAAAACATTTTCTTTCTACTCGAGCCCCTGGCATCAGCTCCTCATCAAACCACACGTTTCATTGGGCAAATCTGCTGCACAAAACCTCTTTGAAAAAAAGCATTTAACTGGAGCTCTTAAAGCTCTTATAACAGTCCATACAGCAATTGTATCAAGCATATTTGTATGTATGTTGCCATCATCATTTCCAAAACATTTTCAACTTGAGCCCTTGGTATAAGCTTTTTTCCCACCCCTCATTCCCTCCACCTCCCCCCCTCGTGAATCCTTAATCAATTATATATTGTTATTGTTATTTTGTATCTTACACTGTCCATTGTTTTCCTTCACCCACATTTTTGTTATTTGTCCCCTGGGGGAGGGGGCGCTGCATATCCAACATTGTGATGGGTTCCTCTTTTTCCCCCTCCCCCCTCCCCAGCCACCCCCCTCCCCTCATTATATTGCTACTCCCACGACTGTTCCTGAGGGCCTTATCTGTCCCGAATTCCATGTGTCGAAAGCTCTTATCTGTACCAATGTGTGTTCTCCGGTCTAGCCAGATTTGTAAGGTAGAAGAACTGGGTCATGGTAGTGGGGTGTGGGGCGGGGGCAGGAGCAGGGCGGGGAGGAAGTTTTCAGGAACTAGAGGACTGATGTGTGTTTCTTTGGTGCTATACTGCACCTTCATTGAATCGTCCCTTCCTTATAACCCTTGGTGTGTGTGTGTGTGCTATACAATTGTCTACAGATGGGCTTTGGGTCTCCACTTCAAACCCCTTCATTTGCATCAATATAGTTGTTTGTTTGGGATCTTTTTTTTTTTTTT
>NW_022106189.1:217843-241769 GCF_000313985.2 Echinops telfairi | reverse complement strand
AGGGCTCATCCGTCCTGGATTCCCTGTATTTTCAGTTCCTATCTGTACCAGTGTATCTCCTCTGGTCTAGCCAGTTGTTTTGGATCTTTTGATATCTGATCCCGTCAACACCTCATGATCACACAAGCTAGTGTGTGTCTTCCATGTGGGCTTATTTGCTTCCCTTCTGGATGGCTGCTTATTTAACCTCAAGCCTTTAAGACCCCAGAAGATCTCTTTAAAGCAGGGGTGTCAAACTCAATTAAAACATGGGCCATTTGGTGCCACAGGCAAGATTCACGCGGGCTACATCACATTTACAAATTTTGTTAAATTTATATTTTGAAGTGAGGATTCAGGAATATGGATAGGATAATTAAAACACTATATAATTGCTTTTATTCAAACATTTATTTTATTGAATGTATTTATGAAACAGAAATTATACTTTTTTACCCAAAACTTGCCAGCGCTTTCCTCCTATTAGTTTTCACTTACCTCTGATGTTGTGACTGGAAAATAACACAAAGTAACTAATAAAAAACACAGAATGTTGGACAGCTGACAAACGTGATGCACAATCGTAATGGCTTCCCTCTAAAAATGTTAACTAGCGCTGCCACTACTCGGTATGATTCATAACAGCACAACCTGAGTGCTCTTTTTAACCTTTTCACTATTGGGATCTGTTTCCATGACATGACACTGAGAGTGGCAGACATATTGCTTCCTAACGTGGTCGGAATGGAGTCAGCGCGTTTAGACAAGTCCACAGCCCCCCAGGAAAGGCACTGGGCCACGTGTATACTCGCCTTCAGTAGTTAAAGGGTTAACGAGGGAATTGTGTATATGGTATTGCCTTGATCTCCCCTAAGCGCTATTTTTTTCATAACATTTTTTTCTATTTTCATTATATTTCAGAGCATCGTGGGCCACCAGTTTGACACCCCTGCTTTAAAGTATTAAAGAGTAAGGATGCTACTTTGAGAACTAAGGTATGCCTTGTCCAAACCATGGTATTTTCCATCACCTCATATGCATTTGGAAGCTGGACACTGATTAGGAAGACCCAAGAAGAACTCATGCCTTTGAATTGTGGAGCTGGAAAAGAATCCTGACTAGACCCCGGCCTGCCCAAAGAAGTACAGCTGGGGTGCTCTGAGGAGCAAATGTGGCAAGATCTCACTGGATAGCAAAGAGGCCGGCAGGCTGACCAAAGTGAGGGTCGGTGGGAGTGTGATAGGGTGACACAGTGACTGCGACCGTGGGTTCAAACAAAGCAGCAACTCTGTGGGTGTACAAGACCAGACAGCATTCATTGTCTTGTGCTTAGAGGGTCACTACGAGTCAATAACACCGCACCCTAACAATACATAGTCTATTCTACAAATATATATATTTGTATTATATATATTATCTATTACTCAACATTTCATCTGAGAAATGTAGTTGCATAACCAGATCCAATTCAGATTTTGAAAATTGCTGCATGAGACTGCATGCTGTGAAGATGCCGCAATCTATTTGGGCATTCCGATGTTGGTGGACCTGCAGGCTTCTGCTGCTGCTAACGAGACAGCAGTGGCTATCTCTGGGCACACATATGTTTCATGAGGGCAGATAAAGGAGGAGGGAAACTGCTGCGTGGCTGGTGAGTACATTTCTAGTTCAGGAGAAAGTAGGATGGTGTCACAATGGGTAAGTGCTCACCTACTACTGAAATGTTGGCAGTTCAAATCCACACAGTGACTCAGCAGGAGAAAGATCAGATAATCTGCTCCAGTAGAGATTGCATTCTAGAAAACCCCATGGGGCAGTTCTACTCTATCACACATGGTAGCTATGAGCCCAAATCAAGCCATAAGACCAAGAGCAACAGTCCCCAAAGGAAGAGCCCCCATCGCTTAATGCCATTGAATTGACGTGATCTCACAGCAATCCTATAGGACAGGGTTAACCGTCACTGTGGGTTTCCAAGACTTCATGGGAGTAGAGAACCTTGTGTTTTCCCAAGGAGCAGCTAGTGATTTTGAACTGTTGACCTTACTGTTAGCAGGCCAGTGTGTAACCAGTACACCACCAGGGCTCCTGCAGGCCCTTCAAAGTAACCGTAGCAATACATGGTGCCCCAGCAGTGTCTGAGAGCAACATCCTTGCCAATCCCTAATATGATCAGACTTCAAAGTTTTTGTCCATTTCATGGGTGAAAGCAAGTGTTACCTCATTTTAATTTATATTTCCCTCAAGATTGGTGGGATCACCCTTCATTTATTTTTATTTTTTGGTAGTAAAGTGATGTGCCGTTTTCCTTGTCCCATCTTTGTATATGTCTTGCCTAATTAAAAACAAAGACAAAGCAAAAATGGAGTAGCTTGTCTTTTCGAGCCATCACTTGCTTCCCTACTTGAGCACAAGGTAGGTGCTTGGGACCCCTGCTTGGAAATGACCCCTGCTCAGTTCCTTTCTAAGTGGAAACAGCAGCTGCGCGCTGCCCTATGCATCTGACTTCTCTCTCTAGAAAGGGGTCAAATGCCACATCTTCTGTGAAACCTTCCCAGTGTTCCCATGGTGTTTGGGGACTGCCAATCCTGAAGCCGGCTGTGACAGATTTCAGCACTGGCCACGAGTCTCTGGAAGGCAGGGGACTCCAGCAGGAGCCACCTCAGGCCTTGGTCCTGTCCTGACAAGTCTTTCAGAATGAGGGGATGCTTCCATATGGCTCTGTGTGGCCATTAGTGGGCTTGTCCCTGCCCTGTTCTCAGCCCAGGTTGTGGGACTCTGGCACTCCAGCGGCAGCGTCTGGAGGGCTAGGAACTAGCTATGGGCCGCCCCAGGGGAGTGGCTAAACGAAAGAGTGTGCCATCTCTGCTTCATCTTGCTGTATTGATCCCAAACCTCAAAAACCAAACACTGTCATTGACTCAATGTCAACTCACAGAGACCCTATTGAACTGTTCCTGGGCTTTCCTGGACTGTGACTCTTTACAGGATCAGAAAGCCCACCTTTCTCCCGCAGAGCCACTGGTGGCTTCAAGCTGCTGGCCTCAAAGTTAATGTCCACGTGTGACTACTGCACCCCTAGGGCTTCTGTTCTATCGGCAGGTCGACTTATTTATGAAGTTCGAAGACTACAGTATTCAATTTGAATTCCAACTCATCAAGAAGACCAGAATCCTCACAACTGCTCCAACAGACACGATAAACAGAGCGCAGATTGATGCCGTCAAGGATTTCATTTTACTTGGATCTACAACCAAGGCCATGGAAGCGGCAGTCAAGAAATCGAACGGTGCACTGCATAGGACACACCGGCTGCACAGGACTTCTTGAAAGTATGAAAGATATTATTTGGAGGACTAAGGTATGCCTGGTCCAAGCCTCATTGCTCTCAATGGCTTCATATGCAATAAACACGCCAGACAGCAGAAGAACCGATGCTTCTGAATAACAATATTGGCAAAGAATATTGGCAGTACCACGGATTCCCAAAAGAACAAACAAACCCATCTTGGAAGAAGCACGGCCAAATATGTTCCTTGGAAGCAAGGATGGTGAGACTTGGCTTTGGACATGTTGTCAGGAGAAACCAGCCCCTGGACAAGGACATCATACTTGGTGAAGTAGAGGCTCATCCTAAAAGAAGACCCTCAGCGAGGTGGATTGACATACTGGTGGCCAGTGTGGGCTCAAATAAAACACTGACTCAGGATGGCACAAGAACAGGCAAGGCTTCATGCTGTTGTACATGAGGCCCCTCTAGTTGGAACTGCTGAGGCAGCACCTAACACATGACTAGATTATGGGACTGACCTCAAATCATCCAGCTGGGCCTTGAGGAAACTGGAGACTAAGATTTGAACTCAGAGCAGCCTGACCGCAGTCTCTGGGCTGTGCTGATCACCCGATTTCCCACTGGGCTCAGCTTTCTCTGAACACCGAGGAGGGGAAGGTCCGTGTGGTCATGTCCCCATCACAGCATCTTGCACCCTCCCGCCCAACAGAAACATTGTCACCACAGTCATTCTGACAGACTGCAGGGCAGCCAGACTTCTCACTCTTGCCCCCTTCTGCCCCCTGACACCCACTATGGAGGGTGCTGGATAACAAAGGCACATGCAGAGAGATTATCCCTGAGCTGAGAGAGCCTCTGGATAGGATGCTCAGAGTCAACCAAAGACCCGCCACTCTGGGAGTCCATCTGAGAGAGAGGCTTGGCTTTCTGAAGGCCACATTTGGATCAAATTCCAATAAATTTCCTATTTAATATTAAGTTCACATTTAATACTGGAAGGTACGAATTGTGACTTGGTTGCCTCTTTTGAATTCCAGTACTTTCAGATAACTCACGTCTTGAGGTACCAGGTTGGTGGTATCTGAATTCATTACTGCCTGGTTAATTATGCCGTCTTTGAACAAGAGAAACGCAGGGACTTCAGGCAGCCATGGCTTCCATCCAGAATCACTGTCTAGTCAGGCCAGCCACTGTCGGAGAGTCTGGCCTCTTGCCCAGTGCAGAGGTGGACACGCCGCTGAGGGAAGCCGGTGGGGAGGTTTGACTACAGGAGCCAGGGGACCTGTGTTGGGGTCCTTCTACCAATCCAGGAGGAAGGCAGATCCACCACCCACCAATTTTGCTGGCTCACTAATCTGCCAGGGACACCTGTGTTTGCATTTGTAAAGGTCTACAAAGCTGGGAAACACAGGGATACTTGTAGAGCTGCATGTTTTTTTCAAAGAAGAAAGTATATGTATATATACATATACATATATATACATATACATATATATTTTCTTCTTGTCCCCATCCCCAGTCCTTTAGTCTGTGTGTACGTGGTGAGGTGGACGCAGCAAGGGTGGGGCACACTTCAGCCTGACAGGATGTGTCCCTGGGTCTCAGCATTCCTAGTCTAGTCTTGCCTCTGATTCAGCAACGGACACCCCGGGTGACTGTGGCCAACTCATTTCCCACCCCTGAGTCTCGGTGTTTGAAGTGACAACTGCTGTAGCCCACAGGGTGATTGTGAGAATTAGATAAAGAAAGACCCTTGAGGCCTTCCCTCCGCTCTCCAGTGGCAGCTGTTTTGATGTCACTTAGTCAAGACTGACCAGTCAAAACATGAGGTGCTGGCTTTACTTACTAAGCCATGTGTGAACTCATTGTCTTTGATTAAATCTATTCATGACCCTCAACCCACCTTGACACTTGAGGGACTGGAAGAGCATTTGCTACTTGGAAATCCTGTACCATCTAGTTCCTAAGCCACACCAGAGCAACCTACACCCAGCCTGCCCTGCCAAAGTGCCCCACCTGAGCTGCTCTCCTGGGAGGCTTGGCTTGGCTTCTTCACAAGTCACCTAGCTGTGTGATCACAGAGGCACCCTTCAGGGCAGGGAGGAAGGCTGTAGGTGCCTTCCTCATCCCGGGAGGGAGATCTGCAGAGATGTCGCCCAGGAGGCTATGAGGAGCCTGGGTTAGACCACCCAAAATGGAGTTTAATCGAGAGCAATGAGAAGACTTGGAGGACATTGGAAATTGACCAAATAAGCATTCAAGATGCATTGACAATTATTGGTGATTGGAATGCAAAAGATAGAAGCAAAGGGTTATGAACAATAGTTGGAAAATATGGGCTTAGTGATAGAAACCAAGCTGGAGACAACATGATAGAATTTGCGTGTTCCTAGCAGATACCTTTTTCAACAACTCAAAAGGTGACTAGACACATGGATTTCTCCAGATGGAACACACAGACATCAAACTGACTATATCTGAGAGAAGAGGTGCTGGAGAAGCTCAATATCAGCAGCTAAGACTAGGCCAGGGGCTGACTGTGGAACAGACCATCAATTGCTCCTATGTAAGTTCAAGATAAAGCTAACAAAAATGAAAACAAGTCCACAGGAGCCAAAATACAATCTTGAGTCTATCTCACCTGAATTTTGAGAACATCTCAAGAACAGATTTGAGAACACTAGCGACAGAATAATTGATGGGCTGTGGGAGGACATCAAGAATATCACTCCTAAAGAAAACAAAAGGTCATTAAAAAGACTGGAAAGAAAAAAAATTGGCATAGGTGTCAGAAGAAGCTCTGAAACTTGCTCTTAATCATAGAGTAGATAAAGCAATGGAAGAGAATGAGGTCAAAGGACTGAAAAGAACATTTCCAAGGGCAGATTGGAAAGGCAAAGCCAAACACAATGAAACGTGAAAAGACCTAGCGGTAGAAAACCAAAAGAGAAGAACACACTCAACATATTTGAAGCTGAAAGAATTCAGGGAAAAATTCAGGCTTTGAGTTACTAGTTTGAAAGATTCTATGGGCCAAATATTGAATGATTCAGAAAGCATTAAAATAAGATGGAAAGAATACAGTCCAAAAAGAGCTAGCAGACATTCCACCATTTCAGGAGGTGGCATATGAGCAAGAACCAACGAAGGAAGAGATTCAAGCTGCACTGAATGCATCAGTCAAAACAAGGCTTCAGGAATCGATGGAGTACTAACTGAAGTGTTTCAATAAGGGATGAAGCACTAGAAGCATCCTGACAAGGCAACTTGGAAGATAGCTACTTGGCTAAAAGCTCCATTATTTGTACCCATTCCAAAGAAAGGTGACCCAACAGAATGCTCAAACGATAGACTAATACCATTGATATTGCATTTAAGAAACGTTTTTGAGGAAGATCGTCTAACAGTGGTTGTAGAAGGACATTGACAAGGACATTTTGGAGGCTCTGACTGGATCAGAAGAGGACATGAAACAAGGGACATCATTGCTAATGAATCTTGGCTCAAAGCAGAAAATACAAATGCTTGTATTTTATTGATTTTCCAAGGTATTTGACTGTGTGGACCATAATAAACTATGGATAACCTTGAGAAGAATGGGAATTCCAGAACACTGCGTTGTGCTGCTGCAGAACTTGTACACGGATCAAGAGGCAGTTGTGCAACTGGAACAAGGGAATACTGCATGGTTTAAAATCAAGAAAGGTGTGTGTCAGGGTTGTGTCCTCTTACTATACTTGTTCAATCTTTATGTTGAGCAATCAAAGAAGCTAAATTATATGAAAAATAATGTGACATTAGGATTAGAGGAAAGCTTATTAATAACTTGCAGTATGTAGATGAAAAAACCTTACTTGCTAAAACGGAGGCTAACTTGAAGCACTTGCCAATAAAGATCAAGGATTACAGCCTTTAATATAGATTATGATTCATGTAAAGACCAACATCCTCACAACTGAACCAATAGGTCACATCAAGATAAATGGAGAAAAGATTGAAGTTGCCGTAGATTTTGCCTTGCTTGGCTCCATAATCAAGGCTCATGAAAGCAGCCCCCAAGAAGTCAAGAGACACGTTACGTTGGGTGAGTCTGCTGCACAAGACCTCTTTAGAGTACAGTGAACCGTCGTTTATCGCGGTTAATCGGTTCTAGATCCTACCGTGATAAATGAAATTCTGCGAAGTAGGATTCCTTATTTGTAAATCAAATATTTTCATAGTTAGAGCATAGAGGACATGAAAAAACACCCTTTAGTCACCATTACACTCATATTACCCAATTTATTAAACGAAAAAGGGAAAATACAGTAAAGCATTTTGGACGTTACAATTATCATTTATTATTTATTATATTATTTATGGCATCAAGCGTGTACAGTATGAGCCAATCAGTGGCAGTAATGACAAAGCATGCGCTGTTACACAAAAACCTCGATAGAGTGAAGCCGCTGAAGTCGAAGCGCAAAGTGGCGAGGGTTCACTGTACTGAAAAGCAACGATATTGCTTTGAGGACTAAGGTGCGCCTGCTCAAGCCTTGGCATTTTTCATAGTCTCCTAAGCGTGTGAAAGTTGGCCATTGGATTAGGAAGACTGAAGAGGAGTCGGTGCATTTGAATGGCGGTGCTGGAGAAGGAGATTGAAAGCACCGTGGGCTGCCAAAAGGACAACACGTCTGTCTAGCTGGAAGTGTGACCGGAGTGCTCCTTGGAGGCAAAGATGGCAAGACTTCGTCTTACGTACTTTGGACATGTTGTCAGGAGAACCAGTCTCTGGAGCAGGACATCATGCTTAGTAAAGTGGAGGGACAGTTAAAGTACAGAAGGCCCTCAATGATGAGATGGATTGACATGGTGGCTGCCACAATAGGCTCAGGCATCTAAACCCCTAAAGAAGCTGCACACTGTTCTCTTAAATTGGCCCTCACAAAAAGTGA
Organism: Echinops telfairi; assembly: GCF_000313985.2. Lineage (NCBI taxonomy): Eukaryota > Metazoa > Chordata > Mammalia > Afrosoricida > Tenrecidae > Echinops > Echinops telfairi. The sequence goes on along the minus strand of NW_022106189.1, from coordinate 233,564 downwards.
GGTTTGAGTGAAACTGCTTTTAAGAAACAATTTGTTGTGGCCAGAAAGCACCTTCCCAGGCCGCTGGGTGCACTAATTCACAGCGAGTTGCTTGATGCTCACTCAGCCAGAAAATGTGTACTACGAAAGCTCCACCTAGTGGAGCTTTTTGTTTTGTTTTGTGGGGGTGGGTGGGTACCATCCCCTTGTATTTCCTTTCCGGGGCTTGCTAGCCCAAGACTATCTGAACCTGTCCAAGAATTCATTAGCTCTCTCTTTGTTTCCAGTCTCTATGGAAGAGGTGAGTTCTTGTATGCCTTGTCTGATGTTTCTTTAATTTACCCTTCAATTACACAACCACCCCTTAGGACCCATTCCATTGTGGATGCTGGTCCCCCACCGAGCTCCTGACTGATGCGAGCTTTCCAGAGATGGCAAGGCTGTCAGATGAGCAGCAGGTAGAGGGGGCATCACTTCACCCCTACCTGGGAAAGCCGGCCATTTCAAACCAGCAGTATGATGCAGAACCTGAAATGTGTTTCCGTGGTTCCGTCACATTCCTTCTTATACATTCACGCCCATCCCCCTAAGTCCAGGGGCTCATTAAGTGTGGAAAGGGTCTTCAGGAAATCTAGTATTCCAGGAAGAGGTTTAAGTCAAGAGTCAAAAGATGAAGGGGGGTTACAGATCAGCTCTTCTGATTTGTAGGTTAGGCCTCAGGGTAAAGTCACTTAAACGATCTCTAAGCCTGGGGTGGGGAACATCTGTCCTGCAGGCCAGAGAAGGTCTGAGAAACCATCACTACCTGCTAAGATCACAGGCCTCATCAGAGAGAAGCAGTTCCAACCATCATGTTCTAACGCTCACTGCCACGGAGTCCATTCTGACTCATAGCCAGGGTGGAAGTGAGTTAATTTAATGGTTGACCAACTAGAACAGGCTGATTTTTAAGTTGGTGTGGTACTTTCATAATCTGTTGTTAATTTGAGACTTAAGAATGAAGGGGTACCGTTTAGCCTGTCAATAAGGTGGCAGCTTGATGACCTCATTTGGAGGGGCCACGGAGATAAATAGCTCACTGGAGATGGGACACACACTCACTCCCTGCGAGACATTTCTGTTGCCAAGACACATGGAGCTACTCTAGAGTCCTGGGGCTGAAGGAGCCACGTGGAGACCCACGCCAGTGCTGAGATGCTTCCACTGCCACTGGATCCACAAGAGTTTCCACCCACTGGTCTCTGATCTTCTTACATTCGGCATCATTGCATGTGTTGCATGAGTCTGAAGAGGACTTTATAGATTGGTATCAGACATATGGGCTAATATTGGACTTGTGGACTTGATCTAGACTGGGCTGGGATTTTTTCTTAATGTACACTTACTCTTATACACACATGAGTCTCCCTAGATTCGTTTCTCTAGTCTACCTGGACTAACACAGTTGGTGATTTTGTATGGCCCAAGAATGATGTTATAAATATCCAGATAGCCCTTGGCAGGAAAAAAAAGGTTCCTCACCCTCTGCTTCAAACCATGGTCACCCTTTAGGTAACCATGGGGATCAATGAGATCGCAAAACAATAAAACGAGGCCTCTATAAAAGTTGTTTCTTACACCTCCTTTTCCCTACCCTGTCCTTGGTCTCTCACAAAGTATTGATTGGGGAAAAATGACTTTCCCACTCACATTTGTTTTTAATGCTATTGTGGAACGAACATGGGTTTTGACATCAGAAAAAAGAAATAAATGAAAAGCTATGTTGACTAGTCCTTGCACCTAGGGAAGATGTCAGGAATGTCATTTTCTCTCTTTAACCGCTTCAACTTCCCCAACTGAAAAGTGGGAAAAGAACCCCAATTGTGCAACATTGCTACAAAGAGCAAAATCCTTCCATGTAACTTGGGAAAAACATTTAGTAATGATACGTCAGATAAAGGGCTTGTCTTAAAAATCTATGAAAAATATAACCCCTTAATAAGAAAAATACAACTAACCCAATCAAAAAATGGAACAACACATGAATAGGTAATTTACCAAAGATAACACCTAGGTGGTCAGCAAGCACATGAAAAAACGTTTGAGTTCATTAGACTTTGAAGACTAGGAGGAGCCAGGGGCAGGGGGCAGGAAGAGGGGAGGAGCAGGAAATGATGGGGAGAGAGAGAGAGAGAGAGAGAGAGAGAGAGAGAGAGAGAGAGAGAGAGCACGACAAGGTGGGAGGGGTCACATTAAAGGGCTGGACCGCCATGAGTGATGTGACCTGATGAGATGGGCTGTACAACTACACGGAGATGTTTTTCTTATAAAACAAAAGAAATAAGTAAATAGAATTACAAGAAAGTGAAGGTGCACAGCCTTAAAAACCCTCCAGATTCCTTACCCGTCGGATCTAAACATTCATGTGAGTGGCTGAAAAAGGAGGAAAAGCAAAACTGAAAGGGCTTGTATTCTGTAGTGACATACAAGTTCATCTCAAACAAACACACATTAAAAATACTTCTCTGTACAGGGCTTCCATTAGGGTCTGGCACATAAAATAAAAAAACGTAACTGAACTTATTATTGTGTTCATCTGCATCCTGAAGACAATGACCCCTAGCTCTGCACACTGTTAGAGAGATTCAGGCATTAATCCACATACAAACCACGGTAGGCAGTCCCTCCCTGTCTCCCGTTTGTAAGCAGAGTTAGGGACGACTGCGTTTGCTCAGGAGTCCTGGAGGCTTATTGGACGACTCCTTGGGCTGCTAACCCCAAGGTCAGCAGTGCCAACTCAGTCCACGGGAGAGATGAGGCTTTCTGTTCCGGCAGAGCTACAGCCTCAGAAACCCTGCCCTGTGCAGTGGCTAGGAGTTGGAATCAACCAGATGGCAGTGAGATGATTTTTGCTGAGGTGTTGGTGGGTCAGGGGGAATGTTCACCTTGTGTGTGAGGGAGACCAAGGAACCCTGATGCCATAGTAGTTACACGTTGGGCTGCCAACCACAAGGCCAGCAATTTGAAACCAGCAGTCACTGCGAAAGACTTTCTACTCCCGTAAAGAGTTACTGTTTTGGAAACCCACAGGCGCAGGTCTCCCCTGTCCTACAGGGTCACAGTGAATCAGAAGTGATTCCATGGCAGTGAGGGAGGCAACCAGTGTTCAGTGACCAGTCAAAACTCTTCTTCTTGGGAAGCCTCCTCTGTCTGCCTGTGGAGGCTTGCATACTGCTTTGATGCTGAGCCGGCTTCAGGGGACTTTCCAGATGGAGAGACTAGGAAGGAAGGCCTGGCCATCTACTTCTGAAAACCAGCCTCTGAAAACGTGCTGGCTCACAATGATTTGATCAACCACTGATCATGGGTTGGCTCCGAGCCAGGCGGCATTTTGTCCTATTGTTCACGGGCAGCTGTGAATTAGAAATCGCCCGGAGTTGGAGGCCTGCTCACCGGCAGCTCACCACCATCACAACGGCTACTTCTGTGATGACTTAGCATGTTTTAAAATCTGTCAATTTATCGTCTGGAAACTTTAATGGTGAAGAAAATGATTTTGCAGTCTCTGCAAGGTGCTAAAGAGACACCATCGGTGAGATTCATGGCTAATATTATCTTTCTGGGTCACACACACACCACTTCCAAACAAAGCATTTTTTCTGGGTACCCCTTGTCCCCTTATTCCTTTCAATTATGATAAAGTATGATGATGACTTTGCTCTCTGGTGCTAGCTATTCACCTTCAGGGATTTTTTTAAAATCAGGAAGAAAATGAGGCAATCCAGAGCCTCTCGAAGACCCGCTGGGAGAAGAAAGAGCCAGAAGTTCAAGGGCAACGAGACTTTCAGGGCTTGGGGGCTAAGTAGAGAGATTTGTATTCCTGAATGTTCTTAGTGCCACGACTCAAGCCAAAAGGCCTGTGAAAGCCACGGTGAGCACTACCATCTTGAGGCCCCAAAGCAATCAGTCTGCTCTGGCCAGTGCCTAGGAACAGGGGACACAGGGACACTACACACATGGGTTTGCACAGGGGCTTCACAGCTGGGAAGGAACAGAGAAGAGTTTAGGGGAAAGACTACTGAGGATGAGTAGAACGCCTGAGGAGGGAATGCCACTAATGCTCTCCTGGTCAATGATTCTGCTTATTCTTCCTCCACTGCTCTAGCAGATTGCCACTCCAAGGTGGACTCTGGAGTAAAGCCCAAAGAGCTGTCCTTGCTTATGCATCTTCTCGCTACGCATGCTACTCCAATGGTAGACACACTCTTTGCTTTCATCGTGGTTGCTTCTGCATGCATTCCCATTGCTAGAAACACTCGGCTCGGTCCCTTTCCCCATTAAATACCTATTTACCCTTCAAGAACTGACTGAAATGTCCCTTCCTCTGTGGAGGCTTCCCAGAATCAGAAAACAAGCACCAGGACTTTGTGTTATTCAGTGCCTAGAACAGTGCCTGGCATTCAATAGCTACCTGACAAAGTAAGAAAGGAAAAGAGAGCCACTTCCTTGTTAAGGTTCTTGTGCTTGCTGCAGTGCACACCCAGGGATTTGCGGTCCCTCTGTGAACACTTTTTCTCTCTTTAGAGCTGTGAGGTCCACTAGACTGGCATTGGCCCAACACTGAGCCTGACCTCTGACAAAAGTGGGGTGAGCTCATGTGGACTGAGTGAAAACACAGTTGTCTAGTGTGTAGAGTTTCTTTCCCACATTTGGCTCCTGTGTTGGGCTGGAGAATCTAGAATCAAAACTAGTGATGCTCGTTTGTACAAGAAAGAGCTTTGTATCAAGAAGGCATTCCAGTGCAGTCCAACTTAAGTCAGTGGGTCTGATGCTAGCTGGAACCCTCTTCTGACTTAGCTTCAGGCCAATGATTCATAAAGGTGCAGTAGGTTGCAAGAAAATCACAGGCCAGTGGGTGTAGAATCCTGTGGATCCTAGGTCAATGGAAACATGACAGGGAACTGAAACTCCCAAAGTTGGGCATCCCACATGGGGCTGCCTCTGGAGGCAGGCACAGAATTCCAGTAAGCAGGAAGGCAAAGGAGAGAGAGAGAGAGAGAGAGAGAGAGGTTCCAGTGTCTCTTATGAAAAGGCCACACCTCCCAGGAGGTATCATCAGTCTATGATCTTATTGACAGAATGGACTCCACCCCTATACTTTCATACAATTCAAGTGGACATAGAATCGAGCTACTATAGTTCCCAACTTCAATAGCATGCTTTTCCATGCTGGAAAGAGGCCATCTACATCTGGCTATTTGAGTGTGGGATGGCATAGAACACCAGGTGGACTGTGACTCTGTCTCTAATCTGCTGTGAGAAGCACTGGGGGGTGGTTAATCTGTGTGGTAGTTACAAAATTTCATGTCAACTTGATAAATAAGTGTAGGGCTGGAGACTAGCCTATCAATCAGGTCACAGCCTAATGGTGCCTTCTTCTGGGCATGGCCTTCTCATGAAGATTTGGGGAACTTCGTCTTTCTGTTGACAAGCACGCAGACTTGCTGAGACCTGTGAGGAACCCATCTCTCTGCTTCACCTTCCTGTGGAAGAGTCACACTCGAAGAGCTGGAGGAGCCATGTGGAGACCCGAGCAAGTGCTGAGATGCTTCTCCAGCCATTGGATCCACAAGACTTTGTACCTACCAGCCTGTGATCTTCCTGCATTCCACATCACTGTATGTGACTGCGTGAATATAAAGAAGGACATTTGGACTCATATTGGATTTATAGGCTATGGACTTATGGACTTGATCTGGACTGGGCAGGGATGTTTCCTTAATATACAAGTACTCTTTGCTATAAACTCTTTCTTATACACATATGAGTGTCTCTGGATTTGATTCTTTAGTCAATTCAGTCTAACACAATTTGATTAAATGAAAGCCAGAAAAAGATACTTTCCATGATCAGCCACTGATAGAGACAAATCAGTGTGGTTGTGTTAGTCTAGGTACTTTAGAGAAACAAATCCACAGAAACTCATATATAAGAGAGAGTTTGATATAAAGGGGAAGTGCACATCAAGAAAACATCCCAACTCAGTGCTGCCCAAGTCTACAAGTGCAACACTAATCCATATGACTGACACCAATCCACAAAGTCCTCCTCCATCTCACAAAACAGACACAATGATGTTGACTGCAGGAGGAAAGCCGAGTCAGTGAATGTGTAAGCATCTCAGTGCTGGCGGGGGTCTCCACATGGCTGCTCCAGCACCCAGGGCTGCATCGGGGTAGGTCCATGTGGCTTCTCCTCAGGGATGTCTTGCAGGACGTGATCCTTGCCAGCTGAAGCAGGGAACTGGCTAAGGTAGCTGCATCCTGGTCTGAACATCAGAAAGCAAGAGACCTGAGAACTAGAAAGGTGAGGCTCACCGAGACATTTATCCCTCCGCCCTTCATTTAACCCCGCATGTGTTTATCGGCCAGGTTGGCACAATAAACGAACTAACTCAGCGGTCACTTCCTTGTTTGCCAACTATAACTTTTAGTCATTGTCTGCATGGTTTATCTTTTCCCATGTTTATACGTTCTCTCTTCTTACTTTAAGCTTAAAGTATGCCTCCATATGTTTTGTTTCTCAATCCTATATGACAATCTTTGTAGTTTGGTGGCCGTGTTTAGTATATTTATATTTACTGTAATTATTTAGAAGCCCTGGTGGTGTGGTGTTTATAAGTTGGGCTGTGATCCACATGGTTGGCAGTTCAAAACCACCAGCAGTTCCTCAGAAGAAAGATTGTGCTTTCTAGTCCTGTAAACTTTTAGAGTCTCAGCAACCCAAGGGGGGTCACTATGAGTCAGCATTGACTCAATGGCAGTGAGTTTGGTTTTTTTTAGTAATTATTTATATGTTGTTATTATTATTATTAGGTACCATCCAATCAGCTCAGACTCATAGCAATCCTATGCACAATAAAATGAAAACATGTCTGGTCCTGTGGCATCCTCAAAATAGTTGTGATGTCATTCCATCTCATTGAAGGTCTTTCTCTTTTTCTCTGACCCTCCTCATTAACAAGCATGATGTCCTTCTCCTTGGGCTGGTTTCTTCTGATAAGATGTCCAAAGTCTTGAAGACAAAGCGTTTTACTTCTAAGGAACATTCTGGTTGTGCTTCTTCCAAGACAGGTTTGTTCATTCTTCTGGCAGTCAGTGGTATATTTAATATTCTTCGTAAACAACATGCTTCAAAGATATCAGTTCTTCTTGTCTTTCTTATTTGTTGTCCAGCTTTTACATGCCTATGAAGCAATTTAAGATAGCCTGCCATGGGCCAAAAGTGACATCTTTGCTTTCTAATATTTCCAAGAGATCATTTGCAAAAGCTTTTCCCAATGCAAAACATTGTTTGATTTCCTAACTGCCATTCCATGGGCCTTAATTGTTGATCTGGTTAATGAATCAGTCATAAGAAGATTAAGGTGTAATGTAACTCCCTTTCTCAAGTCACAGCTCTGTTGAAATTTCCTCACAGGTGTAACCTGCTTTCTTTATAAGTAGAGTCTGTTTGCTTGTTGCTGGTCTGGATCTTGTATCTGGTGTGCGTGTTTGCGTGTGTGTGTGTGTGTGTGTGTGTGTGTGTGTGTGTGTGTGTGAGAGAGAGAGAGAGAGAGAGAGAGAAATTTCTGAAGAAAACGGCTCACATAAGCCAGTTCAAGACTGGGTCAGATACAAAGTTGGAGGCTTCTCCCGACACATGGAGCTGCAGGAACTGACTTGACCAGAAAACACTCGTAATGGTCAAAAAACAGACCTTGAACTATTTATAGGCTTTTCTTTTTTTGTTGTTGTTTTGTTTTCTCTTGTTGCTTTGTTTTGCTCTGTTTTGTTTTTGTGGTTATTATTATCTCTGCATGTCTATCTAGATAATACAGGCAGGATAAATAATCTGGAGGAGAAAACAACAGACTGGTGGTTCCTGGGTGACATGGGAGAGGGGGAGGTAGGGGGAAAGTGGGTGTTAACAAACCCAGGGACAAGGGAAAAACAAATGATCTATAACCTATGGCGTTGAGGGTGTAGGAGACCTGGTAGAGCTTCAGCAAGAGCAATGTAACTGAGAGGAATTACAGAAACCCCAAAGAAGACTGAACATGATAGAGGGACAAGAAGAACGTAAAAGGAAATAAGGGAAAGAACTAGGAGGCAAAGGGCATTTATAGAGGTCTAAATATAGTCACGCACATCTGTAAATATATTTATATATGATGATGAGGAAATATATCTATGTACATATATTAATAGGTTTAGTATTAAGATAGCAGATAAACATTGGGCCTATACTCAAGTGCTCCCTCAATGCAAGAACACTTTGTTCTATTAACTTGGCATTCCATGATGCTCACCTTCCCGACACAATTACTGAAGACAAAGGGGGTGCATAAGCAAATGTGGTGAAGAAAGCTGATGGTGTCTGTCTATCAAAAGTGATAGCATCTAGAATCTTAAAGATAAACAAGCAACCATCTAGCTGAGAAACAACAAAGCCCACATGGAAGAAGCACACCAGCCTGTGTGATCATAAGGTGTTGATAGGATGAGTTATCAGACATCAAAGAACAAAAAATCTTATCTTTGTGAATGAGGGGGATTGCAGAGTGGGGACCCAAAGCTCATCTGTAGGCAACTGGACATCCCTTTACAGAAGGGTCGCACCAATGAAACATGCAACTTTCCTCTAGTTCTTTAATGCTTTCTCCCCCTCACTATCATGATCCCAATTCTACCTTACAAATCTGGCTAGACCAGAGAATGTACACTGGTACAGATAAGAACTGGAAACACAGGGAATGCAGGACAGAAACCCCCCCCCCCCCATGACCAATAATGGGAGTAGTGATACCAGGTAGATAAAGGAAAGGCAGGGGGAGAAAGGGAGAACTGATCACAACGATCTACATATAATCCCCTCCCAGGGGGATGGACAACAGAAAAGTATGTGAAGGGAGACACCGTTCAGGGTAAGACATGAAAAAATAATAAAAATTTATAAACTATCAAGGGTTCATGAGGGAGGGAGGGAGGTTTGGCAGGGAGGGGAAAATGAGAAGCTGATAACAAGGGCTCAAGTAGAAAGAAAATGTTTTGAGAATAATGATGGCAACAAATGTACAAATGTGCTTGACACAATAGATGGATGGATGGATTGTGATAAGAGTTGTATGAGGCCCCAATAAAATGATTTTTTTAAAAAAGGAAAATAGGAAGGCTAACTTAGAAAAGGAAGATGAAATAGGGAGATCACAGGCAGAGTCTGATGAATCAAAGATCAGCAGGTCAGATGGCAGGTTGTTGATGGCTCCTAGGGTCAGCAGACTGTCAACAGCAGGTGGGCTATTGGCTCAAAGCCAAAGAACTAGAGGTTGATGAACCAGCTGCTCCTTGGGAGAATGATGAGGCTATTTGCTCCCATAACAATTTACAGTGTCAGATGACCTATGTTTTTACTCTATGAGTCAGAACCAACTTGCTGGCAATAAGTTCACTTGGTTATAATGTGTTCTTAATTTCAGTTATGATTTTCACTTGTAGAACTTCCATTTGATTCTCTTTTATATGTTTATATTCTCAATAAAAATTCCTCATTTTGTCTTTGTGTTTATCTCCTCCATTGTATACATCAGGTCATTCTGAAATCTGTATCAGATTTTATTTCTGAGTTTCGCTTCCATTGTCTATTTTTTTCTTGGTTTGGGGCCATTTGCTCTTGTGGCTTAATATGCCTACAAATTCTAATCAAATGTCTCATGTTATACATGAAAAAATACTCAATGTGATACTAGAGATGATACTATTTTTCTCCAGAGAGGATTTTCTTTGTTTTTTTTTTAATCAATCAACTAGTATGAAGGCAGGCTGTCTTAATCTGGTCGGGGTCAAATTAGGTGCCGTGACAGGTAGTCTTTTTCTGATTTGCTCCACTACTATAGCCTTTTAGATGTTTGAACCCCAAGCATAGTGCATTAACAGGGCCTTCCTAAGACTATCGGAGCTCTACCCAGCTGTCTCAGTCTTTAAGACACTGAAAACGGTTTGGTGGGGAAACTGCCAAATCTCAGATTTTCTTCTCTATGTAGCCTTTCTTTCTAGGATTTTGCAACATCAAGTCTTTGTTGCCTGGGTAGCTCTCTGATGATGTCTTCAAACAAGTTTTCTTCACACAAAAAAAATCCGTGTCCAGCTTTTCCAGCTGTTCATTCAGGTTGGTTTGACAGCATCAGAAGCAGCAGCTGCAGATGACAAGCTGTTTCTGTAGCATAATAATACCGTGGCTATAATGATGATTAGTACGCAAATTGAGGTCTAGGGTATTGGCTTTGTAGTAATAAATTTTATCTTGTTTGGGGAGGGAAAAAGACAAGTTGGTTCAACTGACTGGAAAGAGTAGAACATTCTATTTTTCTATTAAGGTGAACTATGCCGATGAAATGCGCATAAGAAGCTTTGGAGCAGTCACTGGGAATATGTTAACTTTCCCCTGTTTTTCCCACAGTGAGGTGTATCTGTCGTTTACAGCAGCAAGAACTAGGGGAGCCCCTAGCATTCTCGGGCCTCAGTCAAGTTCTAGATCACATGGAAAGATAGCAGGCAGGATTGAAGAATATGATGTTTTGACTCTGCATCATAGTTCAGGTAAATCCATTGAACAAATATATTGCAACCAAATGAAAGATTTTATTGCATTTCTCTAACTGCTTCAAATGCTGTTATTGCTTTGTTTTTAAGTGCAAGCACCCACATCGACTGAGTGTGATAGTTACATAATTTCATGTCAATTTGAAAATATATAAAAGTGTAGGGGGCTGATCAACCTATCATTCAGGTCACAGCTTTATGGTGCCTCCTTGTGGGCATGGCCTTCTCATAAGGAGGGTCCTGGGAACCTCACTTTCTCTCTCTGCCTTCACCTTCCTCCTGGCTGATCTTAGTTGCTGCCAGAGCCCTGAAATGCATCCACCACCGTTGGATCCACAAGACTTTGCACCCACTGGCCTGTGATCTTCCTGTATTCTGTATCATTTCTGTGGCTGTGTGAGTCTGAATAGGGACTTATGGACTAGTATCAGACTTATGGACTTGAGTTGGAGTGGGCTGGGATGTTTTCCTGAGATATAATTGCTTCTTTCTTACACATATGAGTGTCATTGGATTTGTTTCTCTAGTCAACCCGGCCTAAGAAACACATATGACTTTTCACATCAGCATGGAGAAGTGGCACAGCGAGCTCTATGTCAAACGACCAGCACCATGTCAAGCTTTGCTGTAGCTGGTTCATACCACATTAGAGAAGGGGCCGACAAAGCACAAAGCTAGACCTGCTGTGGCAGACTATTCAGATGCACTACTTAGCCAGGTCATTCTCCACCTTACCTTACATGTGCCGCAGAAAGAAGACTAGAGAAATTGGAAGGGCCTCCAGTATAGGGTTCATGTTTTGTGGAACAAGTGACCATTATTACCAAGGGTGAGTACAATAACCAGCAAAGCGTACCAAAGGCCACTAAATGAAATGCTTCAGGAACTCTAACGTCCTCATCTTATACATGAGCCGACACATCTCCTGCAAGAAGTGTCTTTTTCACCCTTCAAGGCTCACATCAAACATGAACTCTCCTGGGAAGACTTCTCAGCTTCCACTTGACCCTGTCCTCCTTTTCTGAGAGTACTAGCTCCAGAATTCCAGAGTCAAACAAAAAGAAGCTCCTCAACAGCATTTGCAGATTGGATGAATGAGAAGTGGCATGCCAATGGCAGAGCAGGTTGAAGGTCATCCTGAGACCTAGCGCAATGATTCAGTCAGGCTCCAATCTATGGGTTTACAAGTTTGAGGACATCACGGGTGGGGGTGGAGGAGAAGCTAAGCATATCTGGTGCCTGCTTGTGATGAATACTTTTCTCTCATCCACATGCATTTGCCAGTGTTACTACCTGTTCTGGAGTTCAATCTTATTTATTTAACATCTTATTGTTGTTGGTGCTACCGAGTTGGTTCTTACCCATAGCAACTCTATCAACAGCAGAACAAAACACTGCCCAGTCCTGTGCCATCCGCACAATTGTCCCAATGCTTGAGCCCATTGTGGCAGCCATAGTGTCAATCCATCTCCTTGAAGGCTTTCCTCTCTTTGACTGCCCCTCTACTTTGCCAAGAATGTCCTTCTCCAGGGACTGGCTTCTCCTGTCAATATGTTCAAAGTACGTAAGATCCACCATCCCTGGAGGATCACTCTGGCTGCATTTCTTCCAAAACAAATTGGTTTGTCCCATGGTACTTCCAATATTCTTCTTCAGCACAGTTCAATGCATCAATTCTTCTTTGTTCAATGTCCAAATATCACATGCATACGAGGCAATGGAAAATACCATTGCTTGGGTCAAGTGTACCAGAATCCTCAAAGTAATTAAAAAAATCATTTTATTGGGACCTGTTACAGCTCTTATGACAATCCATCCATCCATTGATCCATTGTGTCAAGTACATTTGTACATTTGTTGCCATCATCATTTTCAAAACATTTTCTTTCTACTTGAGCCCTTGGTATCAGCTGCTCATTTTTTCCCTCCCCGCCCCCACCCTCCCTTCCTTATGAACCCTTGATAATTTATAAATTTTTATTTTTTCATGTCTTACACTGACCGGCTCCCTTCACCCACTTTTCTGTTGTCCATCCCCCTAGGAGGGGGTTATAGTAGGTCATTGTGAAGGGTTCCCTCTATCTCCTCCCACTTTTCCCTTGCCCTCCTGTTATGGCTGCTCTCAATATTGGTCCTGAGGGTTTATCTGTCCTGGATTCCCTGTGTTTTCAGCTCTTATCTGTATCAGTGTACATGCTCTGGTCTAGCCGGGTTTGTAAAGTAGAAGTGAGGTCATGATAGTGGGGGCAAGAAGTATTTAAGAACTAGAGGAAAGTTGTATGTTTCATCGGTGCTACACTGCAACCTGATGGGGCTCATCTCTTCCTTCTGACTCTTCTGTAAGGGGATGACCAGTTGTCTAAAAATGGTCTTTGGGTCTCCACTCTGACCTTCCCCTCATTCACATCGGTATTTTTTTTGTTCTGAGTCTTTGATGCCTGGTATTTCATCCCATCGACACCTCATGGTCACACAGGCTGGTGCGCTTTTGCCATGTGGGCTTTGTTGCTTTCCTGCTGGATGGCTGCTTGTTTGTCTTCAAATCTTTAAGACCCAAGACGCTATATCTTTTGATAGCCGGGCACCATCAGCTTTCTTCATCACATTTGCTTATGCACTCATTTTGTCTTCAGCGATCACGTCGAGAAGGTGAGCATCACAGAATGCTGGGTTATTTGAGCAAAGAGTTCTTGCATTGAGGGAGTACTTGAGTAGAGGCTCAATGTTGGTCTGCTCCCTTAATACTTAATATATAAATATATGTACTTTGATCTATTTCCCTATCATTATATATAAATATAATTACATATATAAATGCTTGTATTTAGACCTCTATAAATGACCTTTGCCTCCTAGTTCTTTCTTCTATTTCCTCAACGTAAAATTCATGCTTTTCAATACTCTAAAGAGGACTTGTGCAGTAGATTTACCTAATTCAACATGTCTTTTGATCCCTTGATGACTGCTTCCTTGAGCCTTGATTGTGGATCCAAGCAAGACAAAATCCTTGGCAATTTCAACCTTCTCTTCATTTATCATGTTACATATTGGAAAATTTCAAATATACAAAGGACAGAATAATGTAATGAGCTACTATGTGCCCATTGATCATGTCCAACAGTCTTTCATCTGTACTTCACCCACTTTCTTTGTCCCTATAGTACAAGACTACTTGGAGAGGAGTCCTACTGACCTACTGAGATATCATTTTATTTGTAGAGATTTCAGGGGGCATTTTTCAAATAGTATTTAAAATGGATATATGAAAAAAAAAAGCATCCCTATAGGAATGGTAAAGTTATAAATTTTAATAACATTCTTTAGTATCAAATATCCTTCAGTGTCTGAATTGACAGGTGTCCTACTGTGAATTTCAAGTTTCTTTTCTCTTGATCTAACATTTGCTGAATTCAGGGCGGAACATGCTTATTTTCACTGTGATTAATTATTAAAGATGTGGTCATTTGGCTTGTCATTGCGTACAATCTGGATTGTTCTGATTGAGTCTTCATGGGGTTGTTTGAAATGCTCCTTTGTCCTTTGTGTTTCCTGACCATTGGCAGTGGATCCAAGACTTGATCTGATCTAGGCTCAGGTTTGATTTGTGTCGAAGGGGGAGGGGGGAGGCGGGGCGGGACTGGTTGGGGTAGGGTCAGTTATCAAGGCAATTTCCTAGCTGGTGGTTTGCCTTTTTCATTGGCAGGTACAATCTTACCTGGTTTTCCTTTTGTGATCTTGGTGGCTGTTACTGGGTCTGCCTAGATCCATTAACTTAGGGATGCAAAATGGTGGTATTCAATCTCCTTCATTTATTAGGTGGAATCACTTCTATAAAAAGAAAGGTCCCCTTATCTACTAGGTGGCTACCCAGAGGTTCAAGCTCAGTTTTAAAACCATTTAACTAAAACCATGCTTTTTCTCAAGTTAGAATCATCTGCAGGAGGACAGACCTTCATTTATTCTTTATTTTCCAGTCAAGAGTTAACTGGAAGACAGTTGGCCTGGAGGCTGCAAGAAAAAAAAAAGGCCTTGTGCTGGTTTCTTCGTGCACCGTCTGCTAAGGGCCTGCCTGCCCTGAGATTTTCTTAAGATGCCTTGCTCTAGGGTTTGCGCTAAAGGTCTAGCCTTCCTCTTTGAAAATGTTTTCTCCTGTAATTAAAGGATTTTCTAATTTAGGGAATAGATAAAAATTCACCAAATTATACTTTAAAAAAGTCATAAACCTGAAACTGCAAAGATCTGGCTGCAGGGGAATTCTGGATTGAGGAAGGATGCTAATCAGAACAGAATTTAAGACAATGGTTTATAATCTTTCCTTCCCAGGAGCAAAAAATATCCCAAGGAAATGCCAAGTTAAAAAAAAAAAGTACAACCAGCGATTGATTTGGCATTCTGAGATACTGACCAAATTTCCTGATCAAATGCTGATTGCAAGTCTGACTCAAGGTCGCGCAGATAAAGGAATACCCCAAGGGACTCTCCTTTTGGGATTGAGCTCACTGCGATTTTAAACAACCAGGCCTTGGCAACCACGGAAGATGAAATGAAGGATGACTGGCCTCCAATTCCTGGCTCCTGTTAACAAGCCCTACTGGTGCTGGACTGGGAGGGAGCGTGCTGCTGTCTGCAGAGGCTAAGTGGAATGAATCTCCACTTCTTCCTCAGAGGCCAGGGACTCTGCTCACGACTCTCCACCACGTGGAGCTGTGACCTTGGGACAGTCTGGATGTGCCTCGGTTTCCCCAACTGTAAAAAGGTAAGGCATTTTAGAATCACCCCGGAAGTTTCTTCAGTTCCTTCTCTCAGGGTATCCCTGGCTCTCATTACCAGCTGGGACCCTGGGGTCTCCACCTTGGGGCCTGGCCCTGCAGCTCGCCCTCAGCTGAGCGGGACCAGAAGGCAGGGCGGCGCCCACGGGGCTCTGGGTCAACGCCCGCCACGCCCACCGCTCCCGCCCCCACGACCCTCCGAGGCCACACGGCCTCGCCCTACAGTCCCTGGGCTGGCTCGGAGGAACCCGGATGACTGCAGAGCAGCGACCTGGGCGAGAAACCCGTTGCTAAGAAACTACACCCGCCTCGGGCTCAGGACCTAAACCGCTGCCACGCAGCAGTCCGCCCCGC
>NW_022106189.1:196900-217676 GCF_000313985.2 Echinops telfairi | reverse complement strand
ACACACACACACACACACACACACACACACACACACACACACACGCTAATGATCTGGAAAAGTCTCCTGGAACTGGGTGCACTGGAGACCCCAGGCAGAGCGAACCCCTAGAACTGTGTGCTGACTGCGGAAAAGCCCGCGGGGACACCGCCGGGGTCCGGCTTCCGCCGGCTCTGGAGCTCCCAGCCGGCGGGCCTCTGCCCTGGGTGCAGCCCCCTCTCTGGGCTGAAGCTTCACGCTCTCAATGGGGCGCTTCCGCGGCCATGGCCATCTCTTCCTTGGTCGTGGCCTTAGATTTAGCCCTTGCCGGAAGCTAAAGGAGCGACTGGGCCCACCCGGTCCCGGCTACATGGTAGGTTATAGGAATCTCAGGCTTCCAAGTCCTTCTCGTCCAGGTTCTGCCTCCGCCCTGTAGGTGCCAGCGCCAGGGTGTCAGCCACGCAATCCAGGGGCCCTTTCCTGCCGGGGTGACCATAGACTTGGGACAATGCCAAGGCCTACTGTGGGCTATGACTTCCCAGGGTCACAGTCTGTGCCCCAAACATTGGTAACCTTCCTCTCCTTCACACATTCAAAGGACATTTGTGAGAGATATATATATGATAGACACACATCTACAAATAAATGAAATATGTACACGTGTATACATGTGGTAGCTCTCCATGATTATAACTTCTTAAAACGCAACTATAATATTAGCTATTGTACTGCAAAAGTGGTGTATGCCATTTTAACAGAATGAGATGAACTAGGCCATAAAATTCTAAGAGGATGCAGGTACTAAATTTTTTAGTACATACCAAATTTTCTACAAAAAGAATATTCCACTTATTCGACAATAGAAAAGGAGTCAGTGAACTTTGTTGTTTCAACAATCCATGTAAAATTCTGTTGACCTCCCACTGAAAATTGACTCCACCAATTTTGCTTTAAATGGCTTGTACTTCAGTTTTGATGCTTGTTTCCTAATAAATGGTATAATTATGAGTGAACAACTGAGAACATGTCATTATATAGCATTTAATGATCAGAAAGCAGATAACAAATTACTGTATTTTATTTTTAGATGTCTTTCATCTCTAATAGGAGCTCTTGTGGTGGAGTGCATTGGGCTGCTAATGGCAAGGCCAGCAGTTCAAAACCACCAGCTGCTCTGCAGAAGAAAGATCAGACTTTGTACTGCTGTAAAGAGTTACCATCTCAGAAACTCACCGGGGGAGTCCTGTAGGGTATCTGTGAGTCAGCATCCTCTTGATGATAGTGAGCAAAAGTTCCTCTCTAACAAGTTATAATTTAAAACATCTTTCTATTTTCTGCTCTTACAAATTCTTCAATGATTTAATCACAAACTACTGAACAATATCTACTTCCACACAAAATAAGAAAATAGAGCTTTTTTTGAATCATTATATGTGGAGGAATTTTCTTGGTATCTTTAGGATAAAAAACGAGTGTTCCATTGCAGTTTGTGACTATTTAAAACATCAGGAATATGGGTAAAGTAATTTCAACATTGGGAAATATATGTTTTATTTTATCTTCTATTTTGGAACCATGTGTGCTTGCATGAGTAAAGCATGTTTCTCCTGAATGTGTAAGCAACTGTTCTTATTTAAGAATGGGATTGTCACATGTCTCCATAAAGGTTTGTAATTATGTCATTGGGATAAGCCTGCACTGATTTCTTGGGTGCCTTCATGCATCATTCATCAGTTATAGGCCCCATTGTTTAAGCAGAAAAATCTATTAGTCAGAACATCATATACTTTCATCTTTTTTTATGCAAGAATCAGGTGTGTCAATGATGGTGCACTATGGAGTTAGTTACATGTAACTGGTCTCGGGCACATAATACTTCTGGAGCACTGTGGCATTGATTGATTCCTTTCCCATGCTCGGCAATGGTGAACTGCTTGATGAGCAGCATTTGGTAGTATTTGTTGTGTTCTCAAACTCTTTCCTTAAATTATGCACAGAGATCTGTGCGTATTTTAAATTTGCTTCAGAATCTTGGAGAACCTGACTTGTGATGAAAGTGTTGCAATATGTCATCTCACATTACCAACATAAGTGCATTACTGCTTAATGTGATCAAACTATGGAATGTTGTGATATCTGTAAGAGCTTCCAATAAAAGAAGTAATAATAATAATAACAAAAAAGCTAATGAATGAAAAAAGCAAAAAAGAGGTACAGTCTTGAAAACTCACAGGGGCAGTTCTTGCCTGTCTTATAGGGTGCTATGAGTCTGTGTGGAGGAAAAGCCAGCTCCCCACAACAATCATGGGTTCAGTAAGATTATAGTAAAGTCATAGAGAGCATGAGAGATAGAAGAGAAATTGATCAGACCCTGCAGCTGCAGCACCAGAAGGCCTTCCTTCCCCTTATCAGTACATGCGTCCTTGGCTCAAGTCCTATATATGTCCCACTGCCTCACTGCCAGGCACGATTTCCCTGACCTAACTCGTTGGGTCTCAGAACCCACCCGGGGACTCAAGATGCCCCGGTCCTTCTCTGCTCTCCCTTCCCTCCCAGGAGTTCTTACCTTGCCTCAATAAAGCCTTTCTCAACTTCAAAAAAAAAAAAAAAAAGAAGAAGAGAAATTGAAATAATGGAGTCAGACACATCTCAGGGTAGCATGCTCACCTCAGCTTCTCTTGGTGATACAGCGCCGGAGCGAGCTGGAGAGAGAGCGTGAGCTGGGGCGAACTTTATTGCTAACCAAGGCTTATATCTACTTAGGGGGGTGTGATTACAGGTAACCACACGTCAGAGGAAGGGGCTATACAATAGGCAATACAAGCAATAGGAGGGGGATATACCATAGGCATAAGCGTAACAGGAAGGGGATGAGCTAGGGTTGTACATGTGACAAGAAGGGCGGACCCTAGATTCACGATGGAGGCCTAACCTTGGTCACCCTTGAGTGGGCTTGACCTCCCTGGGCTCTCCTTCAGGGAAACAATTTACTACTACTATTCTTTTCAGAAGGGAGTGGGCCCTACTTGTTGTGGGATAAACAATGGTGTCTGCTTGCTCTGGATGGCTGATAACCCTTAGGGAGAATAACCCCTGACCTACTTCTGTTGACTTCCAAGTGTATAGTCATCTGCCACGTGTAGCAAGCAGCTAAGTTTGGGATATATTTGGGGGAGACAACTTGGGAGAAATCTATCTATTTCCCACAAGTCTGCATAGACTTGATGGACATGAGTTTGGTTTGTGTTAACATCTTGTTTTAGACATATACGATGGCTTGCCTTTTACTATGTTAATGTTTTGAGGTGTGGCCTGCTAAAAATGGGTCAAACTCTCTCCCTGCTCTTCACCCCCCAGAAGAATGCACTTCGGAGAACAGCACTGAAGCTACAGCCTAGGGAGAGGGGTACGTCTGATCAGAGCATACAGGAACAAACAAAGGGGAAGGAGAGTGAGTGGAGCACATCCTGGCCCACTAAACCCTGAGGATGATATACTTGCTCAGAGCAAACAATGCACAGAGAGGACAATAGCGCTGGCCCCACCACAACACGAGAAGTCCCTCACTGAACCATAGCGCTGCAGGGGACAACACTGAGACACAGTGCGGGAATTGTGCCTGATCTGACCCCATCACACTGGACGCAACACTAAGGGCATGCAACAGAGCAGCAAGGGGAGCAAAGCAATGAAGACCTCGGGAATATAAAAAATAGACTTTGGGAATAGAGTGTGGCACCCCATCAGACTTGACTGGAAAATACTCCTAAAGGTCAAAATCTTTTTTGTCATTGGCTTTCTTTTTTGTTGTTGTTAGGTTTTTTTGGTGGTTTTGTCTTCCTTTGTTCTTTTGTTTGGCGTGGCCTTGTTTTTGTGCTTATTAATGTCTCTGCATGTCTATCTAGAGAAGATAGGCGGGATAAACAATTTGGGGCAGAAGATAGGACTGACAGTTCTGGGGGGTACATGGGAGACGGGGAGGTAGGAGAAAGGAGTTGGAGGGGCATGGGTCAACCAACCAAGGGACAAGGGAACAACAAGTGAACTAAAATTGATGGAGAGAAGGGCCTAGTGGGGCTTATTCAAGGTTAATGTAACAGCGAGGAGTTACTGAAACCTGAATGAAGGTGGAACATGATAGTGGGACAAGAGGAAAGTAAAAGGAAATAGAGAAAAGGACAGTTATAGAGGTCTAAATCCAGGCATGTATATATGTACCTATATTTATAATGATAGGGAAATAGATCTATGTACTTATATTTATATATAAAGTATTAAAGTAGCAGATGGACATTGGTCCTCTACTCAAGTACTCCCTTAATGTAAGAACAGTTTGTTCTAATAATTCGGCATTCTGTGATGTTCACCTTCCCGACACATTTGCTGAAGACAAAGTGGGTGCATAAGCAAATGTGGTGAAGAAAGCTGATGGTGCCTGGCTATCAAAATATATAGCGTCAGGGGTCTCAAAGGCTTGAAAATAAACAAGTGGCCATCTAGCTGAGAAGCAACAAAGCCCACGTGGTAGAAGCACACCAGCCTATGTGATCCAGAGGTGTTTATGGGATCAGGTATCAGGCATCTAAAACCCAGAACAAAATCATACCAATGTAAATTTGGGGAGCAGGGGTGGGGCAAAGAATGGAGACCCAAAGCCCATCTGTAGACAACTGGACATCCCTTTACAGAAGGGTCACAAGAAAGAGGTGAGCCAGTCAGTATAGCGCCAATGAAGCATACAACTTTTCTCTAGTTCTTTAATGCTTCCTCCCCCTCCTCCCACTATCATGACTCCAATTCTACCTTACAAATCTGACTAGACCAGACATGTACACTGCTACAGATAAGAGCCGGCAACACAGGCAATCCAGGATAGATAAACCTCTCAGGATCAATAATGAGAATAGAGATACCAGGGGGGTAAGGGGAAGGTGGAGGAAGAAAGGGGAAATATAACCCCCTCCCAGGGGCATGAACAACAGAAAAGTGGGTGAAGGGAGACAGTGTCAGATGTAAGATCTGAAATTGATAATTTATCAAGGGTTTGTGAAGGAGGGAAGGTGGGAGAGGGAGGGAGGGAAAAATGAGAAGAGCTCAAGAAGAAAGAAAATGATGATGGCAACACAGGTGCAAATGTGCTTGACACAACGGATGGATGTATGGATTGTGATAAGAGTTGTAAGAGCCCCCAATAAAAGTATTTAATTAAAAAATAGGGTCGAATTGAGCAAGTTCGAGTAAGCCCCCTAGTTATCCATCTTTTTTTCTTTTCTTTCTTTTTTAACATTTTATTAGGGGCTCATACAACTGTTATCCCAATCCATACACACATCAATTGTGTAAAGCGCATTTGTACATCGTTTCTCAAAACATTTTCTCTCCATTTAAACCCCCGACATTAGGTCCTCATTTTTCCCCTCCCTCCCCGCTCCCCCCTCCCGCATGAGCCCTTGATAGTTTATAAATGGGTATTTTGTCATATCTTGCCCCTAGTTATCCATCTTGTGGGAGCCCAAACACTTCATTTCTTCCTCAAAAAGGTAGTCCACATACAGTGATTGCTACGATGACAACAATAAGGTGTTGAAAATGACCTTCCAGTAATGAAGTTCTTCATTAATTTGTGTTTCCAGTTCATAAGGTAAGCAAAAACCATGTCTTTGGCTTATCTCTGACAACACACAATCTCTGTTAATTGAACTATTTTCATGCATGTTTATCAATCGTATTCAAGTTTCACCAATCACTGCTAGTTCCATCTGTAGCAAATTGGGAATGAAATGCGTTGGTGCTGAATAACTTCCAAACAAAGCAAAACACAGAGCCGACGAATGGACAACGCAGTGACCAGAAGTCCTTCTTATACTTTGCACCCTAGAAATAAATTCCAGTTGCAGATTTTTTTCCCTTTGTATTATCATCCAAAAGCTTTCACCATAAAATTTCAAATGTTGCTGCCAGCCACTTGGACCTATTTTGATCCAATTTGCATTATTAGGAAAAAAAATCGTTCACAAAGCAGGATCGCGATTTCTGTTGCTTATGTGGTTTGCGGATTCAGCCATCTCAGATTGTAAAAGAGTCTCACTTTCCAGACCCGTTAATCTTTGTACCAATGCCAGGAATGGCGCAGCATTCAGCATCAACCCTGTTTTAGTCATATAACTGTTAGCATTTCAGCGCTATAGGTTAGTACGATAATTTGCACCAATTAATTCCACACATCTAACGGAAGAAGTCTCTTGATTCATTACATTTTAAAAAGAAAGCTAATTTTGAACCTATGTTTAAGGCACCACAAATCCTTTTCTTTTGATTTTAGGAGCTTTTGCTTTTGCACTCCACTTAGCTGTTGCCATTTAATTTTACCTACACGTAAAATATTGTCTTATTTTAAAACTGGATTTACAATAGCAAATAAACTTGAATAATCAAAGAATTTTAAATGTATAAAACATTTTATCCCCCCACTTCAAATCTACTTCTCAGCTCCTTCTTGAACTTGTGTTGGGTCCCACTGCTGCCTCCCAGTAGCCGTCACCATGTCGTCTGTCAGGGTAACCCAGAACTCCTGCAAGGTGTCCTCTGGTCCCCAGGCCTTCAACAGCTGGTCTTACACCAGTGTGCCCGGCGCCCGCATCAGCTCCTCGGCCTTCTTCTGGGTGGGCAACAGCAGCAGCTTCCGGGTTGCCCTGGGCACCGGCATGGGTATGGTCGGGGGCTTCGGTGGGGCAGGAGGTGTTGGGGGCATCACGGCCATCATGGTGAACCAGAGCCTGCTGAGCCCCCTGAAGTTCGTGGTGGACCCCAACGTGCAGGCCGTGCGCGCACCCAGGAGAAGGAGCAGATCAAGACCCTCAACAACAAGTTTGCCTCCTTCATTGACAAGGTGCAGGTCCTGGAGCAGCAGAACAAGATGCTGGAGATCAAGTGGAGCCTTCTGCAACATGGTCGAGAGCTACAGCAACAACCTCAGGCAGCAGCTGGAGATGCTGGGCCAGGAGAAGCTGAAGTTGGAGGCAGAGCTGGGCAGCATGCAGGGGCTGGTGGAGGACTTCAAGATTAAGTACAAGGACGAGCTCCACAAACGAACAGGGAAGGAGAATGAGTTTGTTCTCATCAAGAAGGACGTGGATGAAGCGTACATGAACAAGGTGGAGCTGGAGTCCTGCCAGGAAGGGCTGACGGATGAGATGAACTTCCTCATGCAGCTGCACGAAGAGGAGCTCCGTGAGCTGCAGGTCCAGATCTTGGACACGTCCGTGGTACGGTCCATGGACAACAGCCGCTCCCTGGACATGGATGGCACCATTGCCGAGGTCGAGGCCCAGTACGAGGAGATCGCCAACCGCAGCCGGGCCGAGGCTGAGAGCATGTACCAGATCAAGCGTGAGGAGCTGCAGGCCCAGGCTGGGAAGCATGGGGATGATCTTCGTCGGACCAAGACGGAGATCTCAGAGATGAACCGGAACATCAGCCGGGTCCAGGCTGAGATCGAGGGGCTCAAAGGCCAGAGAGCGTCCCTGGAGGCCGCCATCATGGACGCTGAGCAGTGCGGGGCGCTGGCCATCAAGGACACCAACAGCATGCTGGCAGAGCTGGAGGCCGCCCTGCTTCGGGCCAAGCAGGACATGACGCAGCAGCTGCACGAGTACCAGGAGCTGATGAACGTCAAGCTGGGCCTGGACATTGAGATCGCCACCTACCGCAAGCTGCTGGAGGGCGAGGAGAGCCGGCTGGAGTCCGGGATGCAGAACATGAGCATCCACACGAAGACCACCAGTGGCTACTCCGGTGGGCTGACCTCGAGCTACGAGGGCCTCACGAACCCTGGCCTCACCTATGGCCTGAGCTCCCTGCAGTCCAGCCTCAGCCCAGGCGGGGGCTCCAGCTCCTTCTCCCGCACCAGCTCCACCAAGGCAGTGGTGGTGAAGAAGATCGAGACCCGGGACAGGAAGCTGGTGTCCGAGTCTTCGGATGTCCTGCCCAAGTGAATGCCTCTGTAACCCCTCATAGCCTGTCCCTGCCCCTGCCTGCCCAGAGCTGGGCAGGGGTGCCAAGGGAACAGGAGACCGCAGGATTGGCCCAGGCCTCAGCCCACCCTGTGGGAATCAACTACTTAGGAGGGAGTACCCCCTTTGCCCATGACCCCCCAAGGAAAGCCCAAATGGTCTTTTGTAAAATAAAACCTGGCAACTTATGTACACATATACTAGATACGAATTGATGTCTGGATTGCTATAAGAGCTGCAAGACCCTGCAATGAAATGATCTTTAAATTAAAAAACCAAGCCTGAAAAACAACAACAAAAAACATTTTATAAAGCAAGTAGATACTTTTATTTGTTTTAAATTACTCAAGTCCATTTTCTTTGGTAGAACCAAATCAATGAAATAAAATTGACATTTGAGTTTAGATATTAACACAAAAATTTCTATTTGAAAATTTGTAAGTAAAAAACAAATTTGGAGCATGTAATTTTATTTGTAAGGCCTGGGATAGTGATAAGCAATAGTATTTGCAAGGCAATGTGAAATAATTTCATTTGTTTGTCTTACAATGTTTATTGGCAGACCATTTGCAGATCTCCACAAGTGACAAAATATTTACAAACTTCCCATTCTGTGATACTATGTCTTCTCAGTTCACTGGACTATTACATGATACTTGATGCAGGCAAGAGCTAGTGCAAAGAGCCGGATACATATATAAGAGAATGCTCCATCTGAAGACCCATTTGGTTTGCAATCTGCCGAACCAGATAAGTCACAGGTTATGTGATTAGATTAACAAAGATGTGCTTCTATGTGGTCAAAGAGAGAACTGAGTAACAGATTATATCCAATAGATCTGAAAGGAAACAGTTATTGCCACTATATACAATCTATAAGATGGAATCAATTTCATTTAGCGCCGGTAAGTTCCCTTCATGTGGTGCTTGCTTTTCATTTTGGTCAGCTTGGCATCTATGGGTCTTTTCTTGGGACAACAGGCATTCCTGTTTGTGGATGTCCTAAACACATGCTCATTTTATTTGTTGGCTAATCCATCCCTGGCCATGAGGAAGCACAAGGTAGAACAACCAGGCTTCTTATAGGCCCTCAACACAAGTGGAAACCTTGACAGAAAAGATCCATTTTCTTTTTTTTTTTTTTTAACATTTTATTAGGGGCTCATACAACTGTTATCCCAATCCATACACACATCAATTGTGTAAAGTGCATTTGTACATCGTTTCTCAAAATATTTTCTCTCCATTTAAACCCCCGACATTAGGTCCTCATTTTTCCCCTCCCTCCCCGCTCCCCCCTCCCGCATGAGCCCTTGATAGTTTATAAATGGGTATTTTGTCATATCTTGCCCTGTCCGATGTCTCCCTTCATCCACTTTTCGGTTGTCTGTCCCCCAGGGAGGAGGTCACACACAGTTCCATGTAATCGGTTCCCTCTTTCCTACCCATTCTCCCTTTACCCTCCCTGTTTTGCCACTCACACCACTGGTCCTATAGGGCTCATCCGTCCTGGATTCCCTGTATTTTCAGTTCCTATCTGTACCAGTGTACCTCCTCTGGTCTAGCCAGACTTGCAAGATTGAATTCGAGTCATGGTAGTGGGAGCGGGGAGGAAACATTTAGGAACTAGAGGAAAGTTGTATTTTTCATCATTGTTACATCGCACCCTGACTGGCTCATCTCCTCCCCGAGACCCCTCTGCAAGGGGATCTCCAGTGGCCTACTAATGGGCTTTGGATCTCCACTCCGCACTCCCCCCATCATTCACTATGGTAAGATTTTTTGTTCTGATGATGCCTTACGCCTGATCCATGAAAGCTGTGCTGGTGGCCATGAGTGCCTATCCACTTAGGTGCAACTCTCTGCTCACCTAACTCACAAGTGCTCAGAGGTGTGCCATTCAGGAATGGTAATCAGGCAGTACCAGCGTCTGGAAAATGCTTGCAGAAACCACGGGCACTTGGAAGCAAGCTTCAGTTTATTGTGAAACCAGTTTGGGGACCAGTTAAGAGAGTGACAAATCTAAGGCACCAGAATTCAAGCCAGGAGAACTGAGTGTGGGTGCTGTCCATGTTTCTCAACCATCTGTTAAATCCTTGATCAACTCATCGAAAGTCTCTGAGCCTCACAGTGTTCTCCTTCATAAAAAGAGCCTGTAGTACCTCCTAAGTACAGTGAGACAAAATGAGACAAACATTACAACTCTGCCAGTTTGGGAGCCCATATGAGGGAGCTTTTCTTAGCAACTGGAAAAGAATGTGCAACTTTCCAGAACACTTGTAAGAGACAAATCCAAATCCTGAAAGAAGATAATTTAAATAATAATTTTATTTTTTTCCCACCTATAAACATTGTAAGTAAAACAATACTGGAGGAATGTGAAAATGGAGTCCTAGAGGTCATTTGTTCTGTTTGCATTTCTTCCTATCAAATAAATGAGTGGAGAGTGAATGGAAATGCTCTCCACGCGAGGGAGTTAAAAACATCGATTATGAACTTCCACACACTTGAGGAGTGCTACTACCTACTAGCATTTCTCAGATGTGAAGCTGAGAAAGGAATAACACCGACCCAATTGGGCTGATGAGAATAATAAATGAGCTAATGAATGGAAGGGTGCTTGATACAGGGCCAGGCACATTATATTGCACAACAGATGTTAGGTAGCACCTTTTCCCATAACTCATCTGTCGGTTTGTTAGAATATAGTCGCTTGTATATTGCTGCGATGCTGAAAGTTGTACATCAGTATTTCAAATACCAGCTGGGTCACCCAGGGTGAAAAGGGGTCAGTGGAGCCTTCAGACGGAGAGAAACTCGGGGGAAACCATAGTGGTCCACTTCAGAATAAAAAGAATGGCCATTGAAAACCTTATGGAAAGCAGTAGAACATTGTCTGATACAGAGCCAGAAGATGAGGCCTTCAGATGAGAAGGCATTCTCTGTTTGACTAGGGAAGAGCTGCCTTCTGGAATAAAGCTTTCAGAATCTTTATATGCTGATGAGGCACCATTCACAAAGGCAAGAAACAGCTGAAAACATGCATCTATCATCCGAACACCGAACGTAAGAATGAATCTAAGAAAATTGGAACTTGCAAAAAATGGATGGGAATGAATACAGATTGATAGCCTAGACATGAGTGAGTTGATACGGAATGAAACTGGCCATTTAGAATCTGACCACCATAGTGTCTACCCAGTTGTAGTAACAAACTGAAGATGTCGCATCCATCTTAAAAGAAAACATTTCAAGATCTCGCTGGTAGTATAACCCTGCCAGTGATTGGATAATATCCACACACCTACACGAAAAACCAGTTATGACTATTATTCAGATTTATGTACCAACGAATGTTTATGATGAAGAAATTGGAGACATTTACCAACCTCTGCAATCTGAAAACGGAGTTGGACATTGCATAAAAAAGACCAAAGAAGAATGGGTGCGTTTGAATTATGGTACTGCGGAGGAATATTAAAAGTGCCTTGGACTGTCAAAAGAACAAATAAATCGGTTTTGGAAGAAGTGAAACTAGAATGCTCCTTAGAAGCAAGAGTGGAGAGACTTCATCTCATGTACTTTGGACATGTTGTCAGGAAAGACCAGTCACTGGAAGAGGACATCATGCTTAGAGGGGTAGCAACAAAGATTATAATCCTTGACAACATGGATTGGCACAATGGGCTGAAACATAATAATAATTGTGAGGACTGATAAGTGTTTCATTCTGTTGTACTGTATTAGGCTGTGTTGTCTAGAGAAACAAGTCTAGTGACACGCATATATGTATAAGAAAGTGTTTTATATCAAGAAATAATCTTATTTCAAGAAGCGATCCCAGCCCAGTCCAACTCAAGCTCACAAGTTGCATGCAAACCCGGGCCCTCTGTAGCCTCATGTAGCTGCAGGCTGATGACACAGAAAGATGATGCAGAATGCACAAAGGTCACAAACCAGTGAGTGCAAAGTTGCATGAATCCGAGGTCAGTGGAAACATGGCAGGACATGGACAATTCTCAGGCTCAGGTGGCCCACATGGGGCCACCCCTTGAGGCAGGTACAGAGTCCCAGTATAAAGGAAGGCAAAATAGCAGAGAGAGAGGGAGGTTATTCTTATAAGAAGGCCACACCCCAAGGAAGTATCATCAGGTTGTGACCTGATTGGCAGTTGGACTCCACTTTCATAAAAATTCAAGTTGACATAAATCCTCTAACTACTACATGTACACAGGATCCCTAGGAATCAATAGCACCTAGCAACAACTGCATGACTGTAGACTGACATTGATCAAGTATTCAATCAGTTGCTCTGATAATTACCAGTGATTGAAATGCAAAAGTTGTCAACAAAGAGGAAGGATCAGTAGTTGAAATATTCGGCCATGGTGATAGATCTTTGCAAGATTTTGTCATTGCAAATACCTTTTCTCAACAATGGCTATACTAAGGAGCACTGATGGGCTATGAGAGTTGGGCTGCTAAGTGAAAGATCCGCAGTTTGACCCACTGTGTTAGACAGGGTTCTCTAGAGAGATAAAACCAAATTGCTGATAATTTAATATATTTATTGATAAAGATAAGTAGATATATAACAAGGAATGAACTGTTAAATCATATACAGTTAAGTATATAATACAAGAAAGAAACAGTTAAATTATAAAGCACTACAAATGGCTCAATTCAACTCACTGCCGTGAGAGAGATGTGAGAGACTAGCAGTCCTTCCAGTCCAATCTGCTGCCAGATCTTCCTCTATGTATAGAGAGAGCTAGGCTATGTCAGCACAGCAGCCAATCACAAGGCAGGTCACCAACTGCCAGCCAGGTCACCAACTGCCAGTCCCCAGCTCCAGTGATGTCTTAAAGGGAGCTCAACTTACAGTGACACAGTCCGTAGGCT
The DNA here is from genome assembly GCF_000313985.2 of Echinops telfairi. NCBI lineage: Eukaryota > Metazoa > Chordata > Mammalia > Afrosoricida > Tenrecidae > Echinops > Echinops telfairi. Next base: position 204,783 of record NW_022106189.1, on the reverse strand, counting down.
AGGCGTCCCACAGGTAGTGTAGCTTTTAAATTGAGGCACAGGACAAGCAAGGCAGCCACACACTGGTCCGATGATCAAAGAGCGAGAGACAAGAAAGGCGAGACTCACCAAGGCATTTATATCTCTTCCCTTCAGTTAATCCCACTTGTGTTTATCGGCCAGGCTGGCACAATAAACTATCTCACCCACCAATGGCTTTTTCAGGAGAAAGGTGCCATTTTTTGCTCTCATAAAGACTTACAGTCTTGGAAATCTACAGGGGCAGTTCTGCCTTGTCCTATACCAGTGGTTCTCAACCTTCCTAATGCCACAACCCTTTAATACAGTTCCTCGTATGGTGGTGACCCCAACCATAAAATTATTCACTGCTACTTCATAACTGTAATTTTACTACTGTTATGAATCATAATGTAAATAGCTGATATGCAGGATGTATTTTCATAGTTACAAATTGAACATAATTAAAGCACAAAAGAATATATAATTATATATTATGGAATATTTATTTCTTATTATAAATGAATGAAATTTTGTCTCAAAGCATGGTGTAGCATGGGTAACAGTCTTCACGGGTTCTCTGCATGTGGGCATATCTGTATGTGGGCGGACGCACCTGGAGACAATAGAGGAGCAGTGTCTCGGTTCCTAAGACCAACGGAAATATGTGTTTTCTGATGGTCTTAAGCAACCCCTGTGAAAGGGTCGTAACCTATGGGTTAAAAACCCTTGTTCTAAGGGCCACTGTGAGTCCGAATCCACTTGATTGCAGCGAGTTTGGTTTTTTTGAGATACTTGTACATGTGGATCTTGCCAGATGGAATACAGATGAACTTCATCAGGTGTGAAATCAAATAAACTACATCTGTGGAGAGACAAAAAAACAAAAACAAAAACCAACACAACAAAGCTCAATATCTTCAGTAGAACAAGGCCAGGGACTCATTCAAATTCAAGTTGAATATGAGAAAAATTAAAATAAGTTCATGAGAGCCAATGTATGACCTTGAGTATATTCTACCTGAATTTAGAGAACATGTCAAGAATAGATTTGGTTAAAAAAAAAGAAGAGATTTGGTGCACTGAACACTAATGACCCCAAACCAAGGAAATTGTGGGATGACATCAATGACATCATATGTGAAGAAAGCAAAAGGTCATTAAACAGATAGAAAGACAAAAAGGACATTTAGGTGGCCAACAGACATATGGAAATATGTCATTAGAGAGATCCAAATCACTAGCCATTAGACAGATGCAAATCAAAACAAAAGTGAGCTCTAATCTTACTCTAGCACTAATCACAAAGTTAAAAAACAAACAAACCCAGAAAACATTACATGCTGACGAGGATGTGGGAATATTAGCACCTTCATAAATTGCTACTAGAAAGTGGTATGGTGCTTTCTTAAAAACCAGAACATAGAAGTGGTATAAGATCCAGAAATTACTAAAGAAACAGGAGCCATAACAAAAACAGATGTGTGGATATTTATGTTCGTTGTAGCACTATTCATGCCAGTGGACGATGGAAACCACTTAAATGGCCACCAATGGAAGAATGGGTAAGCCAACTATGTTACATCCACACAATGGAATTATATTAAGTGTTAAAGAATAAAGATAAATCAGTCCCACACTCCATAACATGGATGAACTTGGAGAACATTAATCTGAATGAAATCATTCAATCACAAAAGGACAAATATAAAAAGTCAAGAAAATGTTTTCCCACTAAAGAAACATTCTTGGATGATAACCAGGGGTGGGATGGGGAGGGAGGTCAAGTGATTAACTAGAGGGCAGTGTCTACTCATGAATATATATGGATTTGACAGGATATTTTTACATATGTATATGTGTCATATGTATATGTGTATCCATGAATGTACAAATATATCCTTGCATACAGGGACAAGGTATGAACATTTCTTAAGCCTAACCAAACACCATGAGGAATGAGTCACTGGGCCTGGGAGGGTACCATAGTTTTAGGGGATACCAAAATCAATTGATATTACATAATCTACAAAGATACTCCTGTGGGGCCTTTAAAGCTTGTGAGTAGCCACCTACTGGTCTCTCCCTGTTCAGAGAAGAGTGTATATAATTAAACTCATGGAAATAATTAGTTCCATGGACTATGCAAACATCAGGATCCACAACTCTGAGACCAGAATGGAATGGTGCCTGACTACCACTACAAAATGCTCTGAAAGTGATAACATTAAATGGTCTTCAATAGAGTGGGAGAAAGTAGATAGACTGGTGGGACCCTCAAGTCTTAGCCACCCGTCAAGTCTAAAAATGAGCTAATCTCCATTTTCAGCCAAACAATGAACCATTCCTATAAAGGGAACAATAACACTAGGGAGGTAATACTCCTTAAAATAGTCAACCATTGGAAATCGAAAAGGCAGCGTTTACCCTTGGACAAAGTTCAGATGGATTAGAAAAGAAGAAGAAATGGAAATAGGAAACACAGGGAGGAAGTGGGATAAGCGGTTTAATATTGTGGGGGTTGTAAACAATGACATGAATTACTGAATGAAAAACCGACCTGCTTCCTAAGCCCTATACCGATCACAAGAAAAATTAATAAAATAAAATAAAATAAAATAAAATGTTAGACTGGGAGAACCCAACATGGCCAAATAGTTGGAGTCTCTGTTAATCCCTCTTCCAACAAAAGCGTTGTTGGAAGTGGATATCTTTCAGCAGCCTGAGCTTCAGACCTCCCTTGAAGAACAGATACCTCTCCTAATGACATCTCAGCACCACAGAGGGAGAAATGGACACAAAGAATCCTACAGAAAGCCCCAGACTGTGTGCTGTCCAGCAGGTTATCTTCAGGCCTGCCCCTACCCCCAGCTCTCTGGAATTTAGTGGTGAGCTGATGGCCTCCTCCTTCTTGCCTGCCATTAATGAGCCCAGGTTGTTTAGCAGTGGCATGAAAATATAGCTCCAGATCCTGAGAGGCTTCCTAACTGCTTGCTAGGTGTCAGCCACCTCTCAAAGATTCTATTTCTAGATAGCACGCTTCCAAAGAGAAACAAAGAAAGCAGGAGACCAGCCCCTGGAGAATGGTGCCATGCTTGATACAGTAGAAGGGCAGTGAAGAAGAGGAAGGCCCTTGATGAGATGGATTGGCACAGTGGCTGCAACAATGGGCTCTAACAAAAGAATAATTGCGAGGATGGCACAGGTTCAGGAGGTGCTTCACTCTGTTGTGTGATTCAGAAGTGACTCTATGGCTCCTAAGTCCTTGATATTAGCTTCCCTTTGTTTCCTCCCTCCCCCACCACACCCATCAGGAACCATTCTTTTTTTTTAAACAATGGTTTTTCTTTTGGCCATATCTTACACAAGCCCATCTACTCCTTCACACACACTTCTGCTGTTCAATCCCATCGATCGGGGTTATGCAGTCACCAACGCTATCAGCTCCCTATTCTCCCCTCCCCACCTCCCATGCCCTCAAGGAACTGTTACTCCTGTTACTGTTTCTGAAGGCTTATCTATTTTGGCTTTCATGTATGGAACAATATTAAATATACAGATGAACATATGCAAATCTAACATGATTAATGAGGTAAAACAAATAAAAGTCATAATATTGAGGAGAACAAATATTAGAGAACTATAGGATAGTTGTGTGGTTCATAAATACCATATTGCACCCTGGATTTATCATCCCTTCCATGTGGCCCTTCTGTGAAGGACTGAAGTCTTAAAGTCTTGTCTTAAAGCAAGCAGCCATCAAAGTGAGGTATCAGCTAAGTTCAGATGGAAGAAGCACACTAGCCTGTGTGATCCAAGGACTGTAGGCAATAATATAAAAGACCAGAGGATGGAATGGTAGTAAAGGTTAAATTCTGAACACTCCGTTTCCAGAAAGCTATGGATGACAATGAAAGACCAAAATTCATTTGCAGGACCCTCAGATGGATTAATCCTCTGCAGAATCGCCTCTGACCATTGACCAGGGATTTGAGTAGCCTTGCTATCAGACAGAGTACACTGAAAAGTGGATTAATGCAGATGTCATTAGGTTTAAATGTAACATATTATTTGTTCTCCTTTTTGACCTATTTTAAATTTGTTCTAGTTTTTATTATTGTCCTCTTTCTTTCCATTTGAGGTTGTTTTCGGTTTTACTTTGTTATTGTTGTTGGGACTTTAAAAATGAAGACTATACTATATATCCGGGCATGATCAAAACTGGAAGCACAATAGGAAGAATACTTCTTTGCTCTCATGGAATTTATATAGTCCAGTGGGGGAGGCAAACAATGAAGAAACAAATGCCAATATTCTTTTCCCTATAGTGATAATTGCTTAGAAAACAATAATGGGGGATAAAACTGACTGGGAGGAGATACTTTTTGAGGGGGAGGCATTGGATCTGAGATAGAATGATGAGAAATCAATCAGATAAAGATCTGGAGAAAGAGCCTTTCAGGCATAACCAGTTACTGTGACTAGATTCTGACCCATACTAACCCCAAGGTGCTACAAAGTAGAACTAGACTCCAACAGGCTTCAAGACTGTCCATTCAGAAGCAGACAGTCAGGACTTTGTTCTGAGGTGTCTTTGGATAACTTCAGAGTGACAACCTTTTGTCTAGTAGCTGCATGCGGACCTGTTTGCCTCACCCAGGGACTCTCCTCTTTGGGGCATTTTGTTGTTGCTGTTTTTGTTGTCAACTCCCGTCCAGTTGAGAACAGCAAATGCAAAGGTCTTGAGGCAGAAGCAAACCCAAGCATCTGAAAACTTATTACAATCTAACTTCAAATTAAACTATTTTTTTTGTATTTCATTTTTTTCTAGGAAAAAAAATCTTTCTATGGTTTGACGCCAAGATCCTTGACTCCAGCTTTACCCTGAACTACTTTTCTAGTGGTTTCCTGGATTTGCTTTGTGTCATGAGACACTTTCTTACTTCTAGAAACTAATACTGGGAGAAACTTAGAATGATAAGTAGTTTTATTTTTGAATCCAACTAGTCCTGAAATTTAAGTTCTGCTTAGTAATGAACCATTTCTGTCTTTAGCTTCTCTCTCTATAGCCCTCCCTTATAATGCATTGCTAAAAGAGACCAGATGATTCTTTCAACATTCTGCCTAGAAAGCTCCTTATCCAGATGCACGGATTCATTAGATGGGACTTTTATTGTCCAGGTTACCACAAGTAGTAAATTTGCCAAACTTCGTGCCGCTAGATAACACTTGTTTTTCCCCCAACTTCTAATAGTAACCCAAATCAACTGCATCTTATTATGTTCCTGGATTCTGAAGTCCATGAGCGGGCAGCACGGCAAGGAAGACTTGCCTCTGTTCCATGGTGTCTGGGCTCTCAGCTGGGCCTGTTGCAAAGAAGTAGAATTAGCTGGGAGTTTTCATTCACACTCTAACACCCGCGGTGGGATGCCTTGAAGATTAAGACTGTTGCGGGGAGTGTCTACAAGGGGCTTCCAGATGAGATGGCTTCATTATAGCACGACTGCTTCATGGTCACCAAGCTTCTTACAGAATGGTTCACCTTCCAAGCACAAATGTTCCAGCAAATAACATGGAAAGTTCGTGGTCTTTTCTGATCCAGCTTTGTAAGGTATCCAGTGTCATTTCCACTGAATTCTATTGGCCAAAGCAGTCAGCCAGGTTCAAGTACGGGGCATTAGACTAAGAAGGGGAGTGGCATAGTAACATGTGGGGAGGGAGAAGCCATTTCTCGAGACTATCATGTGCTCCCTTATCTGTAGCTTGTACACATTGTGAGTTAAATTACTGAAGTGGTCACACTTTATCACCCCAAATGTACGCGAGTGTCAACTGCTCCATCTCCTCACCAACATTTGGGACTATCATACTTCTTTATATTGGAATCATTATGGTTGCTGTGTAGTGGTGTATTATGTTTTCATTTGCATTTCCCTGATAAATAAGGAAGTTGAGAATTTTTCATGTGCTTTTTGAGCACTAATATCTTCTTTGGTGAAGTGATTTTTCAAGTCTTTTGTGCCCTTCCTCTTTTGTTGGCCATTTTATGACTGAGTTAGCACGAATTATAACTGTGGGGGAGGAGCATGGCTGTGGTTTACTCGAGTGATGGCAGAAAGATGAGGCTGCAGAGGATGTTCACAGAGGGGAGAAGCGCAGCCTAAAAATGTGGACGCAGAGGGAGCTGAGGAGGACGACCATGCAGAGGGGGTGGGGATGGTGGATGTGGTAGCATGATGTGGGCTATTTGCTCCTGAGAGAGAGTAGGAGGGTTTCAATGCCAAGGCAGGGGCAGCAGCAGGGAGAGTTTGAATACAAATGGAGGGCATAGATCTACTATGCAAGCGTTGTTATTGCTGTTAGCTGTACACAGTTGGCTTTATCTCATGGTGACCCCAAGTATATCAGAATCAAACGTCGCCTGGTCCTGTGCCATTGTCACAAGAGGCCCTGGTGGTATAATAGTTTTGTGTTGGCCTGTTATCCTCAAGGTCAGCAGTTCGAAGCCACCAGTGGCTCTGTGGGAGAAAGATGAGGCTTTCCACTCCCCTGAAGAGTTATAGCCTTGGAAACCCATAGGGGCTGTTCTACCCACAGGGTTGCTATGAACAGGCATACACTGGATGGCAATAAGCTGAGCTTTTGAGTACCATTGTCTCAAGTGTGAGTATGCGGAAGTTCCGGGTGGAGCCACTATAATTTGAGTGCTTTCCACTTAGAGGACTCATCTTCCTACATTAGATCTGACAGTTTTCTATTATGATCCATAGAGTTTCCTGGCTAATTTTGGGAAGTAGATCTCTAGGCCTTTCTTCCTCATCTGTGTTAGTCTTGAAGTTCCACAGAAACCTCTTCATCCTGGGTGCTTCTGCGCGTATTTGAAATACTGATGGTATAGCCTTCACAATCACAGCAACAGTCAAACCACCAAAATACACCAAACTGACAGGTGAGTGGCTGGCGTTTCTGCTAGGTGCCATCAAGTCTGTTCCCACTCACAGCGATCCTATGTAAACAGAAAGAAACATCACCTGGGCCTGGCCCATCCTTACGATTGTTTTTATTATTGCAGCCATGGTGTCAGTCCATCTCATGGAGAGCCTTCCTCTTTACTGCTGCTCTTACACTTTATCAAACATGATGCTCTGCTCCAGGAACTGCTCTCTCCTGACAACATGTCCAAAGTATGGAAGCTGAAGTCCCAACATCTTTGCCTCTACAGAGCATTATGGCCATACTTCTTCCAAGACAGATCTGTTTGTTATTTTGGGAGTCCATGGTACTTTCAATATTATTTGCCGACACCATAATTCATATGGACCTACTTTTTTTTCTGTCTTCCTTATTCAATGTCCAATTTTCACATGCATATGAGGCTGCTGAAAATATATGCCATAGCTTGGGTCAGGAACACCTTTGTCTTCAAAGTAACATCCTTGCTTTTTAACAATTTAAAGAGGTCTTGGGCAGCAGATTTATACAATGCAATGTGTTGTTTAATTTCTTGTTTGCTGCTTCCAGGAGCATTGCTTGTGCATCCAAACAAGATAAAATCCTTGACAACTTCAATCTTTTCTCTGTTTATCATGATGTGACCTGTTGGTCTAGCTGTGAGGACATTTGTTTTCTTTACCCTGAATTGTAATCCATACTGACGGCTGCAATCATTGGTCTTCATCAGCAAGTGCTTCATGTCTTCCTCACTTACAGCGAGCAAGATTGCACCATCTGTTGTGTTAGGCCGGGTTGACTAGAGAAACAAATCCGGAAATACTCAAGTATGTATAAGAAAGAACTTTTTTTTTTTTAAACATTTTATTAGGGGCTCATACAACTGTTATCCCAATCCATACACACATCAATTGTGTAAAGCGCATTTGTACATC